>NC_134353.1:811172825-811507825 GCF_048569485.1 Anomaloglossus baeobatrachus | reverse complement strand
TGCAAAAAGAGTTTAGGAGTGAAAAGGTTAGAAATTTTTTGTGTCATTTAAACTCATTGATGGTGATGTGTGTCAGGGCTCTTTATATCACTGAAAGCAATTGCAGATACCTGTGCACATTAGTTTGGAAGGTGTGTCCCAATAAAGGCAAGACTACTTAAAAAGGCTGTTCCACATTATTAAGCAGACTACATTTTTTGCCAAAATGGGGAAGAAAAAGGATGTGTCGGCTGCTGAGAAGCAAATTGTGGAGGATTTAGGTCAAGGCATGACTACAATCAACATTGCCAAGACACTTCATCGTGATCATCGCACAATCAAGAAGTATGTAGCTGATTCACAGCACGCACGTGTGCGTGCTGATAAGTAGAAATTGAAGACTCTTTCCAACAGGCAATTGCATCAGGTTAAAAGAGCAGCTGCTAAAATGCCTTGTCATAGCAGCAGACAAGTTTTTGAAGCTGCTGGTGCCTCCAACGTCCCCCGAACAACAAGATGCAGGGTCCTTCAGAGGTTTGCAGCTGTGCGTAAGCCATCCTGTCGACCACTTCTATCCACTGCACACAAGCAGAAACGGCTCCAGTGGGCCAAACGATACATGAAGACTGACTTCCAAACTGTTTTGTTCACCGATAAGTGCCGTGCAACGCTCGATGGTCCAGATGGATGGAGTGGAGGATGGTTGGTTGATGGGACACCCCATGAACACACGGCTAAGGCGCCAACAAGGAGGAGGTGGAGTAATGTTTTGGGCTGGAATCATGGGGAGAGAGATTGTCGGCCCCTTTAGTATCCCTGAAGGGGTAAAGATTAACTCCATAATCTATGTGGAGTTTGTAAAACAGCACTTCCTGCCATGGTTCAAGAGGAAGAACTGTGCATTCCGCAGCAAGATCATTTTCTTGCATGATAATGCACCGTCTCATGTTGCAAATAACATCTGCATCTCTGGCTGCTATGGGCATAAAAGAGGACATACCTATGGTGTGGCCACCATCTTACCCTGACCTCAACCCCATTGAGAACCTCTGGAGCATCATCAAAAGGAGTGTCTCTGATAGCGGGAGGCAGTTCACATCTAAGCAACAGCTCTGGGAGGGTATACTGTCCACATGCAAAACAATTGAAGCACAAACCATCAAAAAACTGACAAATTCAATGGATGAGAGAGTTCAGAAGCTTCTTTCAAACAAGGGGTCCTATGTGCAAATCTAACCACCTAGATTTAAGTTTTGACTTTAAAACTGTTTGATTTCATTTTGTAATACGCTGATAATGCTTATAATTTCACAATTGACCATTTTGTTTTTCAAAAAAAAAATAAAAAGGTTGAAAACTCTGCTGTGCATAATAATTTGGAACATGCATTTTGAGTGCATTTTGAGTTTATTATTTTTAAAGATATACTGTTTTCATAGGCAGTTGTATAAAAAACATTTCAATTATACTCGAATAGTAGATGACTGGAAAATAACAATGACTGCAATTCATAAAGTTAATTTAGGAAAATATTAAAAAAAAATTTTTGCATAATAATTTGGAACTCAGTATATACTGTGATATATATTTATATTACTGCTCAGTAATGTGTTTTAGTTGGATTTTAAATATTTAAAGCTGTTATTCCTAAAACGTTTGCGTAAATTTGGAACTTAGGAAGGTGTGTGCGTATAGGAAGAGCAGGGAGGAGAAGACCCGTCTCTCTTCACCTCCCCCCCTGTTCTCCACACACACACACACACACACACACACACACACACACACACACACCAATATGTCAGTTACACTGCTGTAGGCATGTGCAGTGCCACTGATTAACTGCGATCCCGGACTAGTCAGGTGACAGCAGGGACTGTTAAACTTAGTTTTTAAAAATTAAGTAATTAGGGCTAAGGTCTCAATCAGACATCATTTTTTACGTCCAAGAAAAACGACTGTGCTTTATCAGTTATTTAAGTTTTAAAGTTTCATCAGAATTTAGTCAGTTTCATCATTTTTTTCACTGATTAAAAAAAAAAAAAAAATTCTCCACCTTTAGTGAAAAGCGGGCGGCATGTGGATGGCATCCAACTTCTGTCTGAATTTATGGGCCCATTGACTTTCATTGCTGAATTTAAGCAAGACGCTGGGACCAATATTGGACATGTCTTGTGCATGGACTACTGGCTGCAAAAGATCACTGACCTGCGAAAAGCTTTGTATATGATCATAGGTATGATTGCTATCTAGGAAAACACATAATATTCGTACGTGGAAAACTGACGTGTGAATGAGCCCTAATACAGGCATCTGTTAAGGGAACCTGTCACCAGTTTGCCCTATAAGCTGCGGCCACCACCAGTTGGCTCTTATATACAGCATTATAACATGCTGTATATAAGAGCCCAGACAGCTATGTAGAACATAAAAAACACTTAAAAAAACACTAACCTAAACCGGTCGCTGCGGTTCAAATGGGCGTCTTCGTCCTTCGGTTCCGGCGCCTCCTCTTTCCGCCATCTTTGTCCTCTATGTTCTGAAGCCACGGTGCATGATGCGTCCGACCTCATACACCCTCGCCGGCATTCAGGTCCTGAGCATCCGCAGATCAAAGTATTGTAGTGCGCCTGTGCGGGACCGGTGAGTGTGTATGACGTAGACGCATCATGCACACAAGCTTCAGAAGGACGAAGATGGCCGAAAGAGGAGGCGCCGACAGCGGAGGACGTAGACGCTCATTTGAGCCACATCCACCGCTGTGACCGGTTTAGGTGAGTATTTTAAAGTGTTTTTTATGTTTTACACAGCGGTCTGGGCTCTTATATACAGCTTTTTAGAATGTTGTATATAAGAGCCCACTGGTGGTAGCTGCAGATTATAGGGCAAAAAACTGGTGACAGGTTCCATTTAAAGAGTTTGGCCATCACTTTACTTGTTGGGGTGTGACATGCGGCACTTGCGGCATCATCTGTAAGTTCTTGGATGCTACCGAAATGCAGCAGCTCATTCAAAGCTATCGTGACCACTGCCACTATTCAATTTAATAAGGGGTGGATCTGCAGCACCCTGTCATGGTGACTATAGACATGAACAGCATCTAAGAACTTCCAGACGGCAGCAGTAATAGTTTTTCTATTAATTTAATGTTGTAACATTAGGCTTTTCATGACCATCATGGAAAACAAAAACACTCCTTAATAGGAAAGTAAATATGCAACATTTTATTTTTTTTTTTTTACGGTCTTGTTTAAGTGCTTTTCAACAATAGAATGTAACCTATAGTTGTGGTCAGCATTATTGGCACCATTGGATTTTAAGAGGTGTTTTCCAGACTTATTTTTTTTGATGACCTATCTTTTAAGAAAGATCATCAATATCAGGTCCTTGGGAGTCCACCACCCGGCAACATTACTGATCAGCTGTTTTCAGCTTCTACAGCCATTGGATGACAGTAGAGCTAAATAGCAGAGCTCTTTTCAATGTGCAGTGGCCTTTCCCCGCTTCTGGAGTTCAGCTCCTATTGAAGTGAATAGCAGCTGATTTTTAGCACAAAGGAGCATCCACTACATAGTAAACTGAAGCTCCTGCTGTTTGGCTCTACAATCCAGTGGCTGTGGAAGCTGAAAACATCTGATCAAGGGGCTGTCTGACCCTAAACAATCTGTTATTGATGACTTATCTTATGGAAACTGCTTAAAAGACATCATGTATCGCCTGAAAAAAAGTGTTAAGTGAAATTGCTTTTATATATTTACATTTATACACCATACGAACAAAAGTATTGGGGCACTTAAAGGGGTTTTCCAATTAAATACATTTCTTTGTCGCTCCATTGGGAGACCCAGACAATTGGGTGTATAGCTATTGCCTCTGGAGGCCACACAAAGTATTACACTTAAAAGTGTAAGGCCCCTCCCCTTCTGGCTATACACCCCCAGTGGGATCACTGGCTCACCAGTTTTGTGCTTTGTGCGAAGGAGGCAACACATCCACGCATAGCTCCACTTTTTAGTCAGCAGCAGCTGCTGACTATGTCGGATGGAAGAAAAGAGGACACATATAGTGTCCCCAGCATGCTCCCTTCTCACCCCACTGTATGTCGGAGGTGTTTGTAAGGTTGAGGTACCCATTGCGGGTACGGCGGCAGGAGCCCACATGCTGATTCCTTCCCCATCCCTTTTTACAGGGCTCTGGGTGAAGTGGGATTTACCGGTCTCCAGGCACTGAGACCGTGCTCCATCTACAGCCCCTGGAGAAGATGCTGGATGGAGCGGAGTACATCAGGGACATGGCCCTGCTTCCTCAAGGTACTCTGTGTCCCCGTGCATTTGGCGCTCACACCGCAGCATGCTGGGTGTTGTAGTGCGCCGGGGGACATCAGCGCTGCGGCGCCTGTGCCATGGCCTCATTCAGCTTGGCTGAAGCAGGCTCACTTATGGGAATTGGTCGCGCCGGCCGCTGGGACTGCGGCGCGGCTGGCACTTGTAGTGCGCCGGGGACTTCAGCGCGGCCTGCGCTTTTACGGCGGCCGCGCTGATAACTAGAGTCCCCGGCTTTTGCGGCCTGCTTCCGTTCGTTCCCGCCCCCAGACCTGCCAGTCAGGAGAGGGGCGGGACGCTGGCCACTTCCAGGAATCGGTCGCGCCGGCCGCTGGCAGCGGCGCGGCTGGCACTTGTGGTGCGCCGGGGACTTCAGCGCGGCCCGCGCTTTTACGGCGGCCGCGCTGATAACTAGAGTCCCCGGCTTTTGCGGCCTGCTTCCGTTCGTTCCCGCCCCCAGACCTGCCAGTCAGGAGAGGGGCGGGACGCTGGCCACTTCTATGAATCGGTCGCGCCGGCCGCTGGAACTGCGGCGCGGCTGGCACTTGTGGTGCGCCGGGGACTTCAGCGCGGCCCGCGCTTTTACGGCGGCCGCGCTGTTAACTCGAGTCCCCGGCTTCTGGGCCTAGTCTCCCTTCGTTACCGCCCACAGCCCTGACAGTCAGGGTAGGGGCGTGACGCTGCATAGAGCAGAGCTGAGAGCTGGAGTATGTTTTGCATACTCCACCCCTCTCACTGTGTGCACTGTGAATCCGGATTCCCGCACTTTCTCAGGCACGCCCACGGCTTCCTTCTCTACAAGGAAGCCTGCAGCCATTAGTGTCAGTTTCTGTACGATACAGAGACAAGTGTGGAAGACCCTGGCATTCTGATAGTCACACAATCGCTGTAACAGGCGTTAAGCAGCACCTGTGGTGCTAACCCCACTAGTGCAGAAGTGCACTTATAGATATGCTTGTACTATATACATTGCACTGTTTGGTCGCACGTTGTATATACCCTCCTGGATTATGCGGAGGAGTTATCAGCATATTCTCTGTGTAAAACAAAGGTGCAGAACCACATGTTTTTCTATACAGCTGGTACAGCATGTACGGCTATACGGCCGGCAGGTACATAGACTCCCATTGTATGCACTAATGGCCAGGGGATGAGGACGGTGTCTGCAGTATTTACTGACAGTTTTTCTGAGACTATGGCTATGATACTAGAAGCCTAGCAGTCCGGACATGTCTCTCACAATATGGGCACTGTTGAATCATTGATCCATGGCCCCCCTCAGTGTGAATAACTAACAGCTCCGGGAATGTCACACGCATCCCAGAGTCACGGCTCTGCACGGACGTCAGTCCCAGACAGCCTAAGTGGGCTCGCTATGAGCGGCCTCGGTTTCATCAGGGTCCTAACAGAACGACTCGCTGTGTAATGAGGCGGAAGTAGCGGCTCAGGATTCTGATCCTGAGACCGCTCTCAATCTGGATACACCTGATTGTGACGCCATAGTAAATAATCTTATAGCGTCCATCTATAGAATGTGGGTTATTTCTCACAGCTCCTCCAGTGGAGGAGTCAGCTTCACGTATTTTTCTGGACCACTCTGCCTTCAGAGAGGCAGTCCAGGAACACCACGCTTATCCAGATATGCGCTTCTCCAAACGGCTTAGGATACACGTTATCCCTGTCCCCTGACTTGGTCAAGGACTGGACCCAATGTCCCGAGCGGCATCCTCCAATCTCCAGGCTTGTAGCTAGATCCATAGTTGCAGTGGGAGATGGAACTGCAAACTCAAAGATGCCACTGACAGACAGATGGATCTCTGGTCGAAAGCCATCTATGAGGCTGTCGGCGCACCGTTGGCTCCGGCATTCTCTCCCTTGGGGCACTCCAAGCTATTTCAGCTTGTCTTACACAGATTGACACGGTTACACGTACATCTGTGCCGCAGGTGGCATCCTTAACCTCTCAAATGTCTGCATTTGTTTCTTACGCGATTCAGGTTGTCCTGGACTCTGCGAACCGTGCGGCGGTAGCCTCCGCTACTCCGTGTTTTTAAGCAGAGCCTGGTCTGCTCGTTAAGTGAATGGAAGGCAGATTCTGCTTCCAAAAAAGGTTGCTTAACCAGTTGCCTTTTTCTGCTGACCGACTGTTTGGTGAGCGTTGGATGTAACCATCAAACAGTCCAGGGGTAAGGATTCATCCTTTCCTCAGCCCGGACACAACAAACCCCAACAGAGCAAGAGGCAGTCGGGGTTTTCGGCCTTTTCGAGGCTCGGGCAGGTCCCATTTTTCCTCGTCCAATGTGGACTCAAAAGGATCAGAGGAGCTAAGATTCTTAGCGGGCTCAGTCTCGCCCAAAAAAGCGACAGTCTGAAAACCCGCTTCCAAGGCGGCTTCCTCATGACTTGCGGCCTCGGTCGGTAGCAGGCTCTCCCGTCTTGGCGATATTTAGCTGCCATAGGTCAATGACCATTGAGTGTGAGACATTCTGTCTCACGGGTACAGGATAGAGCTCACTTCTCGTCCTCCAACTCGATTCTTCAGAATTTCTCCACCTCCCGGCCGGGCCGCTGCTCTTCTGCAAACAGGGTGCACTCTATAGGCAGAAAGAGTGATGACCCCCGTTCCTCTTCAGGAACAAGGTCACGGTTTTTACCCCAAATTCTTTGCGGTACCTATAACAACGGGCCGTTCCGTCCCGTTCTGGATCTAAAAATGCTCAGCAAGCTCGTGGACACCAGGCGGTTCCGGATGGAATCCCTCCGCCATGTCATCGCCTCAAGGTCCCAAGGATATTTCCTAGCATCATTAGGCATCAAGGATGCTTATCCACACGTGCCGATTGATCCAGAGCACTAGCGTTTCTACGCTTCGTTATAGGAGACGAACACCCTCGGTTCGTAGCTCTACCTTCCGGCTAGCGACAGTCCAACTGGTCTTCGCCAAGGTCAGGGCAGCAGTAGTCACAGTCCTGCACTCTCAGGGTCACTCTGTGGTCCCGTATTTAGACGATCTACTTGTCAAGGCACTCTCTTAGGAAACATGCCAACACTGCCCGAACGTTGCGCTGGAGACTCTCTAGAGTTTTGGGTGGATCATCAACTTTTTAAAGTCAGATCCGACCCCGACCCTATCGATAACATTCTAGGCATAGAGTTTCTTACTCTCTCAGCGATAGTGAAGCTGCCGCTAGACAAACAGCATTCACTACGGGCTGCAAGCTCTTCTTTAAGAACCAGTCGCACACATTGAGACGCCTCATGCACTTCCTACGTAAGATGGTAGCAATGGAGGCAGTTCCTTTCGCGCAGTTTTACTGCGTCCACTACAATGGGACATTCTCCGCCAATGGGACGAGGAGTCGACGTCCCTCAACAGAGTCGTCGTTCTTTCTCAGGCGGCCAAGGAATCTCTACGGTGGTGGCTTCTTCTCACCTCTTGGTCAAAAAGAAGGTCCTTCCTATCCCCGTCCTGGGCGATAGTTACGACAGACGCGAGTCTATCAGGGTGGGGAGCAGTTTTTCTCCACTACAGCGCTCAGGGTACGTGGACTCAGCAAGACGTCCACTCTTCAGATCAATGTTCTTGAACACAGAGCAGTGTATCTTGCCCTACAATCCTTCCAACAGCGGCTGGAAAGCAAGCATATCCGACTTCAGTCGGACAGCTCCACAGCGGTGGCATACATCAACCACCAAGGAAGAACGCGCAACCGGCAAGCCTTCCAGGAAGTCCGGCAGGTTCTGATGTGGGTGGAAGACAGCCGGACGTCGATCTAATGGCGTCACGGCACAACAACAATGTGCCAGCTTCATGGCACGGTTTCACAATCATCGAGCTCTGGCGGCAAACGCCTTAGTTCAGCATTGGTCGCAGTTCCAGCTACCTTAGGTGCCACCTCTGGCATTGTTGCCCAGAGTACTGCGCTAGATCAAGACCGACTGCGGCCGCGCCATCCTCGTCGCTACAAATTGGCCGAGGATGTTGTGGTACTCGGTTCTGTGGTGCCTCACGGTAGGCTAACCGGGGGCACTACCAGACCAATCAGACTGGCTGTCTCAAGGGCCATTCTTCCATTTGAATTCTACGGCCCTCAACCGGATGGTGTGGCATTGAGTCCTGGAACCTAGTGTCGTCAGGATCACCTCAGGACGTGGTTGCCACCATGAGACAGGCTAGCATACCAACGTCCGCCAAGATTGACCACAGGACGTGGAAGATGTTCTTATCTCGGTGCTCGGCGCAGGGTGTTTCTCCCTGGCCGGTTGCATCGTCTATGTTTCCTTCCTTCCTGCAATCTAGGTAGGAAAATGGGTTGTCGCTCAGTTCCCTTTAGGGACAAGTCTCAGCGCTATCTGTATTTTTTCAGAAACGACGACTTCCTCAGGTACGCACGTTCCTACGGGGAGTTTGTCTTCTCAGCACTCCGTACAAGCGGCCGTTAGAGCCCTGAGATCTGAACAAGGTTCTAATTGCTCTCCAGATGCCGCCTTTCGAGCCTTTGAAGGATGTCTCCCTTCCCGTTTTTCACGGGAAGTGGCCTTCTAGTAACGGTCTCGTCTCTTAGGAGAGTTTCCGAGCTAGCAACGCTCTCATACAAACTCCCTTCCTGGTCCTTCACCAGGACAGGGTAGTTCTGCGTCCGGTTCCGGAATTTCTCCCTAAGGTGGTATCCCATTTTCATATCAATCAGGATATCACCTCACCTTCTTTGTGTCCTCGTCCAGTCCATCAATTTCAGAAAGATTTGCATCTGTTGGTTCTGGTGAGAGCACTCAGGTTCTACTTCCCGCATGGCGCTCCTGCGCCACCCGGATGCACTCTTTGTCCTTGTCGCTGGTCGGCGTAAACAGTCGCAAGCTTCCAGATCCACCCTTGCTCGGGGGCTCGAGGAACCAATTCTTGAAACCTACAGTTCCCCTGGGCTTCTGGTTCTCTCAAGGCCGAAGGCCCATTCTACCAGAGCCGTGGGTGCATCCTGGGCATTACGGCACCAGGCTACGGCTCAGCAGGTGTGTCAGGCACCCACCTGGTCGAGTCTACTTACTTTTACCAAGCATTATCAGATGCATACCTACGCTTCGGCAGACGCCAGCCTAGGTAGATAAGTCATTCAGGCGGCGGTTGGCCACCTGTAGGAGAGGGCCGTTGACGGCCCTATCATGAGGTATTCTTTTACCCACCCAGGGATTGCTTTTGGACATCCCAATTGTCTGGGTCTCCCAATGGAGCGACAAAGAAGAAGGGAATTTTGTTTACTTACCGTAAATTCCTTTTCTTCTAGCTCCAATTGGGAGACCCAGCACCCGCCCTGTTTTCTCGGGGTTTTTCTGTTTTTTCGGGTACACATGTTGTTCATGTGGTATGGTTCAGTTCTCCGATGTTTCCTCGGATTGAATTGGTCTTTAAACCAGTTATTGGCTTTCCTCCTTCTTGCTTTGGCACTAAAACTGGTGAGCCAGTGATCCCACTGGGGGTGTATAGCCAGAAGGGGAGGGGCCTTACACTTTTAAGTGTAATACTTTGTGTGGCCTCCAGAGGCAATAGCTATACACCCAATTGTCTGGGTCTCCCAATTGGAGCTAGAAGAAAAGGAATTTACGGTAAGTAAACAAAATTCCCTTCTTTTTTTCATGCACTTATGGATTCAAAATAATAAACCGTGTTATACTCCCTGTCCAGTACCCCCTGGATCCAGGGCTGGCCGCTTTGGAGGTCTGCACCGGTGCTGGACAAAGCATCTGCCCTGTTCGGAAATCACAGGAGCACGTCATTGAATGTTTCTATTATGACATGCTCTTCTAGTCACCTGTCCAAGTGGGAGCTTACTAAATGGGAGCATATTAGGTGTTAAAAAAAAGAAACATTCCTGAAAAAACACCTTTTTTAAAGGGATTTTCCACTTTTTGGTTTCATTGCTTTCGGTTTTTAAGTGCATAGTGTTCATTCATTAAAGTTGTGCAATGTGACAGATTCCCAGCTGATAATACACTTGTACATAATCTGAAATGGGGCGTAATCTTGGGGTACTTTCACACTTGCGTTAATTACCTTCAGTCACAATCCGCCCTTTTGGAAAACAGCGGAATCCGTTAATGGATTCCGCAGTTTCCCATAGACTTGTATGGATGACGGATTGTGCCAAAAGTACCTGCGTTGCTTCCGCTGTCCGACGCTGCGTTGCTTCCGCCGGGCGGAAGGAACGCAGCATGTAACATTTTTTGAGTGGCGGAATCCTCTTTCACTGCGCATGCTCATTTTTTTTATTTATTATTTTTTTTTTAAATCACAAACTTTATTTTGTCTCTCGGTGGCCGAACATTCAGCTGAGCGCCGAGCAGCCGGCATGTGAGAGCTGTCAGCTGAGCAGCCGGCATATGAGAGCGCTCAGCTGAGCGCCCAGCAGCTGGCATGTGAGAGCACTCAGCTGAGCGCCCGGCCGCTGGGTGATCAGCTGATCGTTCACAATAGTCTACTGCCGGTAAAACTGTAAAGAAGAAAAAAAAATAAAAAAAAAAAAGCTTGCCGTTGTTTTGTACGATCCGTTGTGCCAAAATATGCAACGCATCCGTAACACAACGCAATGCAACGGATGCTGTTCAACGCAAGTGTGAAACTAGCCTTACTGGCGGTTTCCCCTAAGAACAAAAGGTTTCGGCATATAGACATCAAACTTGCCAACTGGCCTTTCTCCCTCCTTTTGGGGATATTCAGGAGAACTGAATAAATACTGTGTAACCTTTATATAAATGTTTTTTTAGTCTGGTAATATATTACAACACATTTTAAGGTTGGTTTGCTTTACATGATTTTTTATAATTGCCCTTATAGTAGGTAATGCTATAAAACAGGGGTGCACAATGTTTTTTAGTCCAAGGGCCACATTGTCATACTGAACCAATCTGAACAGCTGCAAAACAAGAAATGTAAATGTGTACTTCCATTAATACATCAGCACAACCAAGTTTTGAGTATTTGAGAAGGAGTTTCTGCTCAAAATCTGTTTGAACGCCCCCAACTTACCCTGAGTTTTTGGAGCAGAAACTCAACTAATCTTCCTCATAATCTTAAAACTATGTTTTGAGGTTTTTGAAGTTTTAAAATTAAGCACTTTATGGATTCCTACATGATCAAAACCATCGTCAGTACAGGAATACATCACCAAGCTTAGTAAAGTGATCAATTAAGCCCCATGATACAATTTATCACATGAACTTGTAACTCCCAGTATTTCCATAATAATGGATAGGGGATACTGGGAGTTATTAGTCATCGAACCGTACATGAACTACAATACAGATGATATGTAGTCAGTATCACAAATAATCCTTTACATCCAGGTACCTTAAAGGTGACCTCTTTGATTGGAGTCATTCCCACCCTTTTTGTCTCCAACCCTTTCGTCATAGTACCAACACCATGATGACATTTCACATCCACCGCCAATCTCTGCAGACTTCCTTTTTCTCTATTCTTCCATCACAATCCACCATGGTGCTCTTAAAAAATAAAAGTAGCATTATACTATGGCATGAATAAATACATCTCCTATGCTGCGCCCCTAAGTAAGTAATTGACCCTCAATGTGCTTCCTGCACAAAATATTCCCACTATGCTAAATCGCTCCATAATGTTCTCCACACTGTGCACTGCTCCATAATGTTCCCCCCCACACCCTGCACTGCTCCATAATATTCCCCCCACACCCTGCACTGCTCCATAATGTTCCCCCGCACCCTACACTGCTCCATAATGTTCCCCCGCACCCTGCACTGCTCCATAATGTTCCCCCGCACCCTGCACTGCTCCATAATGTTCCCCCGCACCCTGCACTGCTCTATAATGTTCCCCCGCACCCTACACTGCTCCATAATGTTCCCCCGCACCCTGCACTGCTCCATAATGTTCCCCCGCACCCTGCACTGCTCCATTATGTTCCCCCCCACACCCTGCACTGCTCCATAATGTTCCCCCCCACACCCTGCACTGCTCCATAATGTTCCCCCGCACCCTGCACTGCTCCATAATGTTCCCCCGCACCCTGCACTGCTCCATAATGTTCCCCCGCACCCTACACTGCTCCATAATGTTCCCCCGCACCCTGCACTGCTCCATAATGTTCCCCCGCACCCTGCACTGCTCCATAATGTTCCCCTCCCCACCCTGCACTGCTCCATAATGTTCCCCCCCACACCCTGCACTGCTCCATAATGTTCCCCCGCACCCTGCACTGCTCCATAATGTTCCCCCCCACACCCTGCACTGCTCCATAATGTTCCCCCGCACCCTGCACTGCTCCATAATGTTCCCCCGCACCCTGCACTGCTCTATAATGTTCTCCCGCACCCTACACTGCTCCATAATGTTCCCCCGCACCCTGCACTGCTCCATAATGTTCCCCCGCACCCTGCATTGCTCCATAATGTTCCCCCGCACCCTGCACTGCTCCATAATGTTCCCCCGCACCCTCCACTGCTCCATAATGTTCCCCCGCATCCTGCACTGCTCCATAATGTTCCCCCGCATCCTGCACTGCTCCATAATGTCCCCCCCCCACACCTGCACTGCTCCATATGTTCCCCCGCACCCTGCACTGCTCCATAATGCCCCCCCCCACACCTGCACTGCTCCATAATGTCCCCCCCCACACCTGCACTGCTCCATAATGTCCCCCCCCACACCTGCACTGCTCCATATGTTCCCCTGCACCCTGCACTGCTCCATAATGTCCCCCCCCACACCTGCACTGCTCCATATGTTCCCCTGCACTGCTCCATAATGCCCCCCCCCACACCTGCACTGCTCCATACTGTTTCCTCGCACCACTCCATAATGTTTTCCTGCACTGTTCCATGTTTCCCCACTATGCACCATAATATTCCCTCACACCGCTACATACGGTTCACAATCACCTCACTATAATGTCCCCCACACCGCTACATAATGTTTCCCCACACCTTGCCCCACTCATGAATACAGCTGAATATATGAAGATGACAACCGGAGCAGCCGAGTTCTCCGTGGGATGCACAACATCCTTTGGCGGGTCGTATATTGTGCAGTTCTGCTTTAAAACGAAGAAATAAGCATAACTTACTCCTTGCCACTTCTGTTGTTTCTGCTGGTACCAAATGTGATGACGTCCCCTGCCTGCTGCACCTAATCACTGACCTCGGGCCAGGCCTAAAGCCAGTGATGGGCTGCAGCAGTCAGGAGCAGTCAGTGGAACACCATTGTATAGTTGTTAGTATTATTATGCCAACTATAATATAGTTAGAATATGTTAGAAAACCTCTTTGTCAGGTGTTTTGTCTTCCCAGAATAGCTTTACTCACCGATAAGATTACCTTCCATTTAGGTTATGGTTTTTACAGATATATGAGCCAAGAATGCAAACATATTTGAAATGCCATGTATCGGTCATCCATTTAGCATATGACGTCAGCTATAGTCTGCTACTCTTACAAGGAATCATGCTAAGCTTAGAAGACAGTACAAGACACTCAGGGTTGCACATAAAGCAATGCACTTTAAATTATCCCTAAAAGAGGCTTTCCAGGTATAGAAAAATTCTTCATAAATACATTTGTAAATACCTTTAGTTATCAGATCACATATTGTATCTCGTAAGATACGGTAATTGCTATAGTAGATTTTCAATGGCTGCAGTCTTGTTACACTGACAGAAATCTGTGCTACTTTTTTAATAGAGCAGTAGCCTGTGAGCATGTGTAGTAGGAAGCGCCACATCTTCCTTAGTGTGCAAGTAGATATCCTGCCAGTGGATGTTCTGATTTAATACTGTACTGGAGATAGCACAGGGGTGCTGAGGTAAGAGGAGGCTGCTTACACTGTTGTCCACCTTGTTTATGTGATCTGATACTGGGGATATCAGGGGTGCTGAGGTTAGAAGAGGCTGTCCACCCTGTGTGTGTGTGATTTGATCCTGGAGCTACCAGGGGTGCTAAGGTAGGAAGAGGCTTCTCACACTGCTGTCCACCTTGTCTTTGTGATCTGATTCTTTAGATGCCAGGGGTGCTAATGTAGGAAGAGGCTGCTCACACTGCTGACCATTTTGTCTTTGTGATCTGATGCTTAAGATACTAGGGGTGCTGAGGTAAGAAGAGGCTGTTCACATTGTTGTTCATCCTGCCTTTCTGAATGCTCAGTGGCTGCTGTGACCTAGGGATAGCTTGACCGTATATGGTATGTTATCTCTAGGTCACATTAGCTGCTCAACATTCATAAAGGCAGGGTGCACAGCAGTGTGAGCACCCTCTTCCTATTTCAACAGCTCAGGTATCTCCACTATAAGATCAGAATCAGGGTGGCCAGCAGTGTCAACAGTCTCTTCTCAGCTTTAACACCCCTTTAGTACCTCCAGTATTAGACCAGAATAATCTAAGAACCCCTCTTCCTTCACATGAATGGAGGTGGTGGAGATTCCTACTGCACATGATATTCTAGGATATATTTGTCTGTAACACCACAGTGTTTATTTTGATGTACTATAGCGATGAGCTGTTTAGATGAAACAAACATGTTTTGTTAACTAAAGGAATTCTGAAATTTTATTTACGACCTATTTTTTTTTTTCTATTCCTAGAGAACCTCTGAGTACAGAACATGGAGCAAATAATTTGATAGTTTTTAAAATGTAGTGAGGCCTCCAATCCCTCTGTACTACTATTTTTTCCCTTAACCATAATGTGTCTTCAAATATAATGACAAATAAAATGAACAAAAAAAAATTAGATTGATCAGAAGATGGCACAGGATACTCTATGGAGGATGCGTTTTATATTCTACCTGTAACAATGCCAGTTCTTGTGTTCAGTGTGGTGCCAAATGAAAACTATATTGCATGCTGCATGCGTCACTTATGAATGGAGGTACACTAGGTTGCTGTATTTTCTCTAACTCTCACTAGGGTCTCACTGCGCGGGTCTCTTTAGTACTTCTGTGCTGGGGGCCTCTTCAAGTGCACCTAACCTACTGGATTATGCTCGTGCTCATCGTAAAAAGCTGACTACTTCTGGCTGCATAGATGGTATGTGCAAATTCACACACACACTGGTTTTGTGCAAAGGCTGCGCCTCTGAGCGGAGTATGGCACGCACACTTTTGGTGTGTTTTGATTTATTTATTTTTTTTTCCCTTTGCCTTTTATTTTTTTTTTTATTTTCCCCCAATTGTGGAAGTTTGAAAAACTAATAAAATCCTTTATAAAAAATAAAAGTTTCAATCGGCAATTTTTGTAAACTTTTTGGTTCTTCTTTTTTTTTTTTTACAAAATGTAAATAATTTAATTTTTTTTTTCTGACTCCAATTTAAACGGCTAAAACCAAAGTAGCCAGCTTTCTTCTGGAATTCTGAGGATTTCACAAAAAGCATCCTAAAGGGTTTCCTCTTTTAAGCCAAGTGTCTTTGCTGTGGTGGCACTGCATGCTGCTGGATTTTAACAAGTTCCAACTCACGGGGACTCTCTTCTCTTCCTATTTCTTTTTCCTTTCTTCTTCCTTTTTATTTGGTAGCTTTTATGAATTTCAGGTACTCTTTTTCTCTTTCTTAGACGCCACACGCAGCTCTGCTGTTAAAAGGTTTTCTATCTCATTTGCTCGACACCCAACCAATGGTATGTTTTGTTAATTTTAATGATACCCCCATGCTTCATTTTTTTTCTTTCCTTTGGTTTCCAAACACAGGATGCGAATACCATTTTTGTCCTTTGCTCATTGGCTTTAACATTTCACAAAAAAATGTTTCTCAAGCAGCAAGCTTTTTTTTTTTTTTTTGTCATTTTTGTATATGGCTAAATGTAATTTTTCAGCTGCCAAAAATACATTCAACATCGGCATCAATACAATTCTCTAAATTATGATTGTCATATTTTTTCCTTTAACACTGTGTAATGTGTTATTTTACACACTGTTCTTTTTATGGGGCTATTAATTTGTTTTGGACCAGTTAATCTTTTTTTTATGATGTTTAAAAAGGGCTTTTTAAATATAAAAAATAAATATATAAAAAGCTAAATTTGTTTTTTTAGTTCCATCTAAGGCTGCCTTTTTACTCCTTGAGTAGGTAGATCACTAATAACATGGAGATACCTCCATGAGAATTCTTTAGATTTACCGTGGTTCTTCCACATTTTATTTTATTTTTTTTACTTTTTATGGAAATGTATTGTGTTGTGGTTTTGATGCAATTTTAGTATTAGCAGATGTACCGGTAAGTATCTTGCAATAGTTGGAAGCTTTGTTCGGAATGACTTGGCATAGGCTATGATGTGTTTTATGTTGTTTTTAACTAGAGGTGATGTTACTGTGGCGTTTTAGTAGCAAGAGTTGTTTTTATTTTATTTTTAATGGTTTTACATTTTCCGAAAAGCCTTTCTTTACATTTTATAGACTTTTAGTGTCACTCTTTAGACATATTTGTGTTTTTTCTTACAGGATTTGAGTTGTACTCCATGGTGCCTTCCATATGCCCCTTAGAGACTCTTCACAACTCCTTGTCTTTAAAGCAAGTGGATGAATTCCTTGCTGCCATTGCAGCACCTTCAATTGAATGTTTCCTGGATACCCCAACAACTTCACCTTGTACGTTTTTTGTTTTTATTATTATTTTTTACTTGTTATATGAGTTATAAATGTTGTTATGCAACTGTAAAATAGGTAGGATGGGCCTACAAGCTTGAGGTTGATTAAATCTTTAAACTCTTTAATGAGAAAAGAAATAGAAAATTCCCAAATTGCAAGTTTTAGGTTGCCGCAACACCACAAAAAAAAAAATTAAGAAATGATCAAAGGGTTGTATATACCATAAAATAGTATCAATAACAACATCGGGTCACTACTAATGATGGGCGAGCAGTACAATAATCGTAGTCAAAATGATTGAGCACTATGATACTCAAATCGAGCAGACCAGATACCCTTAGCGGCTCGGCTCGACTCAAGTAATGAGTATAATGGAAGTCAATGATTGGGCAGTTTGAGTTTCTGTCTACATACACCTAGCCGTAAGCAGAGCATTTTCGGGTGGAAGGAGGGACTTTATTTTTATGGACACACTGCATCCCAAATCGCTTCTTACCCCCCTGTGAGAGCCATTCAATGACTGCAAGTGGCTCTCCATGGGTCCATGGGGTGCCTGCACACGTCATGCAGTGAAGCAATCCTGTGCATTGTTTGACATTTCATGACTGATACATCCAAACAACCGCGATATTCGGTCAAGCTCTACAATTACCTGCTATTTGATCGAGGGCTTAGCACAGTCGCCCATCATTAGTCACTACACAAAAAAAAATTATCCCACACAGCTACATGGACCGATAAATAAAAATGTTACAGGTATTGGAAAACGACAACTCAAGCTAATTTTCTGTTGTATTTCTTTACCAAATTTTTCACCACTTAAAAAAAAATATAAAAAAAAATGCAGTTTTGCTGTTGTCGTAATCACACTGACCTAGGACAATCATATTTCCTGGTTAATTTTACTTTTTCACTTGACTTTTTTTTTTCCCATTTTCCAGTAAATCATATCATAAAATGAAGGGTGTCATTCAAAGTACAGCTAAGCCCCACTCAAAAAAACAAGACCTCATATGGCTTTGTCAGCGGGAAAATAAAAAAAAATATGGCTCTTTAAAGATGGGGGAGAAAAAAAAGAAAGGGTATAAACAAAAAATTGCTTTGTCCTTAAGGGGTTAGGGTAGTAGACAAGTTGGCATGACTAGTCACAGCCTGCACACTTATAAAATGGTATGTCTTTAAATTAGACAAAACAATTACACAACATGTATTAAAGGAGTTGTCCGCTAAGTTTACATTGATGGCGTATCCTTAGGATAGGTCAGCAATGTCAGTTTTGCCAGGATCCGACACCCGGCACTCCCACCGATCAGCTGTTCTCAGTGTCGGCGGCAGCAGGTAGCCAGAAATGCTCAGTTCCAGAACTGCTCCGTCTTCTGATGATGGCCATGGCTGGATACTGCACATCTGCCTCCTAGTGATTTGTATAGGAGGCGGACGTGCAGTACCCAGCAGCAGCCATTATCTGAAGACGGAGCAGCTGTGCAACTGAGCATTTCTGGTTGCCTGCTGCCGCAGCCACCTAAATCAGCTGATCTGTGGGAGTGTCGGAGCTCAGCCAATCTGTCATTAATGACCTATCCTAAGGATAGGCCATCAATGTAAAAGTAGGGGACAACCTCATTAATTTCATCGTAGATTTTAGTTGGTACTAACTTACATTTCTTCAATAACACTTTAAAAGATTATTTCCTACATGTTGAGGTTCTTCTTCTCATACATAGGTACTCCAGGATTTCACAGTCATTCTGGTAGCAGGAAAACCTCTTTGAATACATATACTCCTACTAAAATACTTCCAACGCCATTGCTGCTCGGTATTGATGGTGCCATATCGGACCCTGCTACCACACGTGAGTAGAATGATAGAAGGCCACCTGCAAATTAGAAGAAATGAAGATATTTTGTAACTAAAAATTTGGGTTTTAGGACAACATCATTACAGCTGGGCTGAAACTTAGATCAGGTGATATCTGCCAGTATTGTCTATTGGTAAAGCTTAAAGAGGACCTATCGCCAGGTGAAGTGAACAGGTTTTGCTTTTATTTTATTCCCGCTGCTCCCTGAGAATTGTTTTGTTTTGTTTTGTTTTTTTATCTGCCGATCTGCAATAGATATGGGGCTTTTTATATTTAGTGCTATTTTTATGGTGTTTTTCAAGGGGCGGTGCTCACAGGATTCTCTGCGGATGTGTCTTTAGGTTGTATTGTTACTGAGCACCGCGCCCTTAGAAAATATTATAAAAATTGCCACTGAATAAAAATTTCAATCTTACGGTGGATTTTAAGAAAACAAAACACAAAATCCTTAGGGGACCAATGGGAATAAATTAGAAGCAAAAACTGTTTACATTTTACCTAGTGACAGGCTATGTGCTATTAAGGCTATGTGTGCACACAGCGTTTTTTTTTACATTGCATTTATGTGCGTTTTTGGCCACAAAAAACGCACCTGTGTCAAAAACGTACCGGAAAAAACACATTCGTTTTTACCGCGTTTCGGTGCGTTTTTGGCTGCGTTTTTGATCACCGTGTTTTGCTGCGTTTATCCACCGCATTGCATGAGTGAAAAACACAGGAAAGAATGGACATGTCCGGTTTTTTTTTTGGTTTTTTTTTTTAGCTCAAAATTGCAGCTAAAAAAAAAAAGTTGTGTGCTGACAGCAAAAATAAAAAATTATAGACTTTGCTGGGAAAGCAAAGTCATGCAGTTTGGAGCCCAAAAACGCACCCGAAAAATGCCTAGTGTGCACATAGCCTAAACCTTTTACTCATTTGTATGGTGGCAGCGGAATATGAGGTAACCTTGCAATGACGTAGCAGCCGTTTATATGGTTTTTATACTTTTTCTTTTTCCCCTCTCTATATTTTGTCTTACAGGTGGCACTGGACCATCAAGCACCATCCCTACAGCTTGTGACCCACCATCACAAGGCGGCAGACGGCAGGCAGAGAAGACTCATCCACAGCAGAATGTCTGCGCAGAAGAGAAACCAAAGCTACATTCCTGAATAGTGATAGTAATGCAGCATTAGGACCGAGGAGGACGTTGTATCTATATATATGAAATATTTAAATATTTTTTTACTTTATATTAATTTGTATATATTGACAGCACACATGAAATGTACATTAATTGCTACGTGTTTACATTGTATGTAACAATCAGGCTGCACATCCACCATAGGGCGGAATGATGGACCGCATCGCTTCAACTTTTGGGCTGCGAGCAAAAAAAAAAAAAAACATGAATACCAAAAAAAGGCCCATCCACGGAAATCGGCAATATAATCAGTGTGTGGACGTGGCCTGAAATACTGGCCTGTGTGTAAAGAATAGAGCAAATCTAATGTTGGCAATCCATAGAACCAGATTTTCTGAGCTTTACCACATATATACTATACCACCTATAATATACTCGGTATGGGTAATCCTGCTGGTTGTCAGTTTTTAAGCACTTCTGTTTAATTTATTATTTTTTTTTCCCCTTTCCATAGCATTGAACTCTGTGATATAAACCACCTCTCTGTGGAGCCGGTTACACGTCCTTGGCTGCAGCAAGCAGCGTAAACCATGGACTTCTTTATCCTGGTTGTTATGACTGTCTCCAGTGCAGTATTTGTTGCTATGATAATGTCATTTATAAAGTTATAAAAAATCTCCTATATTAGTAGAGAAAATAATTACTAGACAACTGGAACAAAAACTTCTGCAAGGTTTACAGTGCAAAGGTCCTTTATATATAACAATGCACCAAGAAATGCTTTACTGCGGGATCACTAACCGAGCTGGTGGTCTCCCGCTAGCAATGCTGCAGGGTGCGTAGGAAAATCCCCATCTGCTGCAGGAAAATGTGACGACAAACGCTTGATTTGTTTGGACCAAGCCAGGACATAGTGTCATTTACCGAAATATTAACTGCAGATTTCACATTCATTATTAACACACCGGGGCAGATTAATACCGTAGACCACAATGCCTAAATTTTTGTGCATCTTAGCCCCCTCCCCTTTCTGTGAAGCCATGTCTAGCAATGTGCAATTGTCTCAAAAGCATAATCTGGTTCAAGCCATAAATCATTTTTTTTTGTCTATTTGCGCAAATTAAGCCATAATTCTGCCATATTCAGCTCAGTAAATCTGCCCCACGGTATCTCTTCTCTATTTTGGCCACAGCCAATCTGATCCATGGCACTTCAGTTCGGGCTCTGACATATCTTCAAACGGTTACTACTTCTTGCAGCATTCATGATGTTTCTTCCCTGGGACATGTGACCACCTCATCCAATTACTGCCCACAGCGGCATTCCACCACAGCCACTGATTGATCACAGCGGTATTCCACCACAGCCACTGATTGATAACAGCAGTATTCCACCACAGCCACTGATTGATCACAGCGGTATTCCACCACAGCCACTGATTGATCACAGCGGTATTCCACCACAGCCGCTGATTGATCACAGCGGTATTCTACCACAGCCACTGATTGATCACAGCGATGTTCCACCACAGCCACTAATTGATTATAGTGGTTTTATGTCCCTGTCAAAAGAAGCAATGGCGGCAATAGGAAGCAGCATTAGAACGGAAGTGCTGGGGGGTCATAGAGTTGAGTATTGCTCATTTTATTATATTTTTTCAAACCAATCTGAACATTTTGTATAAAACATTTTCTCTCCATACAACCACTTTAAAGCCAATGGCTCACATTTATTAAGCAATTTACCTATAGTTTTGGCATAACATGAGCCCCAAAAAGCTTCAGATTTCTACATCTCACTTGCCATGAGATGAAAAGATGCCTGTGGTGTACCAGCAAAAGACGTGGGCAACAAGGAAAGTGTGATCTCATTTTCTCACTCTAGGCAAGCCTGAAAGTGTTCAGATTTAATAAGCAACATATGTTTTCAATAATTACTTTTAGGCTCTGTGCGCACTAGGCCGTTTTACCCGCGGATTTACCCACGGATTAGCTGCGGAAATTCCTTGAGAAATGTCTGCAATCTTTGTGCAGACATTTCCCTGCAAATCCTATGAGAAAAAAAATAGCTGTGCGCACGCTGCGGATTTTTCTCAAGAAATTTCCTTGAGAAGATTTTCTTGAGAAAATGAGCATGTCAATTCTTTTCCGCAGGTACCTGCGGATTTCTGCAGTATAGCCTGCAAAATCCGCAGGGAACAACCTGCGGCAAATTCGTGGCAAATCCGCATGCGGATTTACCGGATTTGGTGCGGATTTTTTCCGGAGGTCCGGAAATCTTCTACTCCCAGAAGTTTCTCAAGAAATTTTCTTGAGAAACTTCACATTTCTAGTGCGCACAAAGCCTTTAATGTTTTAACAAAAAACCAGTCTTGATAAATCTGCCCTAACATTTAGATTTACCATCTCTGTTAGAGCAATGAAAGATATATAGTAGTGATGAGCGAGCGCTACCATGCTCGGGTGCTCGGTACTCGTAACGATTAGTGATGAGCAAGCACGACCATGCTTTGTACTCGTAACAAGCAGCTGGACACTCGTACGGGCGTGACTCAAGGACCCGACTGTAGTTGATTTCAAAGGGGGGGGGTGATAATTTTTCCAGGAGATTTCCTGGAAAAATGTTCAAGTTCCCCATTGACTTCCATTATACTTAGGTACTCGAGTTGTGCCCATCTGAGCGTCCAACTGCTTGTTTTGGCTCGCACATCGCTACTCATTAAGAGTACTGAGCATGGTAGTGCTCGCTCATCACTAATGGCTAAATTTACATAACAATTGTCCAAGGGTCCACTGCTAGGACAATACCTTCTGATTCTACATGTTTCCCCCAGGGAAAATAATAAAGCCTATGCCCACCTTCCGTACCAGCATCCTTTTATGGTGCCACAGCGCACATTTCAGGTTGATTAACTCGTTTAGTCTGAAGGCTGGGAGACCGAAGCCAGCGCTGATAAGACGTGGGGCTCATGTGACGTCACAACCCCACGTGAGTCCTGGGAATGTAAGCCCTGGACACCACTGGAATTGCACCGGTACGGAAGGTGAGTATAGGCTTTATTAGTTTACCTGGGGTAAATTTGGAATCAAAAGGGGTTGTACACTGCAATTGGTCATTAAATGGGATTTCCAGGGCCATATAAATATCTGCAGTCATTCTGTGTGACCTGTAGATTGCCGAATTCTGTCTTTGGTCAGTTTGAGCAGTTTCACATGACCGCACGTATTCGATTTGCATAGTTGCGGTCATGTGCTGAATATCGACTTTCCCGGCTTCCGTCAGATGCGAAACTAGTCAATACATAGTGGGTACTGCAGCTTAGATCACTGCTGGACACATTTAGCTTCCCGAGGGAAGACCGTTACTGTATACTAATGTCCTACTTGTCTGATCTTTCCTTGAACATCTGCAGTTGGGGTGCTATATCTTGTCTGGCCAACTGCAGTTATGCTGTTTCCCGAAACAGCGTAATCACTTTATTTACAAAAGTACAGCAAAATGTTTGTTTTTTCTCACATATCGACTGTTATACATTTGCCTTGACTAATTATTTGTTTATTAAAAAACATCTCATTTAAAGGGCAATCACTCTACTGTTACTTCTACTTTTTGTGTTCTTCCATCTTTCATTTTTCTCATCTTTCGTTTTTCAAAGCCAAATACTTCAGTTGCTTGTAGTGTCTTTCTGTTCAGCTTTCAATGCTTTTTATGTCTTTTACAAATGTTTGAGGACATTGTGCAGATGTATTTATGTTCTGCAGGCTCGACACCATTTTATTAGTATACACTATGTAAATACGTGGACGTGGATTTTCATTTTTAGCTTATGTTACATTCTTTATTTTCTTCTACTTGTAACATTCAAAATATAAATTATTTTGTTATCCATAGTCTGAGTTTTGTCTTGAATTTTTTAGAAAGTAGTCCATATTATGGCGGCAGCACCCAGACCCTGCACAATTCAGCCGGACATGGTATTTAGTATAAGACCTGGATCTACCTCCAGAATTTGGGACCAACTTGGTGAGGCGACCGTCCTCTTCATGGAGAGAATAAAGGAGAGACTGCCATGGATGTGAGCTACGGGAGTTACGGAAACAGGATGCATGCTTTGTTGTTTTTAGGACTCCAATAGACGTTAATTCAGACAGTCCCTGATGTGCACATACATGTCAATTCAATTTCTGGCTGGATACCAGAGTGGGATCCTCCTCTGTGTGAATTGGTGGATAATGTCATAGGTAAGGATATATCTTATTAAAGGGAACCTGTCACCAGATTTGGTGACTATAAGCTGCGGCCACCACCAGTGGGCTCTTATATACACCATTCTAACATGCTGTATATAAGAGCCCTGGCCGCTGTGTAGAACGTAAAAAAAACACTTTGATACTTGCCCATCCACTCCGCACCGACCGTTTAGGTATCTCCATTCTCCGGTACTGGCGCCTCCGCCTTCGGCCATCTTTTTCCTGCATCTTCTGAAGCTACTAGTGTGGATGACGCATCCTGTCATCCACACAAGCCGACACTGGGGTCCTGCGCAGGTGCACTTTGATCTGCTTTGAGCACGGCAGATCAAAGTATTGTAATGTGCATGCGCAGAACCTCAATGCCGGCTATTGTGGATAACGTCAGACGCGTCATCCACACTGGCTTCAGAAGGGAGGACAAAGATGGCCGAAAGAGGAGGCGCCACACCCGAAGAACAGAGAAACCCATCTGACCCATCTGCTCCGCACCGACAGTTTAGGTAAGTATTATAAAGTGTTTTTCTTTTTCGCTCCTAATTGGGAGACCCAGACAGTGGGTGTATAGCTACTGCCCTCTGGAGGCCGCACAAAGAACTACACTTAAAAGTGTAAGGCCCCTCCCCTTCTGGCTATACACCCTCCCGTAGGAGTACAGATTCCTCAGTTTTAGCTTTGTGCGCAAGGAGGTCAGACACGCACGCATAGCTCCATTGTTTTTAGTCAGCAGCAGCTGCTGACTATGTCGGATGGAAGAAAAGAGGGCCCATAAACAGGGCTCCCAGCATGCTCCCTTCTCACCCCACTGTATGTCGGAGGTGTTTGTAAGGTTGAGGTACCCATTGCGGGTACGGCGGCAGGAGCCCACATGCTGATTCCTTCCCCATCCCTTTTTACAGGGCCCTGGGTGAAGTGGGATTTACTGGTCTCCAGGCACTGAGACCGGGCTCCATCTACAGCCCCTGGACAAGATGCTGGATGGAGCGGAGTACATCAGGGACATGGCCCTGCATCCTCAAGGTACTCTGTGTCCCCGTGCCGGCGCTCACACCGCAGCATGCTGGGTGTTGTAGTGCGCCGGGGGACATCAGCGCTACGGCGCTTGTGCCATGGCCTCATTCAGCTTAGCTGAAGCAGGCACACTTCCAGGAATCGGTCGCGCCGGCCGCTGGGACTGCGGCGCGGCTGGCACTTGTGGTGCGCCGGGGACTTCAGCGCGGCCCGCGCTTTTACGGCGGCCGCGCTGATAACTCGAGTCCCCGGCTTTTGCGGCCTGCTTCCGTTCGTTCCCGCCCCCGGACCTGCCAGTCAGGAGAGGGGCGGGACGCTGGCCACATCTAGAAATCGGTCATGCCGGCCGCTGGGACTGCGGCGCGGCTGGCACTTGTGGTGCGCCGGGGACTTCAGCGCGGCCCGCGCTTTTACGGCGGCCGCGCTGATAACTCGAGTCCCCGGCTTTTGCGGCCTGCTCCCGTTCGTTCCCGCCCCCAGACCTGCCAGTCAGGAGAGGGGCGGGACGCTGGCCAGTGCATCAGCGCTGAGGGCTGGAGTCGTTTTTACATACTCCAGCCCTCACAATCGGCACAGAGGGGACACTGTTTCCCGCACTTTTGTTTGGGAACTCCCACGGACCGCCCCTCTCCACAGACGCCGGCAGCCATTCCTGCTGACACGCTGAGCTGCAGAGGGGAGCCGGGGAGACCCAGACAAGAAATTCTTCGCCTCTTACCCGCTATTCAGCGGGCGGTAAGCAGCCCCCAGGGCTCACCCCCTCTTGTGCCAGTAGTATTCTTAGTATTTTGTTGCTACAAATACTTGGTATTACATAGCGCTGGTCGCCCTTTGGCTATAGACTCTCTCACATTCAGAGAGCCAGCAGCATGTCGTCCGCAAAACGCAAGGGTGCCAAAGCACAGACATTATATGCTTCCTGCACCGCATGTGGGACTTTTCTACCGGCAGGCTCCACGGACCCCCATTGTGTGCAGTGCTCGGCCCCTGCGGCGCTTGCACAGCCGGGGCCTCTGCTGGACGTGACCCAGGGTGTACCACCTGTGAATGCTGTCCAGGTGACAGGCACTGAGTTTGCAGCTTTTGCTGACAGAATGTCTCTCACTATGTCACAAATTCTTGACACATTGCGAGCTAGGCCTGTACTTCAGGCCACGGACACTGTGCAATCATTGCCCCCTGGTCCCCCTCAGCTCCAAGCTCCGGGACGGGCATATACACCTCAGGGTGAAGACTCTGACTCGGACGATGGCCCCGGGCAGCCTAAGCGGGCTCGCTATGACGGGCCTTCACATTCATCTCAATGGTCAGGATCCCAGCGAGATGAATCTATGGGTGATGAGGCGGACGTAACTGATCAGGATTCTGATCCTGGAACCGCTCTCAATCTAGATACACCAGATGGTGACGCCATAGTTAATGATCTTATATTTAACATCAATAAGATGTTAAATATTTCCCCACCAGCTCCTCTTGTGGAGGAGTCAGCTTCGCAGCACGAGAGAATCCATTTCAGATACCCTAAGCGTACTTTAAGCACTTTTCTGGACCACGCTGACTTTAGAGACGCAATCCAGAAACCCCACGCTTATCCTGAAAGGCGTTTTCCTAAACGGCTTAAAGATACACGCTATCCTTTTCCCCCTGAGGTGGTCAAGGGTTGGACCCAGTGTCCAAAAGTGGATCCTCCAATTTCCAGGCTTGCAGCTAGATCCTTGGTTGCAGTTGAAGATGGAGCGGCACTTAAAGATGCCACTGACAGGCAGATGGAGCTCTGGCTGAAATCCATCTATGAAGCGATTGGAGCGTCATTAGCGCCTTCTTTTGCAGCCGTATGGGCACTCCAAGCTATCTCAGCCGGGCTTGCGCGAGTTGACTCCGTCACACGTGCATTTGCCCCGCAGGTAGCACCATTGACCTCGCAAATGGCGGCATTCGCGTCGTACGCGATTAATGCTGTTCTTGACGCTACAAGCCGCACGGCAGTGGCGTCAGCCAACTCCGTTGTTTTGCGTAGGGCCCTGTGGTTGAGACATTGGAAAGCAGATTCTCATTCCAAGAAGTGCTTAACCAATTTGCCTTTTTCTCGTGACCGATTGTTTGGAGAGCGTTTGGATGAAATCATCAAACACTCCAAGGGTAAGGACTCATCCTTACCGCAACACAGACAAAACAGACCCCAACAGAGGAAGGGTCAGTCTGGTTATCGGTCCTTTCGAGGACCGGGCAGGTCCCAATTCGCATCGTCAAAAAAGACTCAAAAAGACCAGAGACGCTCAGATTCTTGGAGGTCTCGGTCACGCCCAAAAAGGGCAGCCGGAGGAACCGTTGCCAAAACGGCGTCCTCCTGACTTGAGGTCTCCGATTCCCACACCCGCGGTCGGTGGGAGGCTTTCCCACTTTGGCGACATCTGGCTGTCACACGTCAAAGACCGTTGGGTGAGGGATATTCTGTCTCACGGGTACAGGATAGAGTTCAGTTCTCGTCCGCCAACTCGTTTCTTCAGAACTTCTCCCCCACCAGACCGAGCCGATGCTCTGTTGCAGGCGGTGGCCGCTCTAAAAGCGGAAGGAGTGGTGACCTCCGTCCCTCTTCAGGAACAAGGTCACGGTTTTTACTCCAATCTGTTTGTGGTCCCAAAAAAGGACGGATCGTATCGGCCCGTCCTGGATCTAAAGTTGCTCAACAGACACGTAAAAGTCAGGAGGTTCCGGATGGAATCCCTACGCTCCGTCATAGCCTCAATGTCTCAAGGAGATTTTCTAGCATCAATAGATATCAAAGATGCGTATCTCCACGTGCCGATCGCACCAGAGCATCAGCGTTTCCTACGCTTCGTCATACACAACGAACACCTGCAGTTCGTAGCGTTACCTTTCGGTCTGGCAACAGCCCCCCGGGTCTTCACCAAGGTCATGGCAGCAGTAGTAGCTGTACTGCACTCGCAGGGTCACTCGGTCATCCCGTATCTAGACGACCTGCTTATAAAGGCACCCTCTCAAGAGGCATGCCAACACAGTCTGAAAGTGGCACTAGACACTCTCCAGAGTTTCGGGTGGATTATCAACTTTCCAAAGTCTCATCTAACCCCGACCCAATCTCTGACTTATCTTGGCATGGAGTTTCATACTCTCTCAGCGATAGTGAAGCTTCCACTGGACAAGCAGTGCTCGCTGCGGACTGGAGTGCAATCTCTCCTTCAGAGCCAGTCGCACTCACTGAGGCGCCTCATGCATTTCCTAGGAAAGATGGTAGCAGCAATGGAGGCAGTCCCGTTCGCGCAGTTTCATCTGCGCCCTCTACAATGGGACATTCTACGCCAATGGGACGGGAAATCGACGTCCCTCGACAGGACTGTCTCCCTCTCTCAGACTGCCAAGGACTCTCTGCGTTGGTGGCTTCTCCCCACCTCATTGTCACAGGGAAAGTCGTTCCTTCCCCCGTCCTGGGCAGTGGTCACGACGGATGCGAGCCTATCAGGGTGGGGAGCGGTGTATCTCCACCACAGGGCTCAGGGGATGTGGACTCTGGAAGAGTCCACCCTGCAGATCAATGTTCTGGAAATCAGGGCAATCTATCTTGCCCTGCGAGCCTTCCAACAATGGCTGGAAGGCAAACAGATTCGGATTCAGTCGGACAATTCCACGGCGGTGGCGTACATCAACCACCAAGGGGGAACACGCAGTCGCCAAGCCTTTCAAGAAGTCCAACGGATTTTGACGTGGGTGGAAAGCAGAGCGTCCACCATATCCGCAGTTCACATCCCAGGCGTGGAAAACTGGGAAGCAGACTTTCTCAGTCGCCAGGGCATGGACGCAGGAGAATGGTCCCTTCACCCGGACGTGTTTCAGCAGATCTGTTGCCGCTGGGGGACGCCGGACGTCGATCTGATGGCGTCACGACACAACAACAAAGTCCCAGTTTTCATGGCACGGTCTCACGATCACCGAGCACTGGCGGCAGACGCCTTGGTTCAGGATTGGTCGCAATTCCGACTCCCCTATGTGTTCCCACCTCTAGCATTGTTACCCAGAGTTCTCCGGAAAATCAGGTCCGACTGCCATCGAGCCATACTCGTCGCTCCAGATTGGCCAAGAAGGTCGTGGTACCCGGATCTGTGGCATCTCACGGTAGGCCAACCGTGGACACTACCAGACCGTCCAGATTTGCTGTCTCAAGGGCCGTTTTTCCATCTGAATTCTGCGGCCCTGAACCTGACTGTGTGGCCATTGAGTCCTGGATCCTAGCGGCCTCAGGTTTATCTCATGAAGTTGTTGCCACAATGAGACAGGCTAGAAAACCATCCTCAGCTAAGATCTATCACAGAACGTGGAAGATATTCTTAGCGTGGTGCGTGGCTCAAGGGTTTTCTCCCTGGCCATTTGCATTGCCAACTTTTCTTTCCTTCCTGCAGTCTGGGTTGGAAAAAGGCTTGTCGCTTAGCTCTCTTAAGGGTCAAGTCTCCGCGCTATCCGTATTCTTTCAGAAGCGCTTGGCACAGCTTTCTAAAGTACGCACTTTTCTCCAAGGAGTTTGTCATATCGTTCCTCCTTACAGACGGCCATTGGAACCCTGGGATCTGAACAAGGTTCTCATTGCTCTCCAGAAGCCGCCTTTCGAGCCTTTGAAAGAGGTTCCCCTTTCTCGGCTTTCACAAAAGGTAGTTTTTCTTGTGGCGGTCACGTCTCTTCGAAGAGTGTCCGAGCTAGCGGCGTTATCTTGCAAATCTCCCTTCCTGGTGTTTCACCAAGACAAGGTAGTACTGCGTCCAATTCCAGAGTTTTCTCCCAAGGTGGTTTCTTCCTTTCATCTCAATCAGGATATCACTTTACCATCTTTGTGTCCGCATCCAGTTCACCAATTTGAAAAGGGTTTACATCTGTTGGACCTGGTGAGAGCACTCAGGATTTACATTTCTCGCACGGCGGCTCTACGCCGTTCTGATGCGCTCTTTGTCCTAGTCGCTGGTCAGCATAAGGGATCGCAAGCTTCCAAATCCACCCTGGCGCGGTGGATCAAGGAACCAATTCTTCACACATACCGTTCTGCTGGGCTTCCGATTCCATCTGGACTGAAGGCCCATTCTACCAGAGCCGTGGGTGCGTCCTGGGCATTGCGGCATCAGGCTACGGCTCAGCAAGTGTGCCAGGCGGCTACCTGGTCGAGTCTGCACACGTTTACCAAACACTATCAAGTGCATACCTACGCTTCGGCAGATGCCAGCCTAGGTAGACAGGTCCTTCAGGCGGCGGTGGCCCACCTGTAGGAAGAGGCTGTCTGACAGCCCGTTCATGTGGTATCTTTTTACCCACCCAGGGACTGCTTTTGGACGTCCCACTGTCTGGGTCTCCCAATTAGGAGCGAAAAAGAAGAAGGGAATTTTGTTTACTTACCGTAAATTCCTTTTCTTCTAGCTCCAATTGGGAGACCCAGCACCCGCCCTATTTGTTTTTAGGGTTTCGTTTTTCGGGTGCACATGTTGTTCATGTTGTTTCTTAAGTTCTCCGATCATGTTATCGGATTGAATTGTTTTTGAAACTGTTATTGGCTTTCCTCCTTCTTGCTTTGGTACTAAAACTGAGGAATCTGTACTCCTACGGGAGGGTGTATAGCCAGAAGGGGAGGGGCCTTACACTTTTAAGTGTAGTTCTTTGTGCGGCCTCCAGAGGGCAGTAGCTATACACCCACTGTCTGGGTCTCCCAATTGGAGCTAGAAGAAAAGGAATTTACGGTAAGTAAACAAAATTCCCTTCTTTACGTTCTACACAGCGGCCTGGGCTCTTATATACAGCATTCTAGAATGCTGTATATAAGAGCCCACTGGTGGTGGCCGCAGCTTATAGTCGCCAACAGGTTCCCTTTAAATAACCATAAAGTTCTGCGTAACATGAGGAAGTTGATCCCCAACTAGCACCATACTTGTCCAACTTTGTGTGCTATTTCAGGTTTGTTTTTTTTCACTTCCATGACTCCAATCTGCTGATCCAGAATTGTGAACAAATATGCCACTATTTTTGGATTAAAACAACTGTTTTCTTATTTGGCCAACCCTTTTAAACTCTAAAGTCACTGGTATTTTAGGTCTGCCTCTGTTGAGTCTCTTTTCATTAGCCGTAGATTATTGAATATACCCCACACTGAGATTTGGGTTTCTTTGGCAGTATTTCAAATTATTGCATATAGTCACCTATCCAAGAAAGACTTTCGTTTTCTCTTGTGGTTAAATAATATATAATGTGAAGGGGTACTCTGGCTGTGTCTCTTCTGCATGGCGAGATGAGTGGCGTCGGTGCTGCCTGCTGGGTTGTGTTTGTGATCAGCAGGTACCGGTGTTGATGTCACCGGCCCTGCTCACCTCCTTATGTCAAAGGGCAGTTTTCCTGTTAGGGAATTGGTTAAGGGCGCCCCAACTACAGAGTAAGGGCTCGCTCACACAAGCATGTAACAAGGACGAGGGCTATCCGATGTTTTATTTTGTAACACTCTGACTATTATACAATGTGGTAGTGCCAACAAGCAATTTGTTTCCTCAAGAATCACAGCATGCTGCAATTGGCATTGTATATCCACTGGTGAATACCCACTCAAGTCAATGGGTGCATGCAAAACATTGAACTACTCTCGGATGATGTTCTCCATTTTGTCCTCACATGTGCTTCGATTCTCGCATGCGAGAGAATCTGATCACAGCAAGGGCTCTTTCAGACATTTGTGCAACCTGGTCCGTGCACAGACCACAATGCACAGGAGTGGCTGCAGCTCTCCTAACAAGAGTGTGACAGTTTCATATATTTCTATAAGGCTGTCACGCTCTAGTCAGGAGACCCCCAACCAGTCCGTTGCATTGCGGTCTGTGCATGGACCATAATGCACAGATTGATTGTGGTTCTCCTGTCGTGAGCGTGACCGCTGCGGACCGAGGGTCATGCGACTGTGATGTGATCTTGTGATCGCATCACAGGAGCGGAGGAGATGCAGGGAACACTTTCTCCCATCTCCACTGTTTCTGCGTCCACCGCACTGCGGTCGCAACCTATGGAAGTGCAGTGCGATGTTTAGGTGCGTGAGCTGAGACTCGCTGCAAATCACAGTATGCTGCGATTACACCGAGAGCACGATTTGTGTGGAGAAATAACAGGAAAGAGGAAACTGGCTCATTGATTAACACCGGTGCAAGTGCAATCCGATTTTTTTTTTTTTTTTTTTTTTTTTTATCGGATTGAATTCGCACATGCAAATCGCAGGTGGAAAAGAGCCCTTTTTGGGATAATTCTCTCGCTTGGGAGAACATACACGCATGTGACCCTAGAATACTGCTCTCCCTTCCACCCTGGGCCATGCCTCACATTATGTAGATTTATATGTTTCCGGAGATGAAGCTGATCACTGCAGAAGGATAGGAAGGAGGTTATTTCCCAGTTGCTGACAGAAAGTAAGAATCCTCTAGATGGAAGTGGCAAAAATGCTGCTCGTGTCACAATGATAGCTGCTAGACGGTTACTTTTTGGCACAAAAACAAAACGCAGGAACACAAGACAGGTCATAGGACTGAATGCATCTCAGGATATTGCTTGCTAACTGCACCACTGCTGCTGCAGTTGGGCCCTTAGGTCCGGGTATCTGTACCTTATGTTTATCTGGTTCCTGTTAACTAAAGAATTAACAAAAAATGCAGGAACACAATGGCTCAGGTAATAGGTGAAACCTTGCACTATATTTTTTTTTACTGCAAGTCTATGACCGTGCTTTCAGCCAAGTGTACTGAAACAGTCTATCTTCTCAAAATGGATCAGGCCCCACAATTAAATGTGAATTTCTCAGTTGGATAAACAGCCACAGACCCTTGCTCAGGCAACATTAAGAGTACCAAGTTTAGGTTTGGGAGCCTTAGTGCAGAGCGGTATGTCAATGGGAAAGCAAAAATGGGACTATGGCAAAATATCAGCACTAGAAATGAGTGAATCCGAGGTTCGGTGTTCGTACCAAGCACAGCTTTTACAAAGAAAAAAAAAAAACCAGAGTTCGGGTGCTTTACGTATGCAAACCATTCAGGCGAGCATCATTGTGCTTGGGTACGCTCAGTGCTCAGCCCAGTGTGAGCCGCTTGCACTGTTTGATCGGCTCGCACTCGGGCTAACAACAGCATGACCGGATGTAGTGTGCAACAAAGGGGGTAAAAAATAAAATAAAAATGGAAAAACGCTGCCCTCCCTCCCCCAGAAGTGATCGGTTTATGGATGGCTGTATGTGGGCAGACACCCAAACTGCCCAATTAGTAACTTCCATTGGGGTTCAGGTCCAGTCCATGTCCCAAACCGAACTTTATCTAAAGTTGGGCCGAACCGAGCTTTCACGGGTCCGCTCATCTTTAGTCCGCTCTACAACTATTAATATTATAGTGATGATGAACAAGGATTAATTATCTACTGACTTTTGTGTCAATTGTGACGTGGAGTATGTGAGCATTGTCCTGTATGCCTCTGGACAGTAGTGGGTGAACTGTTCTGCCTAATTTATCTAGGTCTATTGTTTTCTGAGAGTAAAAAAACATCTCATGACCTGGAGTACATTATTCTGCATTGCAAGCGGTCCCTGTATCCCATTACATACAGCTGTATTGTATTTCTGTAGAATCAAATCTAATATTTATGATATGCTGCTGCATCTGCAAAGTGATTATCAAGCACTCAAGACTCGGTGTGGCTGCACATGCTACAACAAAGAAGTTCGTAAAGACGTAGAGATATCCCTTGAGATTTGAGGGGCTAACTTTGCTTTTTCAAATTGAGCCATACAGTAATATCAATTTAAAGGGGTTGCTCATCACAAAATAAAAACACTACCTACCTCCCGAACTGGCGTAGTTTCTCCAATCACAGCACTGTATCCCCCGACTTTCATGTGGCATAGCGGATCTCCTGCAGCCTTCAGCTCTGATGGAGTGCAAAAGGCTGCAGCCAATTATTGGCCACTCATTGGCTGTAGTGGTCATGTGACAAAATGTCATAACATAATAAATGACCATTGACAGAGCTGGGCGATCGGAAGAATGGCATCAGTCTGGGGCGGTATTTATGTAGGGTTTTTATTTTGTGATTGGTGGTGGAGCTGTTAAGAAGGGCTTATGCGATAGAAGACAATCCCTTTAACATTCCACTAATTCACAGGATAGGTGATAAATGTATGATCGCATGAACCCATACCAATCACATCTGGTAGGGGAGGAGGAAGCGGAGCAGCACATCACCGCTCCTCACTGAGGCATGTTATACTTTGTGTTCATTGGCAGGCACAGACATTATTACTACAAGGGGCTATGTTACTCTGAGAATGCACAGGTAGCATTAATAACACAGGGAGCTATGTAACTCAGAATGCACAGGGTGCATTACTAATACAGGGGCTATGTAACTCAGCATTCACAGGGGTGCATTACTAATGCAGGAGCCTATGTAACAGAATGCACAGCGGGCATTACTAATGCGGGGGGCTATGTTACTGAGAAAGTACAGGGGGCATTACTAATACAGGGGGCTATGTAACTCATAATGCATAGGGGGCATTGCTAATACAGGGGGCTATGTAATTCATAATGCATAGGGGGCATTGCTAATACAGGGGGCTATGTAACTCATAATGCATAGGGGGCATTGCTAATACAGGGGGCTATGTAACTCATAATGCATAGGGGGCATTGCTAATACAGGGGGCTATGTAACTCATGCATAGGGGGCATTACTAATACAGGGGGCTATGTTACTCTGAGAATGACAGGGGGGCATTACTAATACAGGGGGCTATGTAACTCATGCATAGGGGGCATTACTAATACAGGGGGGCTATGTTACTCTGAGAATGACAGGGGGCATTACTAATACAGGGGGCTATGTAATTCATAATGCATAGGGGGCTTTACTAATACAGGGGGCTATGTTACTCTGAGAATGTACAGGGGACATTACTAATACAGGGGGCTATGTAATTCATAATGCATAGGGGGCATTACTAATACAAGGGGCTATGTTACTCTAAGAATGTACAGGGGGCATTACTAATAGAGGGGACTATGTAAGGGTATCTGCACACGATCCGGATCTGTGTCCACAATCAGTTTAGAAACTTGACATGCTGTGGCTCGGAAAGGGGTTTTGTGTGAAATTACAAGTGCATCTCAATAAATTAGAATATCCTCAAAAAAGTTTATTTATTTCAGTTATTCAATGTAAAAAGGGATACACGTATATTATATAGTCATTACACACAGCGGGATCAAGTGTTTATTTCTGTTAATGTTTATGATTATGGCTTGCAGCCAATGAAAACCCAAAAGTCATTATCTCAGAATATTAGAATATTATATAAGAGCAACTGAAAATTTGATTGTAATCTCAGAAATGTTGGCGCCTACTGAAAAGTCTGTACAGTAAATGCCTCAATACTTGGTCGGGGCTCTTTTTGCATGAATTACTGCATCAATGTGGCGTGGCATGGAGGCGATCAGCCTGTGGCACTGCTGAGGTGCTATGGAAGCCCAGGTTTGATAGCAGCCTTTAGCTTGTCTGCATTGTTGGGTCTGGTGTGTCTCATCTTCCTCCTGACAATACCCCACAGTTTATGGGGTTTAGGTCAACCGAGTTTGCTGGTCAATCAAGCACAGTGATACTGTTATTAAACCAGGTATTGGTACTTTTGGCAGTGTGGACAGGTGCCAAGTCCTGCTGGAAAATGAAGTTTCCATCTCCAAAAAGCTCGTCGGCAGAGGGAAGCATGAATTTCCTGGTAGACAGCCGTGCTGACTTTGGTCTTGATAAAACACAGTGGACCTACACCAGCAGATGACATGGCTCCCAAACCATCACTGATTGTGGAAACTTCACACTAGACCTCAAGCAGCTTGGATTGTGGCCTCTCCACTCTTCTTCCAGACTCTGGGACCTTGATTTCCAAATGAAATGCAAAATTTGCTTTCATCTGAAAACAACACCTTATACCACTGAATAATAGTCCAGATCTTTTTCTCCTTGGCCCCGGTAAGACGCTTCTGGCATTGTCTATGGGTCATGAGTGGCTTGACACAAGGAATGCGACAATTGTAGCCCATGCCCTGGATATGTCTGTGTGTGGTGGCTCTTGAAGCACTGACTCCAGCAGCAGTCCACTCCTTGTGAATCTCCCCCAAATTTTTGAATGGCCTTTCCTTAACAATCTTATCAAGACTGCGGTTATCCTGGTTGCTTGTGCACGTTTTTCAACCACACTTTTTCCTTCCACTCAACTTTCCATTAATATGCTTGGATACAGCACTCTGTGAACAGCCAGCTTCTTTAACAATGACCTTTTGTGGCTTACCCTCCTTCCCCATGATTGTGTAGCCTACTGAACCAGACTAATGGACGATTTTAAGCGCTTAGGAAGCCTTTGCTGGTGTTTTGTGGTAATTATTCTAATTTTCTGAGATAATGACTTCTGAGTTTTGATTGGCTGTAAGCCATAATCATCAACATTAACAGAAAAAAACACTTGCAATAGATCCCTCTGTGTAATGACTATATAATATATGCATTTCTCTTTTTGTTTTGTTGATCGTTTAGGATGAATGCCCATAAAATGTCCCAGTCATGTCGGAGATGGCTGGAAGCGGAAGACTCCTTTGCTGTGGAAGACGTTATACAGGTATTTTTTATAGAACAATTTCTTTCCAAGTGTCCCTAACAAATACGGGAATGAGTCAGAGAGCGCATGCCGCACACCTTGGATAGAGCAGCAGCCCTGGCTGATGAGGCCCTTACTATCCGACCGCAATGGAGGGGGCTTCTGGACAATAAGCCACAGCTTGCTCCTGCACCCCGGCCCTCTCCAGTTATATCTTCCCCTCCACCCAGCTGCAAGCCGATGACATCCACGTCTCATAATTCTGGGCCCCAACAGTTCCGACCATGCCCTGGGGGAATCACAGAGAAGAGATTTTATGGGAGTGGGCAACTTGTGCATTTGCAATCCAGTTGTCCCGCAAGGACTCGGAAGGACGCCCACGCACCAAATCAGCATGTTCATTCTCTACAGCCAAATACAAGGGGGAAGAGTTTTCACCCCTTCAAGTTGACTTCTCTAATGACTCAGACACTCCTGGTCGGCCACTAGGTGTTTATGGGGTGCGAGCCACAGCCCCAGGTTCCTTTTACCATCAAAGTAAGCACTTACAGGAGGTTGTGCTGGATGGACAGAGAATCATTGGATTTTGTGATTCTGAGGCATTTGTCACAATAGCTGATCCCCGGGTGGTTCGGCCAGAGGTGATACATCATGAACTAGGGATTGTTATTGAAATGGCTGGAGGAATATCCCAAAGGCGACTGTAGATCTGGACTTTGGCTTTGGGGTCAAGCAATGTGTGGTTGGGGTGATGAGCAGCCTGCTTGCAGGTATTCTCCTATTAAATGATGTGAGACATCTACAATGCCGATTTGTGGGTGCAGGAAACACAATTTGAGTGAAAGAGGACACAAAAGGAAGTGTTTCCTTCCAACCCTACCGCTGTACAAGGGACTATCCACAGCTGGGCAACATGGACTTAAGTGAGGTGGCCAGAGGTCTGTGTAGACCTCATGGCATACTCACGTATTAAGAAGGAGGGAGAGGTTATTATGGTGTAATATGGGGGGTTGTGTAGGTTTGTATTTTAGGTGTGGTTCACTGTCCATTCTCTGTATTGCTTGTGTGTACATTGTATTGTCTGTAGATAATCACCCCCTGTAGTGTTCCTGTCCCTAGGGCTGGGGGAGTGGGGCCTGGGATCCACCTAAACTCTCTGCTTACCTGAAGAATTGGTCAGTCAGACTGGGAAGGAAAACACAGAAGGATTGATCCTCTGGGAGGGAGAAGGCAGCACCCCAGAGAGCCGTTGAGAATCCCCCATTTGCCTGGACTGCTGGAGGATTGTGACTCATCCCCGGGACATTTATCCTATTATTGGACTATTTTACCCTCCATATATTGGATTATTTGATGGTCATTCTGTATTGCATGGAATACATTTGCTTTGGATTGTTCATCTATCTCTCGCTCTGTTTATTATGTGATAAGGGAGAATGACCCCGTCACAGTATGTCCGTTCCGTTATTATGGAACATGCCCTGTTCTATTTCGTGATAACGGACCGTGACTCAATACAAGTCAAGGGGTCCGCAAAATCCCCGGAAGCTGCACGGATGCACTTCCGTGTGATTTCCGTCTGGTGCCCCTATAGTCTGTGTCCTGCTCTCGCGGCTGCTTGCATTGCGGTGTGTCAGCTTCTGCCCGCACTGCAGTGTCAGCAGCCACTGGGATGACAAGCGCTGCCGTCAGGAGGTTAATAAAGTGTATTACCTGCAGTGATGTATTCCTGTACTCCTGATGTCAGCGCTTGTCACTGACTTCTATGCCTGCCGCATTCTCACATCACCTCTCGCGGGCAGTCCGAGACTGTGACTAGCGGTAACGTCACGGGCCGCTCGCAATACTTCGCTTGTGAAAACGGTGGTCATTGAACTCAGTGACGAGCGCTGACGTCAGGAGTGCAGCGGCGTTCATCACCCATGTAATGTACCTATCGTAGCTATCCTCATGAAGTCAGCGGTCATCATGCGTTGTAGTGACCTGGGCTAACCTAATGATGTTAACTCAGGTCAGTGTCCTGCTCTCCCAGCCAATGGGGAACATCACGCCGGACCCAGATTTGTTTATTCTTTCCAATAAATTGGCGAAAGAGGGAATTTGTTGGGGAGTGTTTTTTCAAACAAAAATTTGTTAGTCAATTTTTTTTTTTATTACTGACTGGGTTAGTGGTGTTGGGTTTTCTGATAGATGCCGTGACATCAATAACCTCTGGGCTTGATGCCAGGTGACATTACACAGCTGGTATCAACCCCATATATTACCCCGTTTGCCACCGCACCTGGGTATTTGGGATGAGCCAGGTAAAGTCCCAGGACTGTTCCATCTAATGGATGTGGCAATTCCGGCTGGCTGCTGGTTGATATTTTTAGGCTGGGGGGGGGCTACCAATGATGTGTGTCTCCCCAGCCTGAGAATACCAGCCAGCAGCTCTGATTGGTTGCAGTCAGACAGCTGTTACTCAGCATGGAGGCACGTCTTGCTGTAACCAATCACAGAAGGGGGGAGGAGTGAATATGTATGAGCCTAATGAGCAGCCGCCTCGGGAAGAACAAAGAGCTGGCATGGGAGCAGTGACAGCCGTGCCAGTGACTGATGAGTGTGTAGCGCTTGCTCCTACCCCTTTGTGCCAGATTCTGTTCCCCATAGACCTTATATGGGGACCAGCATCTGGACAGATACCCTGTCTGGAACTCTCCTTCCATTTTTTTGTGGTCCGCAAGAAAAAAACGGAAGTCACACGGACCGTATACGGAATGGACCGGGACGGATGCGGTTGTCACACGGATGCATCCGTGAATAAACAGGACTGATTTTTGTTGACCACAAAAATGTAACGGTCGTGTGACTGTAACCTCAACTGGAATTTTGGATTACTTTTTCCCACACGGCCCCACATCTCTCATATCTGACGGCGCCTTCTCCCAATAGCAATTTTAAACTCTCTCCACGGGTTACTCTCCAGAGCTTTGTTTCCATCCATTTTTGGGGGCTTCTTGAAGTATGCTTGGGGTCATTGTTATGCTAGAAGACCCATTGACCTAGAACGCAACCCATCTTTCTGACACTGGGCAGTACTAAATCCTAGATTTCATGATACCTTGCACATAGACAAGCTACCCAGTGTCAGGGGCAGAAAAGGCACCCCAAACATCTGTGCCCTCCACCATATTTGACCGTATGACTGTTTATACTAAGTACAGTATGTGCTAATACTTGTCTTTTAAAGACCAAGGAACTCCTTTTCGTAATGCTAATTTGCCCATGATGGGGTGATGCGTTGTTTGGTGCCTTGTGCCCCCCCCCCCCCTCCCTCCCCTACTATGGGCACTGGCATGCAAGCCCCATAATGTTCTCTCTAAACATATCAGTGTATGTGCCCAGGACAAGAGACGGTTTCATGCCTTGCCCACCATAACCATGGCCATCACATCCCCCTGTACTCTGCCCAGGCTTCCTCTATGCTCCTGGCATACAATGTATGTGTGATTGGTCCTATGGCACTGTGCTGATAACATCCTTCCTCCCAGCCTGCACCCCTGGGTGCCCATTCCCTTGCCACTGGGAGCTCTTCACCCTGGAAACGGTCCGAGGCGGGGGATGAGGGTGAAGCTGTGGGCGGCCTCCTCTGGGCACACTCCTCCTCTTCCCTCCCGGATCACACGGACTCACAGCCTCGCCCGGCTCCTGTGCAGCGGCTGCAGGAAGTGGCGGCGCCGGGTGTGCAGGTAAAGCACCGGGAGGGGGGCCCCACAGCTCTGCCATGTTCTGTGGTGGGCACGGAGTGTGGGTGATGGGTGGGCTCATTGTGTGGGGGAGGCTGCACATATACTGTGTATACACGGAGCCACAATGCAGCTCTGCCTCCTGGAAGCGGCGGCTCGGGGGCACAGATGGTGCAGCTGGAGGATGATGCCCTTGGGATGTGGTCCTGACGGTGGCTGAGCCTGGTACAGAGCAGGGTGGAGGGTCACGGTGAGGGCCACAGCACGGCATGATGCTGCAGAAAGGGAGGCTGCACCGTGCCCAGCATGGAGGGTACAGAAGGGGACAGGCAGTGTGGGCTGCAGGAGACATCACAGCATGCACATAGGGAGATATACAAAGATACAGCCTGGAGAATAGACCCTCACACAATGTAATGTCTAATGTGTGTGTGTGAGTATGGATAGGCGTAATATATATATATATAATATATATATATATATATATATATATATATATATATATATATATACATATATATTTGTGATTGTGTGTATCTCTCTCTATCTATATATATATATATATATATATATATATATATATATATATATATGTATATATATATATATATGTATATATATATATGTGTATATATATGTGTATATATATGTGTGTATATATATATATATATATATATATATATATATATATATATATATATGGACATATTAGAGATATATATATCTTGTGATTTATTATTATAGCGCCATTTATTCCATGCCGCTCAACATGTGAGAAGGGGTATACATCATAAAAAGTACAATAATCAAGAATAATACAAGGCACAGACAGGTATAGGAGGAGAGAGGACCCTGTTCACGATGGATAACAGTCTACAGTGGATGGGTGAGGACAGAGCTGGTCGTCCAGCGGTATAGTTGACTGATGGTTAGTGTAGGTTGTAGGCTTGTCGGAAGAGGTGGGTCTTCAGGTTCCTTCTGAAGATTTATACGGTAGTCGAGAGTCTATGTTGTGGTAGAGCGTTCCAGAGTATGGGGGAGGCACGGGAGAAATCTCGTATGGAATTGTGAGAAGAGGAATGGAGGAGGAGATCTTGTGAGGATCTGAGGTTGCATGCTGGTAGGTCCTGGGAGATAGGTCACAGATGTTCAGAGGACCTTCCCCTGATGAAGCTCTTGCTATAGAGCAACACGCGTAGGGTCGGTGCTCATCTGTCTGGCACCTTACTATGGCTTAATTTTGCCTCTATTTTGTAAGTTTTCCCTTCTGGACCCTCTCTTTGGTGGCTCTTTGCATGTTTTAGGGCATTTGCCTTCTTTAGGAAACCTGCCCAGGACATCTTAGGCTCCACTACTTATACTTGTGTCTAACATCTTGTATTATGCATGCATGTATATGCCCCTTGCATTAGCACTTTATTGTTGGGTCCATGGGACAGGTGTCTGAGTGTCTTTTAAGTGTTTTTAATGGTGTTTTTGCATTTTCATGTACTTAATAAATATTTGTGTTACTTTTTGAATCCATTTGGTGAGTTGAGTGCTTTATGCCTACTCTTTTTCTCCCTTTAGATGTTCAGAGGAGACAGGTTGTGGATGACTTTGTATGTTATGGACAGGGTTTTGAATTGGAGTCTTTGCCAATCGCTTCACTGGCTTTCAATTGCCCAGAGTGGAGAGGCCAGGGAATAGCGGGGGAAAAGTGGATTAGTTGGGCAGCAGAGTTTAAGATAGATTGAAGGGATACAAGAGTGTTAGAAGGGAGGCCACAGAGCAGGATGTTGCAGTAGTCAAGGCGGGAGCTGACGAAGGCATGCAGTAGTGTTTTTGCTGAATATTGGTTAAGGAATTCACGGATCCAGGAAATATTTGAGTCGGCAGGAGGTAGAAAGGACTTGGATGTGTGGTTTAAAGGAGAGAGCAGAATCAAGGGTTAACCTGAGGAAGCGAGCTTGCTGAACTGGGGAAAGTGAGTAGCCATGGACTCTGATAGATAGGTCTGTTGGGAGGTTTGAGTGAGATGGGGGAAAGATGATGAATTCTGCTTTGTCCATGTTAGGTTTTAGAAATCGAGAAAAGAAAAATGATGAAGTAGCAGACAGACATTGTGGGATTCAGGTTAGTAAGGAGCTGATATCGGGTCCAGAGAGGTAGATCTGCGTATCGGGAGCATAGAGATGATACTGAAAGCCATGGGACACTATGAGCTGTCTCAGCCGAAGGTGTAGATGGAACAGAGGAGGCGTCCAAGAACTGAACCTTGGAGGAGACCAACAGGGGGCGAGATGAGGAGGTGGTGTGTGAGTGGGAGACGCTGAATGTCCGGTCGGTTAGGTATGAAGAAGAGGACCAAGATAGGGCCATGTCTGTGATGCCCAGAGATGAGAAAATCTGTAGTAGGAGGGAATGGTCCACTGTGTTTAACCCCTTAACGACCGCGGGCCGTAAAATTACGTCCTAAATGACATAATCTTACTGCCCGCGGTCCTCCGGCGGCAGCATGCCGCGATCGGCACACATCTCAGCTGATTTTCACAGCTGAGATGTGTGCCTGCTAGGCACGAGCAGAATCGTTATCTGCTCGTGCCGATTAACCCCTTATATGGCGCTGTCAATACATGACAGCGCCATTATAAGCGCAATCGCGGTAAAGTTTTACTTACCGCCGAAACCGGAAGTCACGTGACGCGATCACGTGACTCCCGATAGTTGTCATGGTAGTACAGGGTCATGTGATGACTCCTGTACTACACATGAATTGGTTTCACTTTCGCTGTGCCCGGGGCACAGCAAAAGAGAAAGACAGCGTATCTGCTGTTTACAGCCTTCCAGCTGTGATCAGCAGATACTGCACAGCGATCGGAATGCTGATCGTAATAGCCCCCTAGGGGGACTAGTAAAATAAAAAAAAAAGTAAAAAAATAAGTTTTAAAAAATTAAAAAAAAAACAAAAAAACCTAAAAGTTCAAATCACCCCCCATTCGCCCCATTGAAAATTAAAGGGTTAAAAAAATAAAAAATATACACACATTTGGTATCGCCGTGTTCAGAAACGCCCGATCTATCAAAATATAAAATCAATTAATCTGATCAGTAAACGGCGTAGCGGCAAAAAAATTCCAAACGCCAAAACGACGTTTTTTTGTAGCCACAACTTTTGCGCAAAATGCAATAAGAGGCGATCAAAACGTAGCATCTGCGCAAAAATGGTACCGTTAAAAACGTCAGCTCGAGACGCAAAAAATAAGCCGTCATTGAGCCTAAGATCCCGAAAAATGAGAACGCTACGGGTCACGGAATATGGCGTAAAACGTGCACCACTTTTTTCGGACAAACTTCCGATTTTTTTTTAACCCCTTATATAAAAGTAAACCTATACATGTTTGGTGTCTACGAACTTGCACTGACCTGAGGCATCACACCCACACATCAGTTTTACCATATAGTGAACACAGTGAATAAAATATCTCAAAAACCATAGTGCTATCGCACTTTTTTTGCAATTTTTCAGCATTTGGAATTTTTTGCCATTTTCTAGTACACAATATGGTAAAACTGATGGTTTCATTTAAAAGTACAGCTCGTTCCGCAAAAAATGAGCCCTCACATGACCATATTGACTGAAAAATAAAAAAGTTACGTCTCTCAGAAAAAGAATGGCGAAAAAAAAAAACGGAAAGCGAAAAATCGGCCGGTCGTGAAAGGGTTAAGGCAGGGGACACGTCCAGGAGGAGTTGGACAGGGTAGTGTCTCTTGTCTTTGGCGGTTAGTAGGTCATTGGTGACTTTAGTTAAGGTAGTTTCAGTTGAGTGATACAGTCAGAAGCCAGATTGTAACCGGTGTAAGGGAGCAGGGGGAGAGGTGGGAGGAAAGTTCAAGATGGACATGTTGTTCCCGTAGTTTTGAGGCATAGAGGAGAAATGATATGGGGGAGTAGGTCAGAAGAGGACTTTTTGAGGATGAGTGTCATTGAGGCATGTTTACAGCATGAGAGGAAGACACTTTTTAGTGATGGGTTGAAGAGATGGGTTAGGGTTGGGATGAAGCCTGTGGTGAGGTTGGGGATGAGGGGGGACAGGAGTGTGTCAAGTGCACAGGTGGTAAGATGTGATCTGGAGAGTAGAGAGGAAAGATGATCTCCTGTAATGGTGGAGAAGCTGGTATTGAAGGAAGAGGGTTGAGTATTTAGAAGGAGTGGGCGTGGGGACTGTAGGGTATGTGTATGTATATATGTGTGTGTGTGTGTGTATATATAAGTGTGTGTGTGTGTGTGTATACGTTTATGTAATATGATGAGATTTGCACTTGACGTGATGTTAGTGTGACCTTTGGAAGGTATTGTGGATCCAGTTTGCACCGTCAGGTACAAGTACTACACTATTTATAGTCATTATATTGTCATTGTGTCACTCAATTACTTCCCCCTTGTGCCGGTTACAATGTTACCTGGTGACAAACCTAATGGGAAACTGCAGATTTATATATTTAAAGGGCCAGTTCACTTTCTACTTATGAGAAGATGTCATCTATGGGAGCTGGGACCCTCACCATTCACTCTTATGATTTTTTTAATTTATTTTTTTTCCGAGCTTTACCTCCATTGAAATCAATGAGACTCTAAATGACTAATCACTAGACATGTTCCACCTATAGTCGGGCCGTTTTGCACATGTTTAGCTGATGGCTGATTCCAGTGGGTTGAAAGATTTGTATATGGATATATGTAAAGGGTTGACTGAGACTAGGAAAAATAAACTGCCTTTGGTGCATTTTAGGAACTTGTAATCCAAATATAGCAAGTCTGAAGAGAACCGGTCAATTTTAGGGAAAACCTCTTTAATACACCGAATTCTTCCTAGAAGCCCACCTTATCTTTTGACTACAAATGCTGAGAAAGGCCATGGATTAGGACCATTCATGATGATGAATTTACAATCCCGAATCCTCTGCAATTCGCTTCTGCCGATCCTGACTGTGTAGACATGGCTTTATGGCAGACGGAGCAGCAGCAAGTAAAAATGCTCCTAAGAAGTTAAAATACAGACACCGTATAATCTGCCAATGGCCCAGACCATGTAGCACGGTGGTGTCATTTCAAGTGAGAAACGTCTTCCTCACATTTCTGCCTTGCTATTCCTCGGAGGTAGCAGGTTTCAGTATGGTGTGATCAGACCGGGCCTATGTGGAAATAAAAATAAAACCGCATTCTAATCATTTATACTATTCACACTTCTTGGATTAAAAATAACACTGAATAGATAAAATCTCATCAGTAAGAAGGATCTGAAATCTAGATTCTTCCCAAGGAGACAGAAATGGAGGAAAGCATTGTGACTCTGGTGTATCGTCCACAGTGCCATCCGGGAGCAGAGCAGTGTCTACATTTTCTATGCAGTAGAATAAATAGAAATATTAACGAATAATGGTATAGGAGGGAATGTTAGTGGTATTCCGGAACCATTCACTTCCTCATCAGAGATGAGCGGTGTAGGTGGTGTTATGACCCTCCCCCCCACGCCTGACAATACCTGTGCACTTACATTGCAGCTATCCTCACACCACCATATTTTCAGTCCAAGTACTGTCGGTGAAAAAAAGTACTACTCTCGGACTAATGCTATTAAATAGGCCTGTTCAGATGACCGGAGACCGAATGACGGCATAAAAAAAAAATCAGCATTGATTAATCTCATCCGTAATTGGAATGAGACCGGTGTTTTCACGTATAGGTGAGCTGATAATTATTACTATTATAACTGGTGAATGAGCATCTGTAAGAATCAGAATCATGTGGAAACATGCCACGTGTGGAAATCAGCCCTGTGGAAACCTGCCACGTGTGGAAATCATCCCTGTGGAAACCTGCCAGATGTGGAAATCACCCTGTGGAAATATGCCACATGTGGAAATCACCCTGTGGAAATATGCCACATGTGGAAATCGGCCCTGTGGAAATATGCCACATGTGGAAATCAGCCCTGTGGAAACATGCCACGTGTGGAAATTGGCCCTGTGGAAATATGCCACATGTGGAAATTGGCCCTGTGGAAATATGCCACATGTGGAAATTGGCCCTGTGGAAATATGCCACATGTGGAAATTGGCCCTGTGGAAACATGCCACATGTGGAAATCGACCCAGTGTAAACATGCCACATGTGGCAATCAGCCCTGTGCAAACATGCCACATATGGATATCGGCCCTGTGGAAACATGCCACATGTGGAAATCGGCCCTGTGGAAACATGCCACATGTGGAAATCGGCCCTGTGGAAACATGCCACATATGGAAATCGACCCTGTGGAAACATGCCACATGTGGAAATCGGCCCTGTGGAAACATGCCACATGTGAAAATCGACCCTGTGGGAACATGCCACATGTGGACATCGGCCCTGTGGAAACATGCCACATGTGGAAATCGGCCCTGTGGAAACATGCCACATGTGGAAATCGGCCCTGTGGAAACATGCCACATGTGGAAATCGGCCCTGTGGAAACATGCCACATGTGGAAATCGGCCCTGTGGAAACATGCCACATGTGAAAATCGACCCAGTGTAAACATGCCACATGTGGCAATCAGCCCTATGGAAACATGCCAGCAGTCACTTGATGAATGAGCAATCCATATCGAAGCCAATCCATTAAGTCGGTCATTGCGCACGCTAGTGCTGATGAATGGGCTGGAGTATTAATGAATGAATGAATTAGGCTTTCCACACACTGCATTTTTATGGTGACCACAAAGATGCACCCTGTCGTCAAAAAATACACACTGTGGCAAAAAAAAAGCATCATAAACGCATGCATTTTTGATGCATTTTTTGACCATGCATTTTTTTTTTATCACCAATGGGTGAAAAATGCAGGGAAAAAGCAACATGCTGCCTTTTTGTGGTCACCACAAAATGCAGCCCCAAAAAACCCAATGTGCGCACAGCAAATCTGAAATTTCATAGACTTTGCGGGGGAAGGGAAAGCATGCAGTTCATGGTGACTAAAAGGTCACCACAAAATGCACCAAAAAGCATCAAAAACTGCAGCATGCGCATATGAGGCCTTAGGCACATATATGAGTATAATCTGCCATGCACCTCTGCTAGCAATTAGATAGTCAGGGACTAGGATACATTTCTGGAATAACTTCATGAATTTGATGGGCGGGCGTAGCCAACCCATGTTACACCCATATTGGAGTGTAAACTTGCAATAATGTTGTGCAACTTTCGACTTGAGTAAAAGTATTACCATGTATTAACGTGTTTTATGTCGTAATTCTGGCATCAATAAATAATAAATCGGCCCATTAGTTGTTGGATGAGCAAATCATGTATATCCGTGTAAAAATCATTATTATCGCAGCACAATGCACGGTGTAACTGGTGAATGTGCTGCCAACACGCTGCTGTATGGTGACAAAATGATTGTAGAAGTGATTGTTCTGTTCCCATCCATTTTATTTGACCCGTGTAAAGAGTCCAGTAGCCGAGCACTGAACAAGTTGTATATAGTCGATTGATCATTAATGGTTCAAGATCAGCTCTTCTGTATGGGCGTTTAAAAGCAGTACTATGCTGTTTCTTCCACTTTGCATACTCCACCTCCATTTCATTTAGCCTCATCCTTTTGTACAATTTTTAAGCTGAGGAAGTTCTGTAAAACGTGCGTTGGGGCGGAAGAGTGGCTGTAACCACTACATATACGGTACTTTACATTCAATGTGATGGTCCTGATGAAGGATTAATCTGTTCTCCAAAACGCGTAGACCAATAAATCATAATCCAGGCTTTCTTCATTCTTGTTATTCCTCCACGGCAGTGCGGTTTAACACCTTCACTTCAGACCTTCAGTCTTTTGTCCAGGTTTGTTGAGAAGAAAGTACATTATGATGAATCCAGCTATTGCTTTGCTTGATGATGGTGAGCTGTAATTTTTAGTTTTTGTGTAGAGAAGAACATTATGAAAAGATCTGGGACAGCACAGACTAAATTTAGAAGGTCATCATTTACAATCCATGAGAGGCCAATACAGGCCAAACTCTGAGTAAGTGGCAGAAAGAAGAGCAAACTGTAAGGCCTGCTAGACATATCGATCTGTGACAGGAATGACACGGTACTGATACGGAGGACCATTTTTCAAGTTTGAGTATAAGGCCGGGGCCACGCGGGGCACTAGTGCGATGCTCGCATGATACTCGGCTCGCTCTGTCAGCACATCAGGAGCCGAGTGTCATGCTAGTATCCCTGTGACTGAGGTCTGACTGTGCAAGCGGACCTCAGCTGCGGGGGGCGGGCCGGCGCTGCGGAGGGGCGGGGCGGCACGGAGGAGGGGAGGGAGGGATTTCTCTCCCTCTCTCCTTCGTTGCCGGCTATTGCGATTCTCGCTCTGCACGCGCGGTACATCAATGTCCCGCGAGTGCAGTGCGATTTTTTTTTTTTTTTTTTCTCTCGCTCCATTCACTTGAATGGGTGCAAGAGAAAAGAGTCTTGCATTACACTAGCAGCATGCTGCGATTGTTTTCTCAGTCCGATTAGGGCTGAGAAAATAATCACTCATATGCGCTGACACACAGGCTAAAATTGGTCCGAGTGGAATGCGATGTTTTATCGCACTCCACTCGCACCGATTTTCTCGCTCTGTGGGTTAAGGCCTAGTCACACACAACGAATTACCAGCGATCCCGACAACGATACGTCCTGATAAGGTGGTAAGTTGCAGGTGAGATGTCACACAGTCAGGCCTTACCGACGACACAATAACGATACAGGTCCCAGTAGCGACCTGTATAACGATCTCTGCTGTCATTGGGACCCTGTCACACAGTGTCAAACACAGCGATGCGTCCTGCCCAGCAGGACATCACCTTTGAAGAAAATGGTCCGGACCTTTCTGCAACGACTAGAGATCTCACAGCAGGGGCCTGATCGCTGGTAGATGTCACACATAACGAGATCGCTGGCGAGATCGTTGCTACGTTACAGAAACTGTGACTCAGCAACGATCTCGTTAGCGATCTCGTTGTGTGTGACGGGGCCTTTAAGCCTAATAGTACTTGTAGTAGTCTGTGCGGGGGACGAGTGTCATATTCGAAATTTCAAGATCTCTTCAACAAGGAACCCTAGAACAGTTTGCAAGGAGCCAGAGGACTCAGCATGCACACAAAGCCTTACAGAGTATTTGGTGCAGAAAATTTCTGCAACAAACCTGCATCTTCTGTCAGAAAAATGCACCAAAAAAGAGGTTTGTGTTTGGTGCATTATTTTTGCCATGCGGTTTTCCTAATGAAGTCAGTGGGTGAAAGGGCTGAAAAACACAGGAACAAACACACCAAGAATTGACTGGGTGTTGTCTGGGTGTGACGGGGGGTGAGAGCGGTGTTGTATGTGTGTTGCGTTGTTTGTGGAGCGCTGTGTGTCTGTAGCGTGTGTGTGTGTGTGTTGCGCGGTATGTGTGTGTGGTGTGTTTTGGGGGGAGGTATGTTTTGGTCAATGTGTGTGTTGTGCAGAATGTGCGTATATTTGTTTGTGCCACGGTGTTTGTGTGTTGGGTGTTGTGTGTGTGCAGCGTTGTCTGTGTGTGTGGGTGTCTGTGTAGGGCAGTTGTTTGTGGTTCCCAGTGTGTGTGTGTGTGTGGTGTGTTGTGCAGTGCGCGCGTGTGTGTGTGTTGGGGGGAGGTGTGCACTTCCCTTCGTGCTCAATCCCCCATGCAGCGCACTCCCCATCGTGCTCCATCCCCCATGCAGCGCACCCCCCATCGTGCTCCATCTCCCATGCTGCGCACCCCCCATCGTGCTCCATCTCCCATGCTGCGCACTCCCAAACGTGCTCCGCCCGCCATGCTGCGCACTCCCAAACGTGCTCCATCCGCCATGCTGCGCACTCCCAAATGTGCTCCGTCCGCCATACTCCGCACTCCCCATCGTGCTCCATCCCCCATGCAGCGCACTCCCCATCGTGCTCCATCCGCCATGCTGCGCACTCCCAAACGTGCTCCATCCGCCATGCTGCGCACTCCCAAACGTGGTCCATCCGCCATGCTGCGCACCCCAAACGTGCTCCATCCGCCAGACTCCGCACTCCCAAACGTGCTCCCTCCGCCATGCTGCGCACTCCCAAACGTGCTCCCTCCGCCATGCTGCGCACTCCCAAACGTGCTCCCTCCGCCATGCTGCGCACTCCCAAACGTGCTCCCTCCGCCATGCTGCGCACTCCCAAACGTGCTCCCTCCGCCATGCTGCGCACTCCCAAACGTGCTCCCTCCGCCATGCTGCGCACTCCCAAACGTGGTCCATCCGCCATGCTGCGCACTCCCAAACGTGGTCCATCCGCCATGCTGCGCACTCCCAAACGCACCCCCGATCGTGCTCCATCCCCCTTGCTGCACCAGCATCAGCCTCTCTACCCGCAGCATCAGCCTCTCTGCCCGCAGCATCAGCCTCTCTCCTCCCAGCATCAGCCTCTCTACCCGCAGCATCAGCCTCTCTCCTCCCAGCATCAGCCTCTCTGTCCCCAGCATCAGCCTCTCTGTCCTCAGCATCAGCCTCTCTGTCCTCAGCATCAGCCTCTCTCATCCCAGCATCAGCCTCTCTCCTCCCAGCATCAGCCTTTTCTGTCCCCAGCATCAGCCTCTCTCCTCCCAGCATCAGCCTTTTCTGTCCCCAGCATCAGCCTCTCTCCTCCCAGCATCAGCCTTTTCTGTCCCTAGCATCAGCCTCTCTCCTCCCAGCATCAGCCTCTCTCCTCCCAGCATCAGCCTCTCTCCTCCCAGCATCAGCCTCTCTCCTCCCAGCATCAGCCTCTCTCTCCTCCCAGCATCAGCCTCTCTCCTCCCAGCATCAGCCTTTTCTGTCCCCAGCATCAGCCTCTCTCCTCCCAGCCTACCCCAGCCTCAGCCTCCCCCAGCATCAGCCTCTCTCCTCCCAGCATCAGCCTCTTCTCCCAGCATCAGCCTCTCTCCTCCCAGCCTACCCCAGCCTCAGCCTCCCCCAGCATCAGCCTCTCTCCTCCCAGCATCAGCCTCTCTCCTCCCAGCATCAGCCTCTCTCCTCCCAGCATCAGCCTCTCTCCTCCCAGCATCAGCCTCTCTCCTCCCAGCCTACCCCAGCCTCAGCCTCCCCCAGCATCAGCCTCTCTCCTCCCAGCATCAGCCTCTCTCCTCCCAGCCTACCCCAGCCTCAACCTCCCCCAGCATCAGCCTCTCTCCTCCCAGCATCAGCCTCTCTCCTCCCAGCCTACCCCAGCCTCAGCCTCCCCCAGCATCAGCCTCTCTTCTCTCAGCCTCCCCATCCCAGCCTTCCCCAGGATCAGCCTCTCTCCTCCCAGCCTCCTCCAGCACGCCGTGCTCCTCTGCCGACACTCACAGATCCGATCGCATACACACACACACACACACCCGATCGCATACACTCACACACACCCGATCGCATACACTCACGCACACACACATTGACGATATTGCACATACGCGCTCACACTCACAACATCCGGAGATACCACATGCTTCTGGCCATGTGATCCTCCGGCAGGTCCTGGAAGCTCACAGCACAGTATCGCCGCCGAGAAGCAAGCGATATCCAAGGATGTTGTGAGTGTGTGGATGTGATGTGAGGTGTGTGTGAGAGTGAGTGTTATCTGATGTGTGTGTGTGCGTGTGTGTATTTTCCGCCGCTGCAGGACCTTGATGCGCTGGTAACTATGCTACCATGGTTACCAGCGTATCTCGTCCCCCGCTTGCACGGGAGCCCACACCAGCATACGTTGGCCAGCCCCAGCAATGCGAGGGTATGTGTCGGCTGGCTTGGCGGCGTACGCTGATGTGGGCTCCCGGGGGTACAGTACTCACCTTGGAATCGTGGCTCCGTGACCGTGTCGGTTCGGGGAATGCGTGGGGGGGCAGGGCCAGAGCTAGCGTGCATTGCGTGAGGGGGGCGGGGCGTGGCCGAGTTGCCAATGCCTGCGGGGTGCCGGGGCGAGAGGCCAATCTGTGGGGGGGGCGGAGCCTGGGTGAGCGGCCGGCCAATCCGTGTGGGGGCGCAGCCTGGGCGAGCGGCCAATCCGTGCGGGGGGGCGGGGCCATGGCGAGCCCAGCGGCCAATCAGCTTTGTGTCACCGTAAGGACACAATTTTGGAGCAAGACAGACAGACAGACAGAATAAGGCAATTATAGGGGCAGATTGGGGCGAGATTGATCTGTGAAGACTTGATCTATTAAACTAACTCAGTTGCCCTTAGCAACCAATCAGATTCCACCTTTCATTTTCCAAAGAGTCTTTGAAGAATGAAAATTGGAATCTGATTGGTTGCTAAGGGTAACTGAGTCAGTTTCACTTTACTCCATGTTTGATAAATCTCCCCTTTCATAACCCTATTACACATACTGTCCACCTACTTTTGGACCACCCTTTGTATCTATATATATAATTGCCTTATTCTGTCTGTCTGTCTGTCTGTCTTGCTCCAAAATTGTGTCCTTACGGTGACACAAAGCTGATTGGCTGCTGGGCTCGCCATGGCCCTGCCCCCCGCACGGATTGGCCGCTCGCCTCGCCTCGGCTCCGCCCCCCCACGGATTGGCCACTCGCCCCGGGCCTCCGCACGCATCGCCAGACAACCTTGCGCTGCTGGGATCGTGACGGAGCCGGTGAACGCTGGTAACCATTATACACATCGGGTAACTAAGGTCCCTTAGTTACCCGATGTGTATCATAGTTACCAGTGTACACCGGCTCCGTCAGGATCCCAGCAGCGCCAGACATAACCTTGCGATGCTTGGATCTTGACGGAGCCGGTGAACGCTGGTAACCATTATACACATTGGGTAACTAAGGTCCCTTAGTTACCCGATGTGTATCATAGTTACCAGTGTACACCGGCTCCCAATACACATGTGCAGGGAGCCGTCATTATACTCCTCTTCCCCCCAGGACTACTCCTCCTATTATAGTCCTCCTATTATACTCCTCTCTGAGTATAATAGGAGAACTATTATAGCATGGGGGATGGAGCACGATGGGGTGCGCAGCATGGGGGATGTAGCACGATGGGGGGTGCACAGCATGGAGGATGGAGCACGATGGGGAGTGCGCAGCATGGGGGGGATGTAGCACGATGGGGGGTGCGCAGCATGGAGGATGGAGCACGATGGGGAGTGCGCAGCATGGGGGATGGAGCACGATAGGGAGTGCGCAGCATGGGGGATGGAGCACAACGGGGGGTGCGCAGCATCGGGGATGGAGTACGATGGGGAATGCGCAGCATAGGGGATGGAGCACGATGGGGGGTGGGCAGCATGGGGGATGGAGCACGATGGGGGGTGCGCAGCATGGGGGATGGGGCACGATGGGGGGTGCGCAGCATGGGGGATGGAGCACGATGGGAGGTGCACAGCATGGGGGATAGAGCACGATGGGGGATGGAGCACGATGGGGGGTGCGCAGCATGGAGGATGGAGCACGATGGGGAGTGCGCAGCATGGGGGATGGAGCACGATAGGGAGTTCGCAGCATGGGGGATGGAGCACGATGGGGGGTGCGCAGCATCGGGGATGGAGCACGATGGGCAATGCGCAGCATAGGGGATGGAGCACGATGGGGGGTGGGCAGCATGGGGGATAGAGCACGATGGGGGGTGCGCAGCATGGGGGATGGGGCACGATGGGGGGTGCACAGCATGGGGGATGGAGCACGATGGGAGGTGCACACCTCCCCCCAACACACACACACAACACACCACACACACTGGGAACCACAAACACCGCCATACACAGACACCCACACACACAGACAACGCCGCACACACACAACACCCAACACACAAACACCGCGGCATACATAAATATGCGCACATACCGCACAACACAGACATTGCACAAAACATACCTCCCCCCAAAACATACCACACCCACACAAACCGCGCAACACACACACACACACACAACGCTACAGACACACAGCGCTCCACAAACAACGCAACACACATACAACACCGCTCTCACCCCCCGCCACACCCAGACAACACCCAGAACATGTACAGCTCCCTACACAAACACTTGGTAACTACACACAACAACATATATATATATATATATATATATATATATATATATATATATATATATATATATATATAACAAAAATCATACATGAACTACACAATACGTAAATTCTAGAATACCCGATGCGTAGAATCGGGCCACCTTCTAGTAAATAAATATATATATAAATTTTATTTTTTTTTATAGTCCCCTGGGCATTAGTTCCCCTGGCTAGTTGGTTCCATTAGCATGTTAGTAGGCCCTGTGGGTGTGCTAACATGCTAATGCATGTGCAGCGTCAAAGGATGATCTCACTCTACTCTCCGCCGCCATCGCGTCCAATGCTGGATTTCGGCCCAGTGCGCATGACCTCGGAGGTTCGGTCATGCGCACTACTTCAGTTTGAAACCAGGACGCTTACACCAAGCTTCATAGTGCTAGTTCGCATGACCCAAACTCCGGGGTCATGCGCACTGATCCAGCGTTGGACGCGATGGCGGCGGAGAGGTGAATGAGATCATTCTCTGATGCTGCGCATTCATTAGCATGATAGCATGCCCACAGGGGCATACTAACATGCTAATGGAGCCGACTAACCAAGGGAACTAATGCCCAGGGGACTAGTCGTTGGCATTATTAGCATATGATAAAAGATCTTTAGAAATACTTTTTCTAAAGATCCCTTTATCTATGCTAGTGTATTCAGGAACAGTTATGCAGGGATTAGCCATATGCACCCAGAACTGCTCGTGGTTATGGGTGCATATTGCACCTGACAGGTTCCCGTTAATCAAGTTCCTATTCCATTATGTAGTAGGTGTAATTTTAATACTGTTAGCCATGTCTCTTACCTCATGTGCAGGGCATTGTAGCCTAGATATCGATGGTTACATCCACTCATATAGTGACAGTTCATTAGTTAGTTGTTTGTGGTTGTAACCATGGATACCTGAGCAGCAATGCCCTGCACATGAGGTAAGGGACATGGCTATATCAGGAGAACTATACTACATTTCTAATTAAAGGTATTTGCTAATATTATTAATATTACAATTACTACATAATGCGATAGGAACTTGGAGATGGGAATATCCCTTTAAATCTTTTAGTTGCATAGGAGGCATTTTCACAGCCACTTTACTGCAGTATGATTGTTATGGGGACGAAGACCTCTATATAACTGTACAAATAGTTACATTTCCCTTTTTTCAGGTGACAGATCTCCTTTCATAATTGTTCCTTCATTGCCGTCATTTATGTAATCTTCCTGAGAGGCGCGGTGGCCGGACGCTGTTTGCATGTTCATGTTCTGATCGCACAGAGTTAGCATGTTGCAGCCATAGAAACCGCCCACGGCTCCCACCTCCACATTGTTTATCTGCACACCTATTCTAGGAGTTTATCTACCGTGACATTGTCTCTTCTGAAAACGGCCAATGCACCTATTTTTAGGGGAAAGATTTTTATTTCTGTAGATGCATCGCTCTGCTGTATTGCCTTGAGGATTCAAACGAAGCCTGAAGACACAAAGTAGCAATTATTATAACAGTTGTATCATTGTCAATTTTTATAAAGTCGTACACCTTTTTATAAAGAAAAAAATGTGTTAATTTTTGATAAAATTGTTAATAAATCATGCCCACCAGTACTTGAGAGCACGTGGTTGAAGGCTGCAGTTTGGAGGGTCCTACCTCCGACCTGTGCAATTTATGGCCACAATAAGTTGTTGCAGTGAATGCAGAAGACTCATCTGCAGAGGTGAATTATAGCATTATTTGTTAATGGAATGTGCAGTCAATTTTAAAGGGGGTGGCGTATGGCTAAGGGGGTCTTTGGTAACATACTGCTAAGACACACTACTGATAACTAATGGGGGGAGGCAGGGCAACTCTTGTGACCCATTTTGATCACTAGAACAAAGTAGGCGGAGGGCTTTAAAAGCCTCATACTACTTTTTCTCTTGTGTATGCTTGGCCTCTTCAGGACACTTCATGGGCGTCCAGGAGATGAAGCTGAACTGCCACTGCATGTCCATCAGCGTATGTCTGATTTGGGAGGTTCAACTTTGTGACGCTCTCTGAACACTAAAGCGAAGTGTCAGGAGCACCCTGAAAGCCTTGCACTACTTTGTCTCCTGTTGTCTATGCTTGGGCTTTTCCTTGATCCTACATGGACAATCGAGAGCTGAAGCATCATTGAGGGCCATCCCAGCAATGTGCTATATCACTTCTTTGGTGGGAAATATAGATAAATCAAAGATTTGGTGAATGTAATAAGATTGTATAACCTGTGTATTCTTCTGTATTTTTAGGATCCACTGGAACCACCAAAATGGAAGTAGATATTAAAGGTGATAAGAGGACTAGTATTTCTTCTATACCTCTTTCTAGCTCTATAGAACGGAATTCTCCATTAAAAGTAGAACCTGAGAAGCCCCGCTGTTCTAGTACACCATGCTCCCCAATTCGTAGGACCGTGTCAGGGTATCAGATACTTCACATGGATTCCAATTATTTAGTTGGGTTTACCACCGGAGAAGAGCTTCTGAAGCTAGCACACAAGTGTGCTGCAACTGAGGAGAGTTCCGCTGAGGCCATACCATCTTACCGCTCCAAGCAGCATGATTCTGGACTTTCCCGCTCCTCACGAATATACAAAGCTAAAGGGCGTCACTATCAGCCATATGAAATTCCTGCTATAAATGGAAGGAGACGAAGGCGAATGCCAAGCTCAGGGGATAAGTGCAATAAAGTTATTCCATATGAGTCTTACAAGGCTGTCCATGGTCCTTTACCACTTTGTCTTCTTAAGGGCAAGAGGATACATTCAAAGTCCCTGGACTACCTCAACCTAGATAAGATGAACATCAAGGAGTCCGCAGACACAGAAGTGTTGCAGTACCAACTCCAGCATCTTACTCTGAGGGGCGATCGAGTTTTTGCAAGAAATAATACTTGAAGAGGAGAAATCCTGATTTAATTTGCACCTTTCCTGTAGCACATCTGAAAACCACCTTAAGGAACATCTGTGCTACACAATTTAGTGGATGTGTTGTATAGGTAGCATCTGCAGATAGGTTGTCAAGTCCTACCATACGACATCAAGCATCTTACTCAAGCCCTTGGTTTGCCAGTTGAAGGTGCATCGGTTTTCAAGCCATTTCTTTCTTCAAGGAGCAAGACTTTGAGTGGCATTACAGTGGAATAGGATTAGCTAGCTGGATCATTTTTGATTAAAGAACTTTTTGCAAAGTTTTAAAATGAATCAAGAAAAAGAAGGTTTTTGCTGATTTTTCACTAAAATATGTTGTGGTTAATAAGGTTTAGATTAATCAATGACTGAACTTAAGATACATGTGCGTGAATAAGTTATGATTTAGATGCTGAAAACACCCTTGAGTACTTGTTTTGTTGTTTACTTGCTGAATGTCTTAAGATTAATATATACTGTAGTAGTTTTAATATTTGGGTGATTATATAGACAGCAATCATGCCCTTTCTTACCACTCATTCTTCAAAAAAATGAAATCTAACGTCTGTGGATTGCTTTCCTAAGAAGCCGAAAATTCCATGTTTTTCATCAATTTTGAATCTACTTTCCTCTTGCGTTTACTTTGTAGGATTAAGCAATATATATATATTTTAATTATAAACTTGACAATGCTTGGGAATATTACTGAAATGTGAAGTATGCTGGCTGCTATGACGGAAATATCTGTACAGATGGATAGAGTTGGTGCAAGATAAACAACGTGGTGTGTAATGTCATACGATGCACCATATTGTCTATGCCCACTCGCTGAACAAACCCAGAACATCTAGTCTCATATTGGGTCCATTAATGAGAACATAGTAAATAAATATATATATGTGGTCTTCACATAAGTGGGTACGCGGCCACTACTTCTTCACAACTGGTTCTCACTCTTCAGCCCTTGTGTAGATATACGTCCATGTTTTAGATGTGACCATAGACAAGTCATTTTTTTTAGCACCATAATTTATTTGGTAGAATGAAGTCACATATATTTGACAATGGAAATTAATACAAAATCTCCTTAGTTTGAGAGTTTACTTTACATGCACTAGTTTATGATGATGCACAATGCCGGTTTATTATATTTTTTTTGTTTTTTTAATACCTTTTTTTGCATTTTGTCCCCCTAATAGGGCAGCTGTAGATTTCCCACGTGTATTCACAATTCTCCAACTTCCTCTTTAGCCACAGACTAGATACTTCAGCTAATGAAAAGTTTGTACCTTGCGACTGCAATTTAGACGGTGGATGTGTTTGCTGCAAAGCAACTGACGGAATTTCAGATGACGATGGAGAGCTTTACAGTTCTTAGAGGGTTTACCCCATGAAAAGTATTTATTAGAAATAGAGTTGGTACAAATGTATTTGCAAATCCATTCTTTCAGCCACGAGAGTGATCTGTGGCCAAGGGAATGGGAGAGGGAGAACGATCCCTTACCTGCTGATGTCTTGCGGCTCTTGTTCTGATTAGTTGGCCTGGAACAATGTCATTTTTGCAATGTGACGAACGGGACATTGAACCAGGCCAATTAAACAAAAGTAGAGGTCATAGGTAGTATTCCGTGTCTCTTTCCAGGCACCGTTGACCACTTTCATGGCCCCATGGAATGGGACGTGCTAATCATTTTGCACCAGCTCTAATTAGAATCTGACTGATCAATTGAAAACAAGTACCGTATTTTTTGGATTACAAGACGCACTTTTCCTCCCAAAAATTTGGGAGGAAAATGAGGGGTGCGTCTTAAAATCCGAATATAGCTTACCAGGAGGTGGAGAATTGGCGTGGGGCTGTCTGTGCGGCTCTCTGGGCGGGCGGGGCGGATGCCTGCCTTCTGTGCGGGCGGCCATGCCTGTCGGTGCATACGGGCAGCTGCTTCTCTGTGCGGGTAGGCGGCCAGCCTGCTGGCTGCCACTCTGTGCGGGCGGCCGGCTGGCTGTGCGGACTGTGGTGGCTGTGCGGCGAGTGTCCCAGATGGTCTGTCCGTGGTCCGGGCTTCAAATGACGGCGCCCGGAGTCAGCACGTGCGCAGATGGAGCTCTTGCATGAGAGCTCTATTTGCACACGTGCCGCTCCGGGCGCCATTTCTTTGAAGCCTGGAACGCCGACAGAGCATCTGGGACACTTGCCTGCTCCACCACACAACCAACACAGCTTCCGCTGTGAGCACTGACCCGCCGCCCCTGCCAGCACAGCCTCTACCTCTTATGACCCTGCTCCACCACCACCGCTGCCCCCTCCGGTAAGAAAACACCGGAGTATAAGACTTACCCCATTTTTTTTTTTATTTTTTTTTTTTTTTTAACTTTCAATTTGGTGTGCGTCTTATAATCCGGTGCATCTTATAAAACAAAAAATATGGTAGTTTTGCTAAATCTATTCAAAATTATTTTCTTAGACTGACATTCACATTGACATTGGTAATACCGCCCAATGTTTCTCCTTCCTCCTTTGAGCGTGTTCACCATCTCCATCAGACAACGGTGGCCAATCACTCATCTCCAGATTCAGTACTGCACATTGATCTACCTTCATTCTTTCTACATTTCTTTTATTTTTATCAGAGGAAAAATGGGATGTGTGCCCTTCCTTTCTCCTCCTCTGTCATCTATGTTCAGCCTAAATGTAATACCCTTCTTGGAAAAGGAGATACCAGAGGTTCCCATGGCGTGGTGCTGTTACCTACCCTCAAAACATTAAAAGGCAAGTGCAGAAGGCAGTAGCTTGTCATAAAAGGACACTTTTTGACTTTTAGAGCAGCGATTTTGGACTCATTACCTTTATAAAGGAGAGATGTTTTATTGACTATAGATTTATTTTGTACATGGTTTGTGGAATCAGCCGGCAGGATATTTTAGGGCAGGAGAAGCTGTTTAGATTGCTGTCCATTTTTGTGGGAAAAGGTTCAGTAAAACTCATTGAAATCCCAGGTGCTCGTATTGATTAGTGTCCATTGAGCGGGTCCTATACAGTGATTGGCAGTGTTCCCTGGATGGATGATTGTGTGTGCAGAAATGGATGTCAATCACTAGTAGGACTGCCCACCGGACTCTTCTGTATACGTGCTGCAGTGATTTCCATGAATAAAACATCAAGTACACAATCTTTTTCAACAAACCCTAACATGCAAGCAGTTTGGGCTGTGCCTGTACAGCGTGTCAGGTTGATTTTAAGTAATTTTTTAGCAGACTATTTTTATATATTGGCTGGTAATATCATTTTTTTCAAGATCTGCATTTAATTGTCACTTTAGAGGCTTGAAGGAATTACTTCAGTCATTGATATGTAAAAATGTCTGTCTGCCAAGTATTCTGATAAATTCCTTAGACACGCTGCAAGGTCATTCATGGTTGAGAATGCTTTTATTACATTTTATTACATTTATTTGTTAGCTGTGTGTGTATTATTATGTGTGTGTCTGATAGATATAGATATATATATATATACATATGTGTATGTGTGTGTGTATATATATATATATGTATGTATGTATGTATATAATATATATATATATATATATATATATATATATATATATATATATATATATATATATATATTATATACATATATATATATATACATATACATACACACATATATATATATATATATATATATATATATATATATATATATATATATATATATATATATATATATATATATATATGTGTGTATATGTGTGTGTGTATATATATATATATATATGTATATAATATATATATATATATATTATAGAGAGAGAGCCACACATTGCATCTGCATCATGGGCAGTATGTAGACATAGATATTGGCACAATAAAGTCATGGTTTGGCCACTTTATATTTTAAGAAATCTGTGGTAGGACGTGATTTTGTGGAACTTTATATATATATATATATATACTACGGATCTCGCTCTCGCTCTTGTTAGTGCCGTTTCCTCACAGACTGCACATGGTTTTCCATGTTAGTTGTGTAACTGGAGGATGATGATGGATAGATCTGGTCACGTGCTCCTCCGCCGGCAGCCAATTCATGGACAGGAAAGCTGTATATTCTGTGAGGAAGATGGAACAAGAGCAGATCAGACCCTGTAACAGTTATATATTAGTAATACCACAAAATCATGTCCTTGTGATAACAAGATACAATGGACAACTTCATCAACTTTATACTATTTATAACAGTGACCCGCCACATTCACAAGCTGAGTAGACTAATTCACCTGAGTAGACTGTTACTGGACAAAGTCCTGACAACTACAGTATACCGGAAGGACTTCTTGTGTTGAGTGACCTGCCGTGTTTTGGATATGGTGGGCTTTTAGTAGCACTTTAGTTAGGCTAGTCATTCATTCTGAGCTGATACAATCATTGATTTTCCAGATCCTAATGACACATTTTCTTCTAAAAACTATAGGTGTAGTATTACCTTAACCCATTACTTGCCAAGTTCGGAATTTTCTTTTTTTTTTAATTAAATGACAGATTTTTAATAATTTGGGTCCTAATGAATCAGAAACTTAGAAGCAAAAGATTAGGTGTCCAAAAAGAGGACATTGGTAGATAATAGGTTAAACTTGTCTTCTTAGATCACCAGCCATACTAAGACTACAGGAGATTCCTTTAAAAAAAACTAATGTGTAGTCGTCACTCTTCTTTTAAAAAAAAAAAAAAAAAAAAGAGGTTCTACAGCAGTAAAATAAAGTTCTTTGCCACAGTTGTTAAAGAAAATCATAATACAAACCTCAGATGCTTCAGGATATACCGTACATATATATAGAATTTTTTTTTTTTTTATTTAAATAATGACTGTTTTATATCAATGAATTGACGACCGGAATCTTACACTTAAAGGGAACCTGTCACCAGATTTGGTGACTATAAGCTGCGGCAACCACCGCTGGACTCTTATATACAGCACTCTAGAATACTGTAACTGAGGTCCGGTGCAGGACCTCAATTCTGGCGCGTGTGCATGACGTAGAACGCATCATTCACCCTGGCATCAGAAGAAGGAGGACAAAGATGGCCGAAAGAAGAGGCGCCGCACCCGGAGAACGGAGCCACCCATCTGACCTGTCTGCACCGCACCTAGCATTTAGGTGAGTATTATAAAGTGATTTTTACGTTCTACACAGCGGCCTGGGCTTCTATATACAGCATGTTAGAATGCTGTATATAAGAGCCCACTGGTGGTGGCTGCAGCTTATAGGCCCCAAATCTGGTGACAGGTTCCCTTTAAGAGGTTCTTCAGCAGTTGAGCTGGTTTATAAAGGAATAATGTACCACCTAGTCTAAATTATAAGACTGAAAAGCTATCCCAGTGCCCTGACCTGTATAACAGTAGAAATGTAGCAGGCGACCCAAGATCTAATGCTTCTGTTTAGGTCATATTACTTTTTATTTTAAACACGGCTGTTTTACAAGAAGATAACCTTTCCAGGTATGGTTGCATTGTTAAAGGCTCCAGGTTGATTTGTGGTATTAGAATACAGTGTAATCTGCAAAAAAGCCTTTACAGGGAATCAGATTTTTGGCACCTAATTTCATAGTGGCATGATGTAGGGGAAGAGACCCTGATTCTAGCAATGTGTTACTTACATTCTACTTAAAGCTATGTTCACACATTTGCGTTTTTTCTGCAACCAAAACCTGCTCTCTTGGCAGCTAAACAAAAAAGCAGGTTTTGCATTTTTATCACTAGGGGGACTAGTAAACCTGCTGCCAGGTATTTGAGCATATTCATGAGCGCTGTATATACACCCCTGATTGGCAGCTTTCTGATTATACTGTACATGGGCTAAAACCTATCAATCGGTGTGAGAAGCGGGGGTACATACACAGCTGAGCATTCAGAGAACTGCTAGATCTGCATCAGAGAAAACAGTAATTCTATCAAAATAACAGCAAACAGCTCCGTAAGTGGCCCATCACTGGAATCAGGGTCTCTGCCCCTACATCTCAGATGGGATAGCAAAAACCTAGTGACAGGTTCCCTTTAAATGCATCATCAGAAAATAACAAAATTGGGGTTAAGATAAGTGTTGAGCGGACCCGGATCTGAAAAATCCAGATCCGCACGGTTCCGGACTTCGTCGTCAACCCGATCCAGATCCGTCGGACCCGGATTATAGCCGATCCGCTCAACTCTAGTTAAGATATATATATAGACAGAGAAAGATATTATTTTTAAATCAATATTTTCTGTGTTTTGCAAATTCACTTAAGCTTTGCTGTGTAGACTGGGACAGAGTCAGCAGAGGGAGGAAACTTTAATAGCAGATGAATGCTTTACTGTAGTGGTTTAGACTTACACTTATTTAATAAAGTTACATTCGGCATACGCTCTCTTTAAGGTTTCTTAGGTTCTCGGCATTGTGTGAAGGTTATAGTTTTTTCCTGGTGTCTCAGGTTAAGTGCTCATGGCAATTATTTTTTCTTTAAATCTACAAGAGGTCGCTGCTGAATTTCCTAATAGTAAGGACGACAGTGATGGAGCACGCTACGGTATGAGATTGTTTCGCATTGCAGTCCCAGCGTACAGATTTCTCCTTTTGCCACTCGACCTGATAAGTGCTGACATACTGGTATATTTGTAGTTCTGCAGAGGAACTTGTAAGTGATCCAAGTGTTGGTGCAATATATTATTCATTGACTCTGGCTATTTCAGGAAAGCTGGAGGCATTGTCATACATATTTGGGTTTGGTTACTTGTGAGATCGCACATCATTAAGCTCATGTATGATTTAAAGCGTAATGCATCAGATTTCATTGTATTGGTGAATGATTTACATTGATTTGTGTTCATTAAGGCTGATAACAATTAAGCAAAAGCCAAATGTAAAAGAAAGTAATAAAAAAATTAAAGTTTTTCTATTCCGTAAAGTTGAATGTGTCTCTTGTAGTCATTCAATACTTTGACGATGTTAGTTTTGTGTGTCATTACTATTATCTTTTTCAGTCCTGTTGTGTTTATCGTGGTCATAATCGCTGATTGCTCTGTTAGGCCCCCTTCACATGTCAGTGATTCTGATACGTATGATGCCATTTTTATACGTACCAGAATCACGGACATACGCAGACTCATTAAAATCAACGGGTCTGCGCACACATCAGTGATTTCTTACGGACCGCTTGTCCGTGTGTTCCACACGGAGACAAGTTCATTTTTCTCCAACACCACTGATGTCATATGGACCGCATAATGGTGAGATCCATGTGACACGTACCTGAGAAAACACGTGCCTGTGAAATAAATTGATTTTCTATACTCACCTGTCTCCAGTGCTGCTGTTTTTGGCGCTGCTGTCTCTTGCTTCAGGGCCTGCTCATTATCCTCATTGCATATTGAAAGCACAGGACCCGGAGGCAGGCGAGTAAAAAGTTCCTGTTCTCAGTGTGCTATCACGGAGAACACACGTGTGCCAAAATCACAGCACATGGAGGGCCATACGCACCTTCAACACGGCCGTGAAAAACGTGTATTTTTCACTGACATGTGAAAGAGGCCTTACATGTAGTCAGATTTTGCTTTGTTCATGAGGCAAAGGCTTTGATCTAACAATCATTGATCCACCAGTAATTGACATTCGCTAGTGATGGTTTTTATATCAATGAAACTGATGATTGTTTCCCAAAAAATGCAGATTTTCTTCATCGCATATTTCAAGGGTAGGAATAATGCCCCTTCAATATTTGGTTAGTATTTTACATCAGTACTTGTAACCAAAACCAGGAGCGGGTGATAAATACAGCAGTGTTGTCCATGTTTCTATTATACTTTTCCTCTGATTGTCCCACTCCTGGTTTTGGCTACAAATACTGATGAAAAATACTGACCAAATACTGAACGTGTGAACAGGGCCTTACACTTTCATAGCATTAGAGCGGAGAATAGAGCAAAGCAATGTAAACCATTTGTGCAAAAGTGGGAATAGAAATGCACTTAGGAAGATATCTAAAATTTGACAGGATTGGAGGCAGAATTCTCATGGATATAGTAAAGTAGCTCTACAGTCCTCCAAAGCACTAAAGGCCTTATTTTTTGCCTTTTTGTTTGTGTTTTGCCTATTTTATTTAATTGTTTTTTTGTTTACACTTAATTCATCTTTCTATTTTGTATTGGTTTTCTTTCTTTTCTTTCGTCCTACATTTTGGGCACTGTTTAGAGTTTTACAAACTACACCAGAAATTTGTACACAAACTCTGAGACCTTTAATTTTTTACTTTCTGCAAAATTCGTGAACCACATGCACCATGTTAATGGTTTTCTAAAAGCATTCAACTGCTCACTCCGAAATCTTCCTTGTATAAGGATGGAGCGCAGTACACAGCCCGACTTTGCGGAAATTAAGTCACCAATTGCATAAATCCGTTTTCACAGCTCAAGTAAGAAGATGAAATTCAAAAATGTATTGATGCTGTAAGATGGTGACCGGCTACATTGCTAATAGCTGGTATGTAGCACATAAGTGGTGTGAACCTGGAATTCCATTCTGGTACTTGTAGTGTTGTAGTGTACATGTTTCTGCTACGGTATTCTCAGGGCAGATTCACAGGTAGCTAAAGATAGGTGGCCAGACCCACCCATAACATACCCCGCCCATGGGTGTGTTTGACATGTGTCTGACAGGCCACATGTTTTTGGTTTTTTTTAATGGAGTCTGTTGTTTGGCACATGTCAGACTCTGAGGAGGCAGTGTGTGGAGCAGAACTGCAGGAGAAGCAGCCTCTGAGAGGAAAGAGGTTGCTAATCTTCAAGAGGAAGGAACCTCTGGAAGGAACAAAGCTGAGGAAAGTTGGCTTGTGTTGATAGACTGGCAGGAGCCAGACTGAGAGAGACTGCCAGGAGGTGTAGGTGTGTGTGTGTGTGTGTGTGTGTGTGTGTGTGTGTGTGTGTGTGTGTGTGTTATTGAACTGTGTGTTCTCCTATTCTACTTCGCATTCCAGCAAAAGCGAGTAAAAAAATCCCCATGTTGTGGTGTGTGAACTGGGTGCAATCTTACAAACAATCCATATATGTAAAAAATTCAGGATGTGCACAGGATACAGACATAACTAAATATAATATAAAAATATTTATGCACTTTTATAGCACCATTAAGTTTGCAGTGCTCTACATACATCAGAAACACTGTCCCCATTGGGGCTCACAATCTAAATTCACTATCTGCATGTTTATGTGATGTGCAAGGAAACTGGAGAACCCGGAGGAAAATCACACAAACACATGATACAACCAGGTTGAAAAAAGGTTGCAAAACAAAAAAATACCAGTGATGGATCAGCAGTCTGTGTGCAGAAGGTTTTTTTTTTATCAGATCTGTAAGTGTGGTGTACACTGAGTGTTCCAGCAGAAAAAGCGGGCAGTATCCAAATCTGAGCTTCTCTTACCTCTCTATATGACCTTGTACAATCAAAATTGCCCTGTTTTTAATCTGGGACAATGGACACAAACTACCTGAATATCTATTTCTCTTATTTATTGCTAAATAGTCTAAACTCAGAGTGATACATGGCTGTAAATAATCTGCTCATGGAGAATTTACATGGTTTTTTAAGGGACCAAGCAAAGCAAGTAAAGGAACATTATGGATTTTGTGAAGCTGTTAGGAAAACAACCATACACTGTGTGCAGAATTATAAGGCAAATGAGTATTATCACATGACACTTTTTATACATGTTGTCCTACTCCAAGCTGTAAAGGCTCGAGAGCCAACTACCAATTAAGTAAATCAGGTGATGTGCATCTCTGTAATGAGGAGGGGTGTGGTGTAATGACATCAACACCCTATATAAGGGGTGCATACTTATTAGGCAACTTCCTTTACTTTGGCAAAATAGGTCATAAAAGAGATTTGACGGGCTCTGAAAAGTCCAAAATTGTGAGATGTCTTGCAGAGGGATGCAGCAGTATTGAAATTGCCAAACTTTTGAAGCGTGATCACCGAACAATCAAGGGTTTCATGGCAAATAGTCAACAGGGTTGCAAGAAGCGTGTTGGGCAAAAAAGGCGCAAAATAACTGCCCATGAATTGAGGAAAATCAAGTGTGAAGCTGCCAAGATGCCATTTGCCACCAGTTTGGCCATATTTCAGAGCTGCTACGTTACTGGAGTATCAAAAAGCACAAGGTATGCCATACTCATGGCCAAGGTAAGGAAGGCTGAAAAATGCTGAAAAATGACCACATTTGAACTAGAAACATAAGATAAAACGTCAAGAAATATCTTAGGACTGATTTTTCAAAGGTTTTATGGACTGATGAAATGAGAGTGACTCTTGATGGGCCAGATGGATGGATCAGTAAAGGGCAGAGGGCTCCACTCCGACTAAGACGCCAGCAAGATGGAGGTGGGGTACCGGTATGGGCTGGTATCATCAAAGATGAACTTGTGGGACCTTTTTGGGTTGAGGATGGAGTGAAGCTCAACTCCCAGTTTCTGGAAGACAACTTCTTCAAGCAGTGGTACAGGAAGAAGTTGGTATTGTTCAAGAAAAACATGACTTTCATGCAGGACAATGCTCCATCGCATGCATCCAACTACTCCACAGCATGGCTGGCCAGTAAAGGTCTAAAAGATGAAAAAATGACATGGCCCCCTTGTTCACCTGATCTGAACCTCATAGAGACCCTGTGGTCCCTCATAAAATGTGAGATCTACAGGGAGGGAAAACAGTACACCTGTCGGAACAGTGTCTGGGAGGCTGTGGTGGCTGCTGCACGCAATGTTGATCTTAAACAGATCAAGCAACTAACAGATTCTATGGATGGTAGGCTGTTGTCATCATAAAGAAAGGTGGCTATATTGGTCACTAATGTTTTGGGGGTTTTCTTTTTGCATGTCAGAAATGTTTATTTCTAAATTTTGTGCAGTTATATTGGTTTACCTGGTGAAAATAAACAAGTGAGATGGGAATATATTTGGTTTTTATTAAGTTGCCTAATAATTATGCACAGGAATAGTTACCTGCACAAACAGATATCCTCCTAAGATAGCCAAATCTAAAAAAAAAACACTCCAACTTCCAAAAATATTAAGCTTTGATATTTGAGTCTTTAGGGTTGATTGAGAACATAGTTGTTCATCAATAATAAAAAAAAATCCTCAAAAATATAACTTACCTTATAATTCTGCATACGGTGTACAAGTGGAAAATCCATAGGAGAACATGGTGATCCAGCAAACCCTGCCCTACCAAATAAAATGGCTGAACTCTGACTTGGCTGTATCTAGAATGGCTAAATACTTTGTTGCCGAGAAGATTGTTGAGTCCTCACCTCACTTTCGCTGCTGCCCGTCACACTTATGATGTATACAGCGATAATATAAATGTCATGTTAATAATACTCCTTTAAATTTTAGACAAGCTGTAGCAGAAGTGTGCGGTGTATATTATAAGTAGCCATTCATTTTTTCAGTTTCCCTTGTGAACTGCTTCTATATTGTTATATTCTAATCCATAGCACAAATGTCAAGATTTTCTCATTTTATCCACTAGACAAGAATATTGCATCTGCCAAGAAATAGCCAGAGACAAGGCAGTTATGTAACATAGTAGTGTAAAACCCAAGCTTCTCTAAATGTTTATAATACTCCTGTTCTCCATTGAAAGTTTGCCTTGTATTGATGGCAGGTACACTGTATGGAAAGAAATCCTTCCGTGTGAAGGGCGCGTCTGTTATTTACCGTATATTACAATCACCATGATGTTTCTTAACACTTAATATGCACAACATTGAGACACATTACACCTACAGGAGCCTAATGTCTTCCCATACTAAATCCACAAGCAATGATATTGAGTTGGTCTCCACTTTGCAGCCATAACAGAATTTATATTTCTGGAAAGGTTTGCTGCCAGGTTTTTCAGATTGTAGGAATTTTTGCCAATTCAACCAAAAGAAATTTGTTAGGTGAGACACAGATATTGGACATGATGGCCTGGTTCTCAATCGCCATTCTAGTTTTACCCAAGACTTTAATAGGTTTAGATTAGGGCTCTGAGCGATCAGTCAACTTTATCTCCACCAAACTCACACTACCATGCCTTTATGGACCTGGCTTTGTGCACTGGGTCATAGCCATGGGGAACATAAAAGGGCCTTCCCCAAACTGTTCCCACAAGCTTAAAAGCTACAGTTAGCCAAAATGTCCTGTATGCTAAAGTATTTAGATTACCCTCACTAGAATTAAGGGGCCTAGACGAGCCCCTCTCTGTAAATTAAACAATCACTGATCTCGGCGAGACCAGCCAGAGAAAACACTGCCGGTAGCCAACGAGGGCGCTCAATACAGTGAAATCCTAGGTGCATCTGGCTGGTTTTTGTGTCGAGACTTCTAGCAGAGGCTCCAGACATTTTTGATTTTTTTGATTTGCCTCTCTGTAAATTGACATAATCTGTAACTTAATTTCTGAGTTGCTATGGTTCCTATAAATGCTTTCACTTCAATAATACAAAAAAAAAGTGTTTATACCCTGTGAACTTTTCCACATTTTTTCACATTACGCCACAAACTTAAATGGCAATAATATCCTATCACCAATATTTACCCTCTCATCCCTACTTTTATACATGCGTCCAGATCTGCTACAAAAATCACTATCTGGAGAGTTCTCTTCATTGCTGTTTTCTTAACTTCGTGGAAACCATCAAGTAGGCAGACAGCCACACAAAATATCCCTGTGACCCACATGTGGCTCCCGAGCCACAGGTTTGGGATTCCATATCTAAACCATTCCATTGTAGCTCTGGTTGTATGTTTAAGGTCATTGTCCTGCTGGAGGGTGAATCTATGCCCCAGTCTCCAGTCTTTTGTAGTCTTTAACAGGTTTTATTCAAAGATTGTGTGCCGCCCTCGTGCCAGCAGCCGCCGCTGCTCGGATCCGGACCTTCTGTGGGTGGCTTGAGGGTCTCTGGACCCGGGGGTCTCGCGGACACACCAAATAAAAAGGGGGACGTAGATGTACGAGCTAGACCGTATTAAGTTCGTGACGCCACCCACGGTGTGTGGTGAGGTGGGACACCATTGCTGCTGTTGTGGGGCATCCGGGGGAGATGTAGTGGCAGCTGGATGTTAACCCCTCTGTGGGTAGGGATGGTTGCCCTGGGACCCAGTGTCTCTGTGCAGGGTATAGCGATGACAAGGGCCGGCGCGCCCGGACGTGCGGGGGGATGGTTGGTTACTCACAGTAAATGAATCACACGAGTCTTTTGGTAAACCAAGGTTCTGGTGGCTGGCCGCCACAGCTGGTTGCATTCAGGTCCCCCACCCGGGCTGGTGGTCGCTGTCTTTTCCCTCTGCACTTGCTTTGTGTATGGTGGACTGCCTGGTCTGGAACTCAGGAGTCCGCTCCCGGCTGGATGTGGCCTAAGGAGCCGTGCCCACAGACGCTGGCCCGTGGGATCTATGGGCCCTGGCGGTGGCCTTATCCCTATCGGTGGGCTGTTGTCTTCTTTTAGGGACTTTGGGTGGGACAGGACCTATAATCCTGGCCTCAATCGGTTAATTAGCTAGGCCGCTGGTTTATAACTTCATCCATCTTCCTATCAACTCTGCCCAGCTTCTCTGTCCCTGCTAAAGAAAAAGAAAAGCATTTCCACAGGATAATGTTGCCCCAACCATGTTTGACAGTGGGGATTGTGTTTTCAGGGCGATGTACAGTGTTAGTTGTTTTACATTTATCCCAAGACGTTCTGCTTTGGTTTCATCTGACTAGAGCACCTTCTTCCATGTGCCAGCGTTGTCACCTGCATGGCTTTTTGCAAACTACAAATGGGACTTCTTATGGCTTGCTTTAATAATGGCTTTCTATAAGCCACTCTGCCATAAAGGACAGATTTGTAAAGTATATGGCTGTCCTGTTGACAGATTTTCCCACATGAGCTATGGCTATCTGTAGCACTTCCAGAGTGTCTATCGGTGTTAAGGGTGCTTTACATGCTGCGACATCGCTAGCGATGTCGTGCGCGATAGCACCCTCCCACGTCGCTGTTTTGTCATGGGGGTGATCGCTGCCGTAGCGGACAATATCACTATGGCAGCGTCACATGCACATACCTGCTTAGCGATGTCCCTGGAGACACCGAACAGTCTCTCCTTTAAGGGGGCAGGTCGTTCGGCATCACAGTGGCGTCACTAAGCGGCCGCCCAATAGCAGAGGAGGGGAGGAGATGAGCAGCCGGAACATGCCGCCCACCTCCTTCCTTCCTCATTGCCGGTGGACGCAGGTAAGGAGATGTTCGTCGTTCCTGCGGTGTCACCCATAGCGATGTGTGATGCCGCAGGAATGACGAACAACCAGCGGCATGCACCACCAACGATATTATGAAAAGGAGCGACGTGTCAACGATCAACAATTTTTGACGTTTTTGCGATCGTTGATCGTCGCTCCTTTTAGTCACACACAGCGATATCGCTAACGGCGCCGGATGTGCGTCACGAACACCGTGACCCCGACGCTATATCGTTAGCGATATCATTGTGTGTAAAGTACCCTTTAGGCCGAGACCACATGGGGCATTAGTGCGATCCTTACATGACACTCTGCTCACGCTGGCAGTACAGCAGAGCCGAGTGTCATGCGATTGTCCCTGTGACTGAGGTCCGACTGTGCAAGCGGACCTCAGCTGCGGGGGTCAACTCTGCGGAGAGGCGGGCCGATACTGCAGAGGGGCGGGAGGGATTTCTTTTCCTCTTTCCTCCATTGCTGGCTAATGCGATTCTCACTGGTGTATCGCGAGTGCAGTGTGATTTTTCTCTCGCCCCATACACTTGAATGGGTGCGAGAGAAAGAGTCTCAGCATTCTGCGATTGTTTTCTCGGTCCGATTAGGGCTGAGAAAATAATCGCTCATGTGCGCGGACACACAGGCTAATATTGGTTCGAGTGGAATGCGATGTTTTATCGCACTCCACTCGCACCGTTTTTCTTGCCGTGTGTCTTAGGCCTTAGAGACTGACAGTACCGATCAAGACAAGTACTCCAGTTGCAATCAATTTTACAGGGAGAACCTAAAGTTGTCCCAACACTGCAACCATTGTCAGGACAATCATACAACTGACTGATGATTGATTGATGAGGCAACAGCTCCTATTGCCACTAGGCAGGTTATTGAGCGCTTTCACAGTGAAAATGTAGTGTATAAACATCTGATTCCACCCTTGACCAGCAAGTGTTCAGGGAAAATTCAACACATGGGTATATCTGTTGTAAGTTGGTAGCCGGACACCTTATGGAGGGAAGATATGTGTCACAGAGCTGGTTATTCTCTGTGATGCAAGTGTAGTGCCCCACGGGGCAGGTGCATTAACCTACTCATCGCTGGGCCATTGACTGCCTAGTCCGGCTCCAGAAGTTGGCAGGGGAGAGATGTGGGGGGAAGTAGTGAGGTAAATGTCGTGACGCCACCTGTGGTATGCAGCCAGGGAATGGGCCGTCGCTGCTGTTGCTGTCCTCAGGGGCAGATGGTGGTAGCAGCTATGGATGGTATCGCTCACCACAGGTGGAGCAGGCCCCAGGGAGGATGAAGAGGGGAGTAGTAATGACGGGGCGGAGCGGCAGTACCGGTAATAAAGAGTCAGAGTCTATGGCTGCAATTCCAGGTTGTTTACTACCTTTTAGTGCGGTGCCACTCACCCGGGTGATACCAGTCATTTGCTATGATGGGCTCCGTCGAACCCGAACCCATTAGAAATTAGTCCGGTTTGAGTGTTCGGTGGGTTTCCTCCTTGTAACGCCTGTCTGTGGATCCCCTGGCTTGAACTATGAGGGGACCCTGGGTTTCACTAGATGTACTCTTGTCCCTATATGCAGGTGCCATGGTTCTGATATGGGGTCCGGCTTGATGCGAGACCCTGGATTCTCTCTGGCACTGTGCTGTCGGGCGCTGTGTGGTCAGGGAAGCTTGAAACTTTCCCCGTCCAGGCTGATTCTGGAAAACCAACGTGAAGTATGACCTTGCCTAGGGTCTTGCCGCCCTGCGTGGTGTCGGTTCTGAGGGGAGCAGATTCACTCTCCTCATGGCAACCGCGTGAACTCTTCCTCCTTCCCACCGGAGCACCTGTAGATGCGACTGCTCCCTTCCTCTCCTGCTGGAGAACTCCTCTAGACTGACTACCTGAGTTTAACTGTTGTGTGACTCCTGACTCCCCCTACTGGCTGTACATCCTCTCTCCCAGGTCCTAAGCTAGTGGGACTGAGGCCCTTGTATGAGGGCATCCTGTAAATTCCACTCTGTTGGCGACCCCTTTATTACCCGACCCTAGCCCAGTTCCTAGTGGGAACAGGGCAACCTAGTGTATTTGAGTGTGTAATGTAGTGAAATCGAGACTGACCTCCTCAGGAACCGGGTTTAGTATTACACCCAAGTTTGGGTGCAATACTCTGTGGTGACTGAAGCCTTAGGGGCGCCACACAAGTCTGGAAGCTAGCTCCAGTACGTATAGTACTGAGAGGGTTATTAGGGCTGACAAGTTCCTAGTTTACAAGCAGTCAGAGAGAAGAGTGGGACTAGCTGCTCATGTATCCCCACCCTGGGGCAAATGTTCAGTGTGTTTTGCTAGGGAATGAATTTAGATTTTCATTTTGTGCAAGAAAAGGCTGTTTTGGGGTTTGCCATTTTGAATCGTTTATGAAGTCTAAATAAACCAGCGCAGATGTTTTACTGAAACCATTCCCTGTGTCTACCTCAAAATTCACTCGAATGAGCCGTATCTTTACAGTTGGTGCAGAAGCAAGGGTGCATAAGCAAGGGCACGAATCCCAATGGGCACGTGTGACTGACGCAGGAAAACCGCATGTTGTGGATAAAAGAGGCTGCAGGACTAAAAACAGACAAAATGAAGGAGCTAATCAAGCAGCTTGTACAAGCCAATCTCTAGAAGCAGCAAGCTCAGCAGGAAACAAATATACTCTTGATGCAACAGTTCCAGCTGCAACAGACACAGCAGCAACAAGAATGACAGCAGCAGCAGATGTCAGTCCTGGCTGAGACTCTCTGCCACAGGGAAACGCACAACCCCCAAGTCAAGGTGATTATTCACACGTGTGGAAGACGGTACATAGAGCCTTGTAAAAGATGACACCAGGTGATCTTTACAAATCAAAAAAGGTCCATGGAGCCTCTGTTAGGAGTCTAGACACAGAACTAACCAGATATCCCTCCAGGAAGGACCTAGCCAAGGAGTGGCTCTTTTTAGGAGACCACCATAACCACCATATTAAGTGGCCCTTTTAGTCAATATCCAACTCTTTGACGAGTTTAAAGATAAGACTAGGGAAATACCAAGGCCAGGTATCCATCCGCAGACAGCTGTTTCGGGGTGATGTTTAGGCTTTCTTGACAATTTTTGAAATAGTGGCAGAAAGAGAGAAATTACTTCCAGAGCCGTGGGCAGAGGTGCTGGTGCCATATTTAATGAGGGAACTGCAGAAGACATATTATGACCTGGCTCTGCAGGATGCAAAAGAGTACATTAAGTTGGTAACAGAGATCCTGGCGCACCTAGGAGTAAGGGGTACTTTGCACACTACGACATTGCAGGTGCGATGTCGGTGGGGTCAAATCAAAAGTGCCACACATCCGGCGTCACTGTCGACATCGGAGTATGTGAATCCTTTTTACTACTATTAAAGAGCGCAAAAGCGTCGAAATCGTATGATCGGTGTAGCGTCGGTCAGTTCCATAATTTCGGAAGGACCGATGTTACGATGTTGTTCCTCGTTCCTGCGGCAGCACACATCGCTGTGTGTGAAGCCGCAGGAGCGAGGAACATCGCCTTACCTGCGTCCCGGCTGCAATGAGGAAGGAAGGAGGTGGGCGGGATGTTTACGTCCCGCTCATCTCCGCCCCCCTGCTTCTATTGGCCGCCTGCCGTGTGACGTCGCTGTGACTCCTCACGACCCGCCCCCTTAGGAAGGAGGCGGTTCGCCGGCCAGAGCGACGTCGCAGGGCAGGTAAGTGCATGTGAAGCTGCCGTAGCGATAATTTTCGCTACGCCAGCTATCACAAGATATCGCAGCTGCGACGAGAGCGGGGACTATCGCGCTCGGCATCGCTACCATCGGCTTGCGATGTCATAGTGTGCAAAGTACCCCTAACTCAGATTGAGAGGTCCTTGGGGAAACAAGAGGCTGTAGCTCCTCTATACTGGGGTTCCCAAAGGGAAGATGACGTCCAATAGAAGAAAACTAAGTCATATATGGGGAACGTCCCAAGGCCCAGAGGGCATCTGAGTTGTTGCCAAAGGCCCAAGCTAATAATGTGATTTGATGGAGGTGTCATGCCCAGGTCACATAGCTGCACATTGCCCCATGACCACCCAGTCAATGGATTGCAACATGGGTCGTCTTGCTCGTATTATTCATACCCTGCCTCCAGTGTTGACTGTCAACCTGGCAAAGGGCCGCAGGCATGTCCTGTGTCAATGACCTGAGTGCCAATGACTGATCTGTTGGACTCAGAGTTTGTTGATCCTAGTAAGGGACACTCTTCCTCACCAGCTGATTCCTGGAAAGATGGTGGATGTCCACTGTATCCACAGGGATGCAAAATAATATCCTGTGGCCTGTGTGGACATAAAGACAAACTATGACACTCAGTCCTTTTCGGGTTGATTTGTTACATCCTGTTATATTAGGGTGGGACTTTGCCTTGTTTTGGAACTTGTGGGGGAAAAGGGAATTGCCAGGTTGCTCTGACAATAACCAAGGCACCACTAAAGAAACCCTGTCGCAGCCTGAGTCTGATGAGTTTCCCCTTTGTGTGCTGGTGGGCGATGAAGATGAGGCCAACCTTCCAGAGACTAAAATTACTGAGCTGGGGGTGTCCGTGGCAAACTTTGGAACTGCCCTACTCAGAGACCTAACTCTTAAAGGGGCATTTGATAATGTATCTGTCTAAAACGGGGTTGCTCAAGAGCGTGGGGCCGACACTAGGCACCTATATTTTTAATTATTGTATGTAGTTTCCCATCTGCCAGCTAACGTCCCGGTTGCTCACTTACATAGTCCCTTAGTGCCTTTACCCCTCATTGAGATCCCATTAGTTCAAACAGCGATGGATTTAGTAGGACGCCAGAGCAAGTCCACCAGAGTGCATCAGTATATCCTAGTGGTCCTGGATTGTGCTACATGGTACCTGGAGGCAGTACTGTTGAGAACTAGCACTGCTAATAGTATAGCTAAAGAACTGGTCCAGATATTTTCCTGAACTGGACTGCTGAAAGAAATCCTGATGGACCAAGGAACCCTATTCATGTTGCATGTCATGAGGAAATTATGTAAAGCCCTGCAGATCACAAATGTCAGGAACTCTGTATATCATCTGCTGATGGACAGGCTTGTGTAATGATTTAATAAAACATTGAAGGCCATGTTAAAGAAGGTTGTGGAAAAGAACGACCGAGACTGCAACTGTCTACTACATGTAGATCAGGGGATCTTTAAAAGGTGAAATCACCGCATGTTACACAACCCTCCTGATGAAACCAGAGCGGTGAAACGCGTGTAGAGGCAGATTCACAGGTGACGGTCTCCGACCACGTGGTGACTTTCAAACTACAAAGAGATATGACTTCAGGTATGGACCAAATACTAGTATTGCAAGTGTATTGAAAGTCACAACTTGTTTACATAGCATACTACAAACATCTGAGAGGCATCTATGTGTGGCCTTGATGTAGATATGGTAGCATTCTGGTAATAATAACCTGAATACTATATGCACATGTATTGAATGGTATCCATTTGCAGCTCTCATGTAACCTATGGTTATTATGGTCATCATACTTACTGTCTAATACACTCAGTCCCACTAACTGGACTGAAGTAGGTTGCTGAGCGTCTGTGCATGGAGATATACAGGCATGTGTGCACATTCTTTGAGACATCATCTTCCTTGCAATTTTTTGTAATTTAGTCAGGGCCGATATCTAATGAATAGAGATGAGCGAACTGGTCCCGGTTCGGCTCGAGTTCGGTTCGCCGAATGGAGGTCTCGTTCGAGTTCGGTTCGTCGAACGTTCGACGAACCGAACTCGAACTGCATAGGAAACAATGGCAGGCAATCACAAACACATAAAAACACCTAGAAAACACCCTCAAAGGTGTCCAAAAGGTGACAAACAACTCACAACACAACACAAACACATGGGAAAGTGACAAGGACATATACTCATGCGAAAACAAAAGAGCTGGACAAGGAAAAAGAGGAGGACACACAGATATATGAGTATATGCAAGGAAACGTCGATGCCATTACTGTGCAACTTGAGCCCAGCTCATTTTAGACTTCCAAACTGGATAAATTGCCTGAGCTTGCCACGTACGCCTTGGGGATCTTGTCGTGTCCTGCAGCCAGCGTTCTCTCGGAACCTGTCTTCAGTGCTGCTGGGGGTCTGCTGGCAGATAAGCACACGTGTCTGTCCACTGACAATGTGGACATGGCTCTCAGAGGACTTTTCTTCCCCTGGGTCAGCCATGGGAGACAAAAGGCACTCGTATTTTTGAGAGTGCTTCATGCAAAACATCTTTTTCTTTTTCAAAAGGGGGGTCAACTGATGCCAGTCAAGTGGGGTGTGTGTGGCCCAATTAGTGGAAACGAGGGAGACTGTGGTTGGAGTCCCCTCGCTGTGTTTGTAAAAGAGCCAAGATGAACAAGTCATGGCTCTCAGAGGACTTTTCTTCCCCTGGGTCATCCAGGGGAGGTGAAAGGCACGCGTATTTTTGAGAGTGCTTCATGCAAAGCATTTTTTCCAAAAGGGGGGTCAACTGATGCCAGTCAAGTGGGGTGTGTGTGGCCCAATTAGTGGCAATGAGGGAGACTGTGGTTGGAGTCCCCTCGCTGTGTTTGTAAAAGAACCAAGATGAACAAGTCATGGCTCTTAGAGGACTTTTCTTCCCCTGGGTCATCCAGGGGAGGTGAAAGGCACGCGTATTTTTGAGAGTGCTTCATGCAAAGCATCTTTTTCTTTTTCAAAAAGGGGGTCAACTGATGCCAGTCAAGTGGGGTGTGTGTGGCCCAATTAGTGGCAACGAGGGAGACTGTGGTTGGAGTCCCCTCGCTGTGTTTGTAAAAGAACCAAGATGAACAAGTCATGGCTCTCAGAGGACTTTTCTTCCCCTGGGTCATCCAGGGGACGGGAAAGGCACGCATATTTTTGAGAGTGCTTCATGCAAAGCATCTTTTTCTTTTTCAAAAGGGGGGTCAACTGATGCCAGTCAAGTGGGGTGTGTGTGTCCCAATTAGTGGCAACGAGGGAGACTGTGGTTGGAGTCCCCTCGCTGTGTTTTACATGATTTGCGAAGGGCATGACATGCCTAAGAGGTTGAGTTTCATCATCTGCAACTTGTTGGCAACAGAAAGGCTGCCTTTACACCCTTTTGAGACCGAGGATTTTCGAGACCTTATGCCCATTGCAGTGCCCCAAGAGCCGATGACCAGTCGTCACTCCTTCTCCAAGAAAGGCGTGCCCGCGCTACCACAGCAGGTCGCACACAACCTCACCGATTCCTTGAGAAACTCTGTGTGTGACAGGGTGCATTTCACCACAGATACTTGGACCAGTAAGCATGGACAGGGGAGTTACATGTTGCTGACTGGGCACTGGGTAACTATGGTGAGAGATGGAGAAGGGTTTGCTGTACAAGTCTTGCCGTCCCTACGACTTGTGTGTCAATCCTTCCTCTGTATGTACAAGTTCCTCCACTGCTTCTGCCTCCTCAACCTCGTGTGGGTCCTCCACCTCGGCCCAAACCCTGTGTGGTCAGGCCACCCTTCCTTGTAACTGTGCCCAAGGAATCCCACACACCTCCTTACTATGATGTAAGCACAGCTCAACAGCATGATGCGGTCGACTCTTTACTTAGAAATGTCTGGGAAATGTGAGTCACACCGCTGAGGAGTTGTGGACGGTAAGCTCTGGAGAGTGAGACCGAGTTTCAACAATGGTTGTCTCCACTCAACCAGCAGCCAGGGAAGGTCAGGTGCGACAATGATGCAAACCAGTCTGCGACCCTTCTTCAGGGCAATGTGACACACGTGCCTTGTATGGCTCACGTGTTGAACCTGGTTGTCCAGCAATTTTTAAAATACCATCCCGGCCTACATGGCCTTGTGCAGCGGGCACGCTGCTATGTGCTCACTTTCATCCTTCGCACCGAGCAGCTCAACAACTTTCATCGCTCCTGAAGTCTTAGGGTCTGGCGGTTAAACGCCGGAAATGCGATGTTCCGACACGCAGGAATTGGAATCTGCACATGTTGCAGCGTCTGTGGCAGCACCGCAGAGCCCTGCTGAAATACGGTCTGACGTATACCCTGGGCTAACTTGATCCAGAGGTGGTGCAGATCACGCTGCTGGAGTGGTGTCAGATCAAGGACCTATGCACCCTTCTACACAGTTTACAAATGTCGACGAAGATGTTTAGCACTGGCGATGCCATTCTCAGCGTGACAATTCTGGTCATCTACAAGATGGAGCACACTGTAAGCATTATTCGGAGTCAGGTGTTGGTCCAAGAGGAAGGGGAGGAAGTACAGGAGGAGTTATATGCAGAAGGGATAATAAGATCTACAAGGTCCAGACGGTGAGCGGCACCTAGGCGGCAGTCATGGTGGGGGAGAGGGATTAACAAGGGCGCATAGTATCAGCAAAAATTGTTGAGGAAGGTGCAGGAGCCCATGAAGAAATGAATGGAGGACGAACTGGCGATGGGCATGGAAGACTCAGCAGATGAGTGAGAGCTTGCTCACATTTCGGTTGTGCGAGGTTGGGGGGCGTGGGCAAAGGAAGGAGGCATGATTCCAACCTCTCTGCCACCAACACACCAAGGACTTGGTCCTCCTGGATGCACAAGACACATGAGCGCCTTCTTGCTGCACTACCTACAACATGACCCTCGGATTGTACGAATTCGAAGTAATGCTAACTACTGGGTTGCCACACTGTTAGATCCCTGGTACAAGACAAAATTTGGCGAAATAATTCCTGCCATAGAAAGGGACGCACGTATACAGGAGTATCTGCAGAAGGTGGTACGGATTCTTAGATCTGCTTTTCCAGTAAACACCAGTGCTGCACAGAGTGAATCTCAACGCTTTGTCATGGATAGGAGGAAATGGTCTTTTACTTGTCCATATCTGAGGGACCGAGGGCTGGCTGCTGTGCTGAGATGGCATTGAGTACGGTGTCCCTGCAGAGTTGCACTTTTGGTCATATACCAAATGAGTTGAAAAAGGACAGATGCTGGTGGAAAGGGGAACAGTTGTGTTGGAAAGGGGAAAAAAAGTTTTTGTCCGCGGGTTTGGTGGTTAAGCAAAAGTAACATTTGATGAAGAAACACCATCTGTTACGGTGGGACTGGCAGATTTGGATAAGGTGGTATATACTATGTTACCGCTATATAACGAAAATTAATAAGAAAAGAAAGAGAAAGGTATATATCCCCATCAGCAGTCAATGTCCACCGTGCTCCCAGATGGAAAAGGAGAGGTTGGCAACTGGAAGGTTAGGTGGAGGATACAGAGCTGTGTGGCTATGAAACTAATAGTTGCCTGAACCGAGTTAGACGCCACTCGGATCTGGAGACTCGGAGCCCTGTTAGCGTCACAGGGTCCACACGCCCACCCAGCCCAGGAACTCCCTGTTAACATCACAGGGGCCATTCAGTACGCTGACCGTGTGCATTGGGGCCACACCTGTGGACAGCAGGCGCATCAGCAGAAGCAGGCCTGTTAATGCCACTGGGCTGCACAAGCAGGACTTGTAGTAGAGGAGCTGGTCTTAACCGTTCTGCGTTACCAACTGTGGTGGCGGCCTGCATCGACGCCCTATCCCTGCCTACCTCTGGCCTAAAGCCGCAATGGGTTCAACACATGGAGGTGTGCTCTTTCGGAGCATAATAGAAGACTGCGCACCTCCTTGTTGGCTCCAGCCCGTTTTATAACCTGGGTCCGCCCCAAACCAGGGTGGACCACAATGCACCTCCTGGAGACAAAAGTAGAGTGACACGTCATGAGTGGCATAACTAGCGTCCTATTTGGAACCGCAACTTCAATAATGACCTCATGGCTGCCACGACACAAACACCTCACCAGTCATCGTCTGACCATCAATAATGAGGTGACAAGTCATAGGGGCGGGCCTCTGCAAGCCATTTGGGAGTGGCCTGGCCACATCGTCAGGACACCTGATGCCCTGTGGTCTATATGGGCCCCCCACATCAGGGGCAGGGCCAAAGAGTTCATTACCGGACCTAGTCTCTGATGCAGTAAGTGCCTGAGCATGCTCAGTAGCATGAAATACAGTCTCTGAAAAAAGACTATCAGCTTTAGCATGGTAGAAATTCAAGAAAAATGGAGTCATATTCCAAAATTTATAAATTTTATTAGATATAATTATTAATTCACACATTAAAAAGGGTCAAAAAAAGGGGGGAAAGACAAAGTGCAAGTAGTAGGGCAGCAATCACCACAGAGCAAGGTTTCTGGCAAGCACTATGTCAATTTTTATGCAGACAGCAGCATGTACATGTAGCAACAGCGTTTTAAGCAACTACAAAGAGTACACCACCGTGGCTGTAGTGAACCACGGGCAGGAGGAAAACAACCCCGTACGTATGCAAGTAAAAACCCACCAGCACCAAGGTCATGACACACAGACAAATGAGAGCACCCACTGTATTATCATAATTAAATCCAAGTGCCAGATATACACAGTGCTCACAATCCATTCGCGTGCCACATACCAATGTAGGGGGGATTTTTCCCTTTCCTTTCCAAGGGCTGGCAGGGTTTAACAGTATACAGGTGACATGGATCACTCCAATTGCGGGTTAGCTTTTGCCCCAGGCCCTTGGCCCCCCGAGGAAGCCCTGCACACTAATGGAAGTCCAACAGTGACTTCTTGTATGCCACTAAATGGCAGCATTTTTTGCTATCATTATAGCTTATTAAAAACAGAGCAGGAGGGTATCCTGCACAGGTGCTAGAAATAGCTTGGCACCAGTGGGACAATAATGAAATACAACAGCCAGTTCTTGTATGCCACTAAATGGCAGCATTTTTTGCTATCATTATAGCTTATTAAAAACAGAGCAGGAGGGTGTCCTGCACAGGTGCTAGAAATAGCTTGGCACCAGTGGGACAATAATGAAATACAACAGCCAGTTCTTGTATGCCACTAAATGGCAGCATTTTTTGCTATCATTATAGCTTATTAAAAACAGAGCAGGAGGGTGTCCTGCACAGGTGCTAGAAATAGCTTGGCACCAGTGGGACACTAATGGAAGTCCAACAGCCACGTTTAGGATGCCACTAAGTTCACTCAGTGTTTGCTAGTATAATGGCTTAGTAACAATGAGTTTGAGTGTGCAATGCAGGCAGACGTGCTGCAAATATCTTTGCACTAGTGGGACAATACAGAAGTCCAACAGCCACGTTTAGGATGCCACTAAGTTCACTCAGTGTTTGCTAGTATAATGGCTTAGTAACAATGAGTTTGAGTGTGCAAAGGGCAGGAGGGTACAGTGGCAGGGTTGTGGGTCTCTGGGTAGAGGAAAGGAAACCTGCCTTTCTATCCCTCCTAATGGGGAAATGCAGCGAGGAAATCCCTGACCTTAGCTACACAGACACTGTCATCTTGTGTAGCTGTTAAAATCTGTTTTCACGGACCTGACTGTCACCTATGGCTCTGACCCTGCCGGTATTAGCCCTTACAAGGACTGATAGAAACTTCTATCCCTATTCTGTACAGCGCTGTGTATAGAGCGTACACAGCAGTATCGGAGATAGGAGCTGCGCCAGCGGTGACTGACACCAAGGACGCAGAAGGCAGATAATGGCGTGCTGGAGGAAAATGTCCGTTTTTATAATGCAGGGACATGGGACATGGACATCCTATCACACATGCCGTTGCTTCTCTGGCTAAAAGTCCACTTAGCTGTGTGTGTGTCTGGGATTGGCTGACATGCTGGCCCGCCCCACTACACGCGCGCTCTTAGGGAAGGAAGACAAGGAAAAAAAAAAAAAATGGCGATCGCCATTATCCATACAGCAGTGATCTGAATGCGCTGTTCCCGCACACTATACACTGAAATTTCATAATAGTGTGAGTCACAGAGTGACTTACACTATTACAGCGGAAAGCCAGCTAGGAATTAGCTGGTCTTTTTGCTGCTAGAACCGTTCTCGAATGTATCTAGAACTATCGAGCTTTAGCAAAAAGCTCGAGTTCTAGTTCGACCTAGAACAGCCCCCAAAATCACTCGAGCCGCGAACTGGAGAACCGCGAACCGCGCTCAACTCTACTAATGAATAAATATACTACCGTTGGTCACGGTCTGCTCAGAGATTGCCACCTTATGAATCTTAGTGCGGCTAAACTATCCTTCCCCCATTGTTCACTAAACTGTTGTCCTGTTGTTAAATGTAATTAATTAAAATGACTATGCACTTTGCTTATGAATAAAAAGAATTTTTCACTTTTTGAAAGCAATCTAGATTCCTGTATCATTATTGTAGGTAATATATGTTTCAGATGGGAATCAATTCTTGAGAATTAAAAGAGGCTGTTTATAGGTGAACTGTCTGCTACATGTACCTGTTGTTGTTCTTCAGAGAAGTCCCACATGCCTTTTACGGGGTTTTCCCCGTTTGAGCTGTTGTATGGCTGACACCCCTGTAGTCTCCTGGATATAGCGAATGAGACTTGGGAAGTAAAGACAACACCTTACTAGAGCGTAATCAAGCTTGTGGCCCAAATGCAAGAGAGAATTGCTGAAGTGATGCCCATTGTTAGCACTTCCTCGAAGTGAAAGAGGCCCAGTCAAGTGTGTTCAATCGGTCAGCAAGGGTGAAACAGTTCAGCCCTGGAGATTGTGTGCGGTTCCACAAAGACTACAGGAAGCTGAACGAGCTTTCCAAGTGCACCCCTCCCCCATTAGCCACAGGTGATTTTATTCTCTATAGCAGGTTCCTCCTTGCCCATACTCATGGAGGTTTTTAAACCCAGAGAGAGGGTTCAGTTTAATATAGATTCCCAGTAATATGAGATTGCCTTGACATAGCTACTGACCAGATAAAGAAATGGCAATTTTTGTATGCTAAATATCTCATTTTTTCTTAATTTCCTTTAGCAGTAATGCATGTCTATAGTCTTACATTCATGGTTTGTATGCTTCAGCATTTCAGAGTGCAACTTTCTTTTTTTGTTGTGCTTTATAAGGAGAGATCTGTCCCTCTAGGAGAGACACAAGGAAAAGCCACAGGTGACCAGTCCGACTAGTCTCCCATGCTGTCCAGTTCCCTGCAATGTTTAAAGGTGTGCTTCACCCATATTTTGAATTGTCTAGTTCGATATATTGAGAAACAATGTTTCTCTCAAATTCTTTATGTTGGCAATAGTGCCTGTGAGAGGCGCTATTGCAGACCGCTGTTCCCCGCTCCGGTGACATCATGTCAAGTGCCGCACACGTCAAATCCCTGCGGCCGGCTGCAGTCTTCCTGACTCACTGAGCTGTGAGCGGTGTTTCACTGCTCGTCACGGCCCATCTGCTCCCTGATCCCTCGTCCTTCCTCCCTCACAGCAGAACGCTGCAAGCAGGAGACGTGCTGTGCTGTGACAGCGGTGAAACACCGCCCACAGCTCAGTGAGTAAGGAAGACTGAAGCCAGCCTCAGGGATATGACGTGTGCGGCACTTGACGTGACGTCACTGGTGCGGGGAACAGCGGTCTGCAATAGCGCCTCTCACAGTCACTATTGCCAACACAAGGTATTTGAGAGAAACATTGTTTCTCAATATAATATCGAACTAGACAATAAAATATGGGTGAAGCACCCTTTTAACCCTTGTCTGGTACCATGAAAAAAAATCATTAGTTGTACCAATCTCCAAGGGGTCACATTGACCCCATGGTACCAGACAAGGGTCAATGTATGTTTTTCTCTGAAACGCCGCAGTGTCAAAAATACTTGGCTGAAATAATGGATCCCTGTCTGATACATACTGCATGAAGCTCGCACACACCACTTAATAAATTAGTTGCATCTTATCTTGTCAGGCAGGTCTTGCTATTCCTTGTCCCACCACAAAAGTGGTGTGAAAACAACAAAAGTTGTAATATTTTTAACCAACCTTTTGAGATGTCCAACTTTTCAAAGCATTTTACTCCAGAATTCTTGTGTAAACACTTTATGTATTGGGCCCATAATGTCCAGCTCATTACTTACTTAAAAAATATTAGGACATAATTGAGCAGAAAGCACCAATTAAATGTCAGTTATTATGAGGGTAGCACTGTCACCTATTTTTGTAAGGCATTTAGCCAGACTGGGTCCAAAACCAAAGTGTTTGCTTTATTTTAGTATCAAAAGCTGGTCCTATGCAACATTTCCAGATGTTGTAAACTATGCAGCAGTTTATAGTATCTACAACATTAAGGGCTGCTTTACACGTAGCTACATCGCTAACGATGTCGCTTGTGAAAGCACCTGCCCCCGTCGTTTGTGCGTCACGGGCAAATCACTGCCCGTGGTGCACAATATCGCTATGACGCGTCACACTACTTACCTTCCAAATGACTTTGCTGTGGCCGTCGAACAACCTATTCTTTAAGGGGGCGGTTCATTCGGTGTCACAGCGACGTCACCATGCAGGACACCAATAGCAGCAGAGGGGAGGCGCTGGATCGTCACTCCCACCTCATTAACGGAGGACGCAGGTACGTTGTTGTTCGTCGTTCCTGGGGTGTCACACGTATCGATGTGTGCTGCCTCAGGAACGACGAACAATCTGCATCCTGAACGAGCAACGATATTATGGAAATGAACGACGTGTCAAAGATCAATGATTTGGTGAGTATTTTTGATCGTTAACGGTCGCTAGCACGTGTCACACGCAACAACGTCACTAACGAGGTTGGATGTGCGTCACAAATTCCGTGACCCCAACGATATCTCGTTAGCGATGTCGTTGCGTGTAAAGCGGCCTTTACGCTAATGGATTATGGTTTTTTTTTTTACTAATAGAGCCGCAAGGTGGATATATAAAATTATATTAATTCATTACAATCTACTAAAAGTTCATTTCCATTCAATGGCATAATCCTCCATGACGCATAATGTGAAGCCAGTAATTTTTAGCTATGAAATATTGGTTGATTAAATCCATAAAAAAGTGTGCTCTGTAGAGCTTGTGTTATTTCTGGAAACTTCTCTTTCAAGTGGGACCTTGAAGCAAGACGCTCCTTAATTAATAACATTATGTATGGTGTCGAGGACTGCTGAGGAATGAGAACACAGAAATTAGAATAAGACCACTGCTGCCTTGGTAAAATGCCATGTCATTTCTCAAATGTGAATGATATTCAGGCCAAGTGTTTTAAACGGTGGGTATTCATTTTATCAGGAAAGAGCTAAAAAAGTAGGTCACAGTGTACCGAGATTCCTCTTAAAACACCGCTATAATGTGCTGCACTGCGCTCTCAGTGTCCTTCAGATCCGCACCAGGGACGAGGCAATATTTTCTACACCGCCTCATAAACAGAAGCTTAAATGTCCAGCTTTATGACGACTAAAATATGGCAATAGCACAATAATGGTTAAAATCTTAAAAGTGTAAAGTTTTGATATTTTTGAACCACTTAAATGTACAATACATCAGTAGGTTCCTGGTCCTGAGATCTCCACCAATTGCTCAAACCGCTGTGTAGAAGCTCTAAACGATGTACAAACTCAGAACTTTATATTAAGCCCCTACACCAATGTATATGCGCTCCCTCAGGTGATAAGCACTTTTTCAAACCCTGACCCTGCCGATCTATAAAATAGTAGAGTATGTGCGCTCCTGCAGGACATGAGCACTTCTTCACATCCTGACCCTGTGGATCTATAAAGCGCTAATGTATGTGCGCTCCTGCAGGAGATGAGCGCTTCTTCACACATTGAGACATTTAATTGTGCAGACCTAATTTTTCACATCATTATCAAATTGGAGAGACACATACACCAGACTGTTTTTATGGGAAGGCTGTTGTTGTGTTAGCTTTTTTGGCCAGCATGTGAACCCTGTCTAACATTTCTGGTTACGTGTGGTAAAAAAAAAACTAATACATTTTAAACTTGTGTCAAAAATTTATGTTAAACAATATGTGGCACTATCAATGGACAACGTATCATGAGCAAAAAAAAATATAGCACAAAAAATAAATAAATATAGGAACCATTAGCATATCTCAATCACAGCAGGATGATGTAGCCCCTAAGGCCTTTTTCACACATCCATGCAAAGCACACGTGTTGCTCGGTCCATGGTGTAGGTGCATATGTGCGTGCGTGTGTCCGTGTGAATGTTCAGCGTGTCCTGTCAGTGTGTTATCTGTGTGACTTCCGCATAGCACATGGACAGCATGTACTTCTATACTCACCTGTACCCGGCGTTGCTGTCTCTAGTGCTGCTGCTGCTTCCGGATCCACGGTGTAGTGAAGATGCGTATGAGTATAATGAGCGCCCAGAAGCAAATGACAGCAGCGCTGAAGACAGCAACCCTGGAGACAGGTGTGTATAAAAAATAATTTTATTTCAAAGACCCTTGTTTTCACACTGATGTCACACAGATAACATCAGTGTGCGGGCAGTGGGACATCAGTGCTGCCGGAGAAAAATGGATTTGTCGCCATGTGAAGCACACGGTCATGTGTGTGCTCCACAGAGACACACGTCCGTGGGAAAACACATTGATTTTAATGGGTCTATGTGTGTCCATGTCTCCGGTACGTATGAAAACAGACGTCACATGTACCGGAAACACGAACATCTGAAGGAGGACTAACAGCGACACGATCAGCTTTGTTCCACTTAGTCTACCTCCTCCGCTGCCATTACACTTACTGTTGTACATTGCAGAGTTTCCATTCTACAGAGGTACTTGTGTCTGTTCTCCTCCATAGTTCTCTAATCCACAGAACTCTGAGGACTAAGCAATATACTACACCAGAACAACTTCTTCCAGTTAATTGATTGGAAGAAGTGAAGAGTCAGCCTTTGTACTCAGATTACGTGGGGCACGAGGACGTGAAGGACTTGATTCTAAAGCTAAGCTGTGTTGGTGGTTCTATGAGCTACAGTGGTAGGGGCAATGGAAGTGGTAGTAGCACTCTGCACAAGAAGCTCTGGCTATTTTTCAAATAGAGGCAATCTTGAGCTGAGTCATGGATAATGCTGCTGATTATTGAGAGCGCAATCGGTGTGCTGAGGAGGTGATGTCATCAGAAGGGAAGTGAGGTGGAGTCGGCATAAATGAGCAGAGTCAAAGTCTAGCCAAAAGATATTTTGACGGAAGAACTGCTTGTTTTGCACTAAGCTTGAGAGTATGTGATGTTGCGACTCTTGATGTATGAGGTTCACAGTGCCTGAAAGCTGTGGAAGTGGTTATGGTGATTCCTTTGTGATGGCTTCTCAGATGTAGGAAAAAATGTTGTTGCCAGAGGACTAATCTATTGCAGTTTGCAGGTTGTGCTGTTGAACCATAAGTCATGTATATCCTGGCACAAACCGCCTAGGAACTACTGTCTACATCACCTGCTCATATGTGGAAATCAAACTGACCATCAAGGTGAGTAAGGCGTACGCTATCTTCCTTCTCTTCATGATCGTGCTTCTGGTAACCAATCCGCACTTGCAAGCAGTGCCTTGTTGTTCTCAACAGCTTTATTACCATTCTCATCTACAACTCTCAGTACTGTTCCTCCATTGTGGTGTTAAGTAGCTGTTTGTATGCCCAAGAAACATACCCACAGTTGTCCGCTTTTGTTGTAACTGAACTCCGTCATATCCAAGTTCGACAATCTATAACATACCACCTGGACTGGACTGCTTCTTGCAAAAAATGTTGCGTACGGCCAACCTCAATGCAAGATATCTAGCCAAAATTATTTATTGAAAAAAGGTAAGACTGCCATGTTTTGGCAAAAATGCTACATTTTTCACAAAACAAAATTTATCTTGTTCTATGCGTCAAATTTTCAATACGTCTCACGTCTCTCACCTTCTTAGTAATTTTTGATTAAATTTAATTTTATTGAACATGAAGCTTAGTTGATGTTCCCTAGTATCACTCTGCAAGGGATTAGATTCCTTTGTAGACCACAAAGGGCAAAACTGTTCTAACTTATCCAACCAAAAATTCTTGGAATTCCGTAAATTAAGTTTTCATTATTAAAATTATTGATTTTTATTGAAATTTGTATTTATTTTTGAGGACAGGTGAATTGGTGTATTATCAGGATAAGATGTGTTCCCTGCTCAGTGAAGCTTTTGCACAACGGGCAGCTACCAACCGTATATCCGAACAGAACAAGCAGGAATAATCGTTTGGCAAACACCTACTTTATCTAATGTGTATGGTGGCACTTAATGCTTGCAGGCCTCCCTACTTATCTACTACATCATCTGCCAGGGTAGATTAGGATGAGCATGAGCAGCATCATTAGATCAGTTGTTCACACTGCTGACGTTACTCCTTGGCATCGCATAGGCATCAGACGCTTGTGGTGGCAAGTGTTCCAGTGGAGCTGAAGACACCGAAGATTTATTGTAATCAGGGGAAGTGGGGAAAAAATTTGATTACACAGGATGAGGAGAGAGGGTGGTGGGAATGTCTATGGACACTGTATGGGGAGTGTATACGGACACAGTATGGAGAGCAAACAGGGAGGGAGGAATACATTTGAGGACACAGTTTGGAGAGCAAGGGGCAGAGAAATTTGAGGACTATGGGGAGCAAGAGGGTAAATTTGAGGACACAGTATGGGGGACGAGAGGGAATGAGTGCGGACCTAGTGAGGAGACAGTATGGGATGAGAAAAATGTCAGGGGGCACAGAATAGAGAATGTGAAGTGTGGAGGGGGGGCATGGAGAGGGGGTAGCATGGCGTGACAGTGTATCAAGGAGGGGAAATGTGATAAGGGGGCACAGTATAGAGACTGGGCAGTATAGGGGGGACACAGTGTGAGAGGACAGTGTGAAGAGGGGGCCCATTATGGAAAGGAGAGGGCAGTATGGAGTGCATATGCCATAAGAGGGACAATCTGTGTATCATATTTTGTGCAGGGAACACAATGAAGAGCAATTATTTAGGGGCACAATATAGGGCAGATATTTTTATTCATGAGCATTATATCGACACTGCTATTTTTAAGGGTATCATACCGGTATGTGCTGCAGTAGGCAAGACAAGAATGAAGATGGAAGTCTGCAGAGATGAGCTGTGGATGTGAAAAGTAATCAAGATATCTGGACAACATGAAGAAAAGAGAATGACTTTGATCAGAGACAACGTCATCTATAAGGTACCTGAATGTAAATGTTTATTATTTGTGATACTGATTAATTCTCTTCAGTCCTGTGGTTCCTGTATTGTCCGCAGTCGGATGGTGACTGATAGCAACAACTCACAGTATCTCCTTACCATTATTAAGGACTTACTGGAAGTTGTAGTTTAATGTGATACAATTGTATATGGGTCTGACCTGTCATTACAATTGATGTGCCATGTACTGATGGTGGTTTTGGTGATGTATTCCTGAACTTATGGTGGTGCCTGTGATGTATTCCTGTACTAATGAGGGTGTTTCTGTAATGCTGGGGGTTCTGATTATGAATTTTTGTACAGATGGTGGTTTTGATGATAAATTTCTGTATTGATAGAGGTTCTGGTGATGTATTTCTGTACTGATGAGGGTTGTAATGCTGTGTTTTTGTTATGACGGGGGTTCTAGTGATGTATTTTTATACTGCTGGTGGTTCTGTTGATGTATTCTTGTTTTATTATTAGTTCTAATCCTGTACATATGTAACAATCCATAACTTCTAAGATTACATTATACATGGCTATGTTAATAATGTTGTGCCTTCTGACAAGTTAAAGAATACTTTGTTTTTATTTATGTTAGGAGCAGTAAAGGGGTTGTCCAAGTTTGTAATGAATCTGCAGTTACTATGTGATGGCAGACCTCTGAATTTTCACAGTGTGTGCATACTACACGCTGTGAGGATTCTCTGGGGTGAGGATTTTTTGGTGCCAGCTGTGAGAGTGGGAAGTCACAAAACTGCAAATATGCAGCTTGCATACATGCAATCACGTGTTGACTAGACATCCTGCCCCTCTCAATAAAAATAAATTGAGCAAAGCTGGACTTGTAGTCAAAATGTGGCTAAAGGCATACAAATTGCAAACTTGTGCTCACATGACTGTCCATTTTTGCCACTGACAATGGAGAATCCGAAAAGTATGCAGTGCATGCACTATGAGAATTAAGAATCCTGTAATCATCCAGAGTGACTGCAGACGTTCATCTCAAACTTGGACAAGCCCTTTAATTATAAAATTAAGCACTGTAGCATGCCCAATCTTAATGGCATGTAATATAATCACTGTCAGGATTCAGCTCTGCTTGCTTGTTTCAGTAGTCATCACATGGCCTCTTCTCTCATGTGTGATTTTCATACTTACGGTCATGAGACAACTAGTTTTTCTTCCTGCTTCTCAGTTTTTCACTGAACACTGATAAAATTAGGAAGAGTAGCCCATCGGCACATGACAATAAAGGCCCTGTCACACACAGAGATAAATCTGCGGCAGATCTATGGTTGCAATGAAATTGTGGACAATCAGTGCCAGGTTTGTGGCTGTGTACAAATGGAACAATATGTTTATGATTTCACTACAACCACAGATCTGCCAAAGATTTATCTCTGTGTGTGACGGTGCCTTAAGTGTGTAAATCGCATATTAATAACTAGTCACATGATGACTACTCAAACTGCTTGAGGAGGAACGCTAAAATGAATGGTGGTAAACCTAAATATACCTCTGATCACAGTTTCAGCATTTGCTGCAAGATTATATTTAATATCAAGGGAGTTGTACATTCATTACAAGCCCTGGCTTTATATCCTCTTATATACACATCATAGAGGGATGACCCCCTACTATGAGCCAGAACAGAGCAAAAACAGCCAACCATTTAATGCTGCTTTGAGCGGTTTCCTATTATATTCTCTCCTTAGATGCTTTCCAGGGCTGGAGCTAGATTTTCTGATTAAAGGGTTTGTCTTTGATGAGACATTGCTTTGAAGAGATTTCTTTTCTCAATTTTAAACACAGTCATGATTTGTCTTTTTGTAAAACTGGATATATCAGTATGATGTGCACGATAGACTAGAACCTTTTTATGATGCAATTGTATTGCAAAGACCTGAGAGCCTTCCACCAACACACATGTAGAGTTAAAAGTACCCGCTTGTGCCCTCATCCCTTAAGGCCCAGTCACACTAAACAACTTACCAGCGATCCCAACAATGATACAACCTGATAGGGATCGCTGGTAAGTTGCTAGGAGGTCGCTTGTGAGATGTCACACTAAGCGACGCTCCAGCGATCCCACCAGCAACCTGACCTGGCAGGGATCGCTGGAGTGTCGCTACACGTGGAAGCATGCTGCGCTTGGTAACTAAGGTAAATATCGGGTAACCAACCCGATATTTACCTTGGTTACCAGCGCACACCGCTTAGCGCTGGCTCCCTGCACACCTAGCCACAGTACACATTGGGTTAATTACCCGATGTGTACTCTGCTACGTGTGCAGGCAGCAGGGAGCTGGCTTCTGCGGACGCTGGTAACCACGATAAACATCAGGTAACCAAGATGCCCTTCCCTTGGTTACCCGATATTTACCTTCGTTACCAGCGTCCGCCAATCTCACACTGCCAGTGCCGGCTCCCTGCTCCCTGCACTCCTAGCCACAGTACACATCGGGTTAATTAGCCGATGTGTACACCAGCTACGTGTGCAGAGAGCAGGGAGCCGGCACTGACAGCTGAGAGCGGCGGACTCTGGTAACGAAGGTAAATATCGGGTAACCAAGGAAAGGGCTTCTTGGTTACCTGATGTTTGCCCTGGTTACCAGCGTCCGCAGAAGCCGGCTCCCTGCTCACTGCACATTTAGTTGTTGCTCTGTCACTGTCACACACAGCGATCTGTGCTTCACAGCGGGAGAGCAACAACTAAAAAATGGTCCAGGACATTCAGCAACAACCAACGACCTCACAGCAGGGGCCAGGTTGTTGCTGGATGTCACACACAGCAACATCGCTAGCAAGTTGTGCCTCAGCAGCGATGTTGCTAGCGATGTTGCTTAGTGTGACGGTACCTTTAGACAGCCTATATCTTATGTAATTTAAGGGAACCTGTAACTTTGAGAAACACTATATCCCTGCAGATATAGGGGTTATCTTCTGGTAAATAATGATTAAACCCTGTGTAGCGGACCTGCTGGACAAGCAGCTACAAAATGAAGTTATATTCTCCCTGTGGCAGCTCGCTTCCAGTTATGGGCGAAGTGAAGGGACTGAGGCTTACTACAAAGTGTGCATGGCTGTAATCACTTGATTGACAGCCTCCTTTACACACACCCACACACACTCACCCACCCACCCACACACACACACACACACACACACACACACACACACACACACACACACACACACACACACACACACACACACACACACACCCTGAAGAGTAGCTGTTAAAGTGCTGGAGAGTGATTGCAACACGCCCAGTGTATAATGAGTGGTGACTGTGACAATTCCCAGCACCGCCATGATAGCTGAAGCAAGCGGCTCTATATAAAATATAGCTTCATTTTTTTTCCCTGTAGCTGCTGCTCTATAAGACGGTTATACAGGGTTTAAATGCTATTTAGCCACAGACCATCATTATATCTGCAGGTGAATACTGTTCCTCGATGTGAGAGGTTTAATTTATTGTCTGCCATTTGCTAATGAAAGGAAAACTGTACATGCAAGAAGTTCGACAGATAATAGACAGCCTCGTAAAAAGTATTTCTGTCAGAGGGCCGCAGGTAAAGAGAGGGCCCTTACTTAACCCAAATTGCTTTCTATCTAAACCTCATATCTTTTCAATCATGAAAATCATCAGTGAATTTGTTTTCCAGTCTGTATAGGTCCTGTCACCGATATAATGTCGTCATCAGCTGGCACCAGTATGTACACACCAACATCAAAAAGAAGCAGCACCCTGGGAACTAGAGTAGAGTGCCGGGGAAACAGGAGCAAGATCAGAATGTTTTTTTTTTTTTCTTAATATGTGTTTGGGATGTATGTCAATATATAGGACGTTATGTGGGTGCTGATGCTGTATAGAGAGATGTGAGCACTCAAGCTGTATATAGAGGGCTATGTAGGGTCTTATACTATATATAGAGGCTATGTGGGGGCTCATGTGGTATATAGACAGCTATGTGAATGTTCATACTGTATATAGGGGCTATGTGGTGCCTTATGTTTTAATACAAGGGCTCATGCTGTACATAGAGGGACTTGTGAAGGCTCATGCTGTATATAGGAGGCTATGTGGGGGCTCATGCTGTAAATAGGAGGCTATGTGGGGGCTCACGCTGTATATAGAAGTCTATGTGAGGACCCATACTGTATATAGGAGCCATGTAAGGGCTCAAGCTGTATATAGGAGGCTATGTGGGGGCTAATTCTGTATATAGAGTTTTAAGTAGTGGCTCATGTTCTATATAGGGGCTATGTGAGGGCTCATACTATATAGGAAGAGGGCTACGTGAGGGCTCATAATGTACATAGGGAGCAATGTTGGTGTTCATAATGTATATAGGGGCTATGTAAGGGCTCATACTGTATATTTGGTAATATGTGATGTTTCATTCTGTATATGGGGGCTTTGTGAGGTTGCATACTGTATATAGGGAATTAGGCTATGTGAGAACTCATACTGTATATAGGGGCTTTGTAGCTACTTATACTGTATGCTCTATGTGAGGACTCGTACTGTTGTGGGGAGCTATGTGGGGGCTCATGCTGTATATAGGGGGGTTGTGTTGGGCTCATACTGTAAATAGGTGGGGCTATATGGGGGCTCATCCTTTATATAGGGGGCTGTGTGTGGGCTCATACGATATATAGGGAGATGTCAGCATGCTGAATTCTGCTCAATATTAAGTGATACAATTAATAATAATATAAAACCTTAATTATAATAATAATAATAATGTATATTAATATTGAACATAATTAATTTCAGCCTATTGGTTCAGCCCTTCTCAACTGTCCCACCCCTATTCTATTATGTTTATTGCTATGTTATGTATAGTGCTGTATACAAGGGGAAATAACTGGCCAGAGCGCTACGTGCGCCGCTGTCTATATAGTTGTGAATCTATTGATGTGCACCAGTGTTTTAATAATGTGACCTATCAAAAGGGGATCATGTGACATATCACATCATACATCATGCTGGGGGCCCTCACCTTCTAAACTGCGTGGGGCCCTGGCTAGTTTTAATCTGCCCCTGATATGTATGCGTATAAATGTCTGCAACTACGGTATATATATCACGGTGTGTGTATATACAATGTTTAGTTAATTATACATTACCATTCATGTAGATGCCAGGCCTCGGAGCATCAGATTCTTTCAGTTGTAGAAATAATTAGATCTGTGAATACAATTTTTCCTCCAGAGATCACGAAAAAAAAAAAATCACATAAATCACTATAACATTTATATTATAATATTTTATTTCATGACCAATTTGTCCTTATTTTATAAAAAAAAGTATTCAGAATCCATTTAAATGAATTGTTTCTGCATAATTTGATTTAGACTAAAATAACAGAAAAAAACTACCTTTAATATTCACCAACATGCCATTTACAAAAGAATAAAAAATAATGATTGTTTTGTTTCTTGTAGAGATTTATCCCATAGTTCTTGTCTTGTGTTGGGTATGACCCTGCTTAGGGCATACGCTCCACGTCCGACCCTGAGATGGGGCTGAACTCATCTTGTGTCATGTAGCAAAAGAACGACATTTCCTGCATAATTTCATCCATTATTCCAGCTCTGCCATAAGAAATAATAACCAAGCTCCTTTACATTCTGGTCTCTTCTAGTGGCCGGCTCATGAAATCCTGAATTGCTTGATGCAAAGGTAGCCACTTGTTTATCGATATCTTCAGAGCTGTAATCCAGCTGGTAAGAGAATAATTTACATTATTGTTATAGAAGAAGAAAAGAAGAAATGTGACAGTTTATGTATTAAACTACAGGCTGTATAGAAGCTGAAATACCTTGTTTGTTGTCTTTTCTGTACATACATTTTCACACAATACAAGACAATTTCAAGACAATACATAGGTATAAAGGAGGCACTAAAGCCAGACTTTTTTTACTCCACGTCAGTCGAGGGTCTGGCACACGTTTCCTCCTGTTCTTGACATGCCTTGTAGACGAAGCAGTGTGTTTTCACGGTTGTTACCCGTCTATTGGAGGCACCTTGGGCAGGCATGCTGCCGTAGAGAGCCTAACGGGAGAACCTGAGCTGTGGCTACAGTCACCGCCAAAAGATTTTAGACTTTTCACAAAGTTAGCAGCTTCTGTGTTTTTATAGTTTATTTTTTTTAATTCAGATCTTTCTATGGTTATTGTAGTACAATCATAAGCTTATGATATGTTTTTAAACTTTTATTGAAAAATATATCAAATTTAAACAAAGACTCAATATTTACAATGTTGACCATTATTTTTCTTCAATACTTCTACAGTTTGCCTTGTTATGGAGGTGCAGAATAGCTTGGAGCAGTAGTAGAGGATGAGGGATTGACTCCAGACATTATGTGAAATACCTAGTCCTGAATGGGTGTGTGGACTTCAGCATACAGCCGCATACAGCCGCATACTGCCACTGGTGTCGGCTGGTCAGGACCAGATGATGACTCACTCACACAAGGAGACCAACTGTTCACTTTAAACCACAACTCTTTACTGGATGGTTCATTGTCATTCACAACTATACACCTTCCAACTTCCTTTTGGGTTGGGTCTGATCTAAACATACCAGTGCAACCAAGTCTAGCGCTACAGCACACACCGTGACAGTGTAACACATCACAGTCACATTCCTGTCTTGCAATCCAATATCCAGTCTTCTCTAGGGTCCCATAACGACTGGAGTAAAGCTTTGCACACCCGGATGTATAGCAGAACACCACTACATTGGTGGCAACATCACATACCAGTAGAGGTTAAGGTGGTACCTTGATCATTAAAGTGCCTGGCCACTAAAGTCCTGCACCAGTAGAAATCAATCTGGATCTTGACGGTTAAGGGGCCTGGAAGTAAAGATTCCATTCTGCAGCTCCTATCGTCTGGGGTCTCTAGTTACAACGCTGTTCACATGCCGTGTCTCCTGCTAATCTCAAGCTTCACGATATCTTGCCTTTTGGCTCCTTTTTTCCATTGCCACAAACCACTCACTGTATGTGACCTTCTCTATATCTGTTGCAATCGCTAACTAGGCCTCCACTGACTCTTTCTAGAATGAACTATCCTTTCCCTGTCAGCCTGGTGGGCTAGTTCCAACACTTAACTGTTTCTGTCCCTGCAGTCTGTTGCTGAGATGAGCTTCCTTACAAGATATTCTAATATAAGTATACATTACTCCATCAACATTACATATCACATTATCAACACTGCTACATCTTATACAATACTATTCTTAACACTGTCATATCCTACATTATACCTTATCCTACTACACTTACATTACAAAGGAGCATATTACATCACGATATATCAGATTACATTACAATACACATAATTTTTACAAAAGGCACAAGACATTATTCACATTACACTACAAGACGTTACATAACCCAATTGTTGTCTTCAGATGCAGGAACATGACAAACCTTTGTCCACCACTCTTACACAGAATATCAGCTTCTAGTCCAAATCTTGACTGATAGCAACACATTCTTGTATAATTATTGCAATTATTTTACAGATGTACTAGTCTAAAGGGGGCTTCATCAGAGAAAATACCTTTGCCCCAGCTGTCTCTCTGGTAAAGCCCCCTTCAGACTTGTTTGTGACATATGGAAGAATGATTGTCAGGAGAAGAAAAGGTGAGCGCTACATGAGTCCTCTGTCATGCCAACAGTAAAGCATCCTGAGTCTTTTCATCCATGGAGAGGACTCACAATTTTGCCTAACTGCCATGAATAAAGAATGGCATCTAAACACCCTCCAAAATAAACTTCTCCCAACAGTCAAAAGCTAACCAGATCCCAGATCTCAAGCCCATTGAGAACCTGTGGTCAATCCTCAAATAGTGGGTGAACCAACAAAAACACAGAAATTGTGATTAACTCCAAGCACTTATTAGGCAAAAACAGGTTGCCTTAAGTCAGGATTTGGCCCAGAATCCGATAACCAGCATGCCAGGGTAAATTTCCGAGATCTTAACAAATAAGGGTCAACATTGTAAATATCGAGTCTTTGTGTAAGCTTGCTGTATTTGTCAATAAAAGTTTAAAAACTTTTGAAATCCTTATAATTGTACCTAGGTAACCATAGGAACAACTGACTAAAAGATCTAAAAACACAGAAGCAGCAAAAAAACAAAACTTGTGTCAGTCTCAAACCTTTTTGCCATTTCCATGAACCCCAATACGGCTGCATGGGACTTCTTCTATACTATGTACATCCCTGATTGGCAGTGAAGATCTACCTGCAGATTACCAATGTGAGGTACAAAATTCTACGCTGTTTCTCATTTCTAATTTCAGTCGCTGTATATTTCTTGATAGCAATTACATTTATTTTTTCTGGCACAAAGCGACAAATCCACTGTTGAAATGTAGCTTCAAATAAATTCTTGCTTCCGGTATCTACCACTAATAGGCCCATATTCAGTTAGGTCCTAAGAAAGATTCCTCTACTAATGATGTTCAACGATGGGTGGTGCTTTTATTGGAATGCCCACAATGTGTGATTCCATTATGTATTCCAGCTAAATGGATGTATTACTTATTTTTAGCTGATATGAGAAAGTGTTACGACAGACGTATTTTGGAGTCAGAATCACTCTACCATTAAGCTATACTGTAAAAATATTAGGACTTTTGGCTAATCCTATGTTCACACTGTGGATTTTCTGTTGGGATCTTTCGGATGGACAATTCACAGTGTTTTAGGCCTCTGCCACACTTACAAAAAAAGACAGTTTGCGCTCTGATAATGCTAAAGTATGGAAACCATGAATGTGTGAACATGGACCTGCATTACTGCTAAGGAAAATCTAAAAAAAATGAGATATTTTTTGTCTGCCACACTTACGTGACAAAACGTAACGTTTTTGTCACATACGTGTTAAAGGGGTGGTTTTGTCCCCGTGTGCCGTGTTTATGGCACGTACGTGTTCTCCGTGTGTTATACGTAATAACACACGGAGAACGGAAAGGCCCACCTTACCTGCATCATCCAGCGCTGTCTGTGGTGCTGAATGACAGCATCCGGCCAAAGCCACGCCCCGCTGACGCTGCTTCCGGCCCCCAGTGAAGAAGAAGCGTTGTTCAAATTCACTGGGGGACGGATGCAGGGGACAGCCGCGGCAGAGACTGCAGGTATGGTGGAGGTGAGTATGTGTTTTTATTATTTTTACACTGACACGTGTGTTTCTCCGGCGCGTGTCACATGGGCCCGCATCCACACTACATCCGTGTGGTACGGGTGCGGGCCGTGTGACACCCGTGCTGCAGGAGCAACACGGACATGTCAGCGTTTTTAAAAAACAGACACACGTAAGTATGGAACGGACACACGTTCCGTTCCTGAATACTTATGTGTGTCCAAAACAATAACAATACATAGGACCACGTGGGCCCGTGTCTCCGGTATGTGGAAAAAAAGGCACACACATACCGCAGGCACATGAGTGTGGCAGAGGCCTTACAGTGTATATTGCCAAATCACATTCATGCAATGAATAACAAAAATCAGCACAGAAATTGCCCGGGGTTGTTCCCTTTAAGAAATTCCAGGTCCTGGGATACTTTTTATCCTGCTCTCAGTATCTGATATTGGCTGCATCTCTGAGAGACTAAAGGCCCCGTCACACATAGAGATAAATCTTTGGCAGATCTGTGGTTCCAGTGAAATCATGGACATATTGTTCCATTTGTACACAGCCACAAACCTGGCACTGATTGTCCACAATTTCACTGCCACTACAGATCTGCCGCAGATTTATCTCTGTGTGACAGGGCCTTAAGCCCATGGATTGGCTGCAGTACTATTGACGTGACATCAGTGCTGGACATGGGGAGAGTGAGTATAACAAACTGCACCCAAGGACTCACATTTTCTGAAAAAGGACAAGGTCTTTAAATCTTTAGGCTGTCAGTAGTTGCTTTGGATTTTCACAGTGGATTTCATCCATTGCAAAACATATCTGTATGAAAAGCCATGTCAAATTTCCTTGAATTTGTATCAAAAACTGTGCAGGTATTAATGAATACAGAGAACTCGAGTTATGTACTTTGTGTGTTCATACGGGGAGCACACTCCTCGCCTCTCCTCTCGGCATTGATCAGGCTGCTGTGTACACATTGATACATTGCTGTCCATAAATCAACATTGAAAGGTGACAAGCCAGGGTGAAGTCCAATGTAGGCTGATAAATCCACTGTATTCTGTGATCAGCACAATATATTTTTTGTTGTTTTAGAATGGTAAATTGGCCATGTGTCCAAACCACAATACCCATAATCAAGACAGTATAATTTGGGGACAGATCCGCTTAAATGGCTGCCAATGTTGTGCGCCACTTACCGTTTATTCTCCGCTGCGCTTCCTGCGCTGAGATAGAATGTTTTAAATTCTTCAGAAGGAGGCCTTAGCTCTATAATGCAACAACGGGAGTTCACTGACTGCTCACTGACTGTATATCCTTGTAGGTAGATGCCACCTTTAAATAAGAAGGAGGGAAGCAATGACATGAATTAAATGATGCCTATGGAATGGACGGCATAGAGAAATCCTGTGCCACTGCCTGTGAGATATTGTATTAAGCCTAATAACAATATATTAATTGCTAATAACTATATACCATACATTGGCCTGGTGGCAATCTATGCGTTGGACCAGCACAAGCACAGACGTTTCGGTCAAATACCGTCATCAGTGTGCGTGCAGGGGGGCCTCAGAAGGTATAGCAACTGGTGTAATCAGGTATCACGCTATGTCCACCACTGTCTATGTGGCAATGTGCTGGTCCTACAAGTTCTTCTCAATAAAAGACCACTATTCACATTCATCTTGAGTGGCAAGTTTCTACATCTACTTGAGACGATTTTGGACCCTACTTGAGCACCACCCCAAAAGTGCCGGTGTATCAACTCACTATTCATAGACTTTTGTCGAATAAGCATCTCTGTGTGTTTTGAAGCTCTTTATTGATGTTAACCCTTACCCTAATACACACGGTGTACAATGTAAAGATATGTGTTCACAAGATTTTTTTTTTTTTTGCTCAATAACCCATATCTGCAGAGTATTCCACATTTGGCTGCTATTCCTTTCATAGTAGTTTCCACAAGTGATTGTAGCATAAAAACGGTACCAGAAATAGCTAATTATGATGGTCAGCCAGTAAATTACAATGACCAACAACAATTTCCTGTAAAAAATAGTCTCTATCTTAAATGAGTTGTCCATTATTTGACAACCCTTTGATGGGCCCAGACAGATGAAAAAATAAAAAATAAAAATATTCAGCTCTTGGCCCAGCACCATTCTTACATACTCAGTGTGGCGTCTGGTGGGATCAATATTCAACTGGGGCATCATGTGAGTGCTGCAGCCAATTCATGGCCACCGACTGGCTGTACTGCCTATGAGATGTCCTGCCATGTTCTGTCATGTAATAGGGGTGTGTTCGAAATGCAGCCCATACAGTCTAACATCTACCAAGGCCAGACAGGGTATTGAGAATAAAAGAACGGGTATAATACCGCGCTGCCACCAATGTTGATAATTAATGTTGAATTTATTTATTTCAGGTCGACGCGTTTCTGGGATCAACGTCCCCTTCCTCTGGACCAAAGAAATACAAAATTTCCTGAGGTCCTGAGGAAGGGGACGTTGATCCCAGAAACACGTCGACCTGAAATAAACTCAACATTAATTATCAACATTGGTGGCAGCGCGGTATTATACCTGTTCTTTTATTGTCAATATCCCAGAATTTCCACGTGGGACAGCGGCAGCCGCCATTATCTTTTAGGTTTACAGAGGAGTTGTGCCTATCCCAGCCCAGCCAGGTGATTGTCTCTTCATATGCACCTCACCTTTAAAAACCCTATTGCACTCTCTTTCGCTATATAGTAAGGCCAGACAGGGGTGAGAATAGATAGCAAAACCTGACCCACATGTTCCCTTCCTGTTGCACCTGTCAATCAAATACCAGTGGATTACTAGAACTTTACTTGCACATTTTTTTTTATATTTTTTACTAAGAGGGCAAAAAAGTGCCCTATTTTTACAGCCTACCCTGGAATTTCTGGACAGTTGGCAACCCAGAGCCAAGCCAACCGGTATACAGACAAACAAAACAAGTCCAAGAGGTAAAAAGAAAATTTTCACCTTCCTGAATTTAGTAAAAGAGGGTTGTCATGTAGTGGATAACCCCTTTAAAGGGATTTGTCAGCTGGATTTTGCTATAGAATCTGAAGACAGCAGGAGATAGACGCTGACACACAGAGTTCAACGATGTGTCATTTATTGCCCTATTGTGGTGTTGTTTACTTATAGTGATGGTTTTATCATTGTGATTATTATAGCCAGGACTACACTAGTCCTACCATACTACCCTGCCCCCACCCCCTCTGACTGGCAGCTCACTGTCTAAAGACTTTGTACATACAAAACCTAGTGTGGGTGGGATACCTTTCTCAGCCCTGCTACATTGTTAAATGTTAACTCTGATTGTGTCAGAATGGCTGCAGCCAGTAACATAAGTGATACATGGTTGGATTCAGGATCTCCTTGCCTACATCATGCTGTTCTCAGATGAGGTAACAAAACCCTGCTGACAGAATCCCTTTAAGTTTAAGCTAATTCCAGTCCACTGCATGAGGGTAATGTGATATTCCTATGTTACACAGGCTGGATGTGTTGCTGATTAATCTTGGCATCCTCCTAGCAAGTGGCTGGTGGCAGAAGTGAAAGAACCAGAAGATTGGTAGGGGTAAGCAGGGAGCTTTTGTGTCGGGACTAGGCATCAGAGGCTGGCACACAGAGCCATTAACTGACATGCTCTCTAGGATTTTGAAGATACTAATAAGGAAAGGAAAACAGCTTTCTATGCAAAATAAAACGCTCTATCACCTGGCTCCAACTTATAAAAAGTAGCCTGTATACCAGTGACATCTTCCTACCCCTGCTGTACATCTTATGCACATTATTGCATAAAGCTAGAACATCTTGGGCCGTACAGCCAACCCCTCAACATGTCATTTCTTACTACAACATTAATTAAAAGATAAGCAATTACCAAGTGCGCTTTTTGAGCGAATACTGGAGTAGAAATACAAGCAGCCATCCTTCAGGATACAGTAATGCTCTATCCAACTGTCCTTGTTTCTATCCATTTGATGGAGGAGACCTAAGCACTCCGGGTTCTTGATTGCGAGAGGAGGAAGTGAAATATTGTGAATGGTGACATCAACCCACACGTGGTTCTGTGAAAGTGATAAAAAGGAAGCATTGATTACATTCTCGTGCTATCGCTACTGATTTGGTAAAGCTAAATGGTTTTGTGTGGTTTTTTTTTTATATATAAACAAAAACTCAAACAGAATCTACCTCTGTGAAAAGCTGACATCCTTGAGCATAACTAGTGACTTATCAAGTCCATAACATTCCTCTTAATACATATTTCACAGGGGCCTTAGGATAAATCTGTCACATCATTGTTGGCACAATATGGCACAACCAACCAAACAAACAGCCGATAGAGGAGGCCATGATAGTTTGGCAAAGTCTGTGTCATTTTACTGTATACCTCATGTATTACATGGTATTACAAATCAGTCCCATGAACTTGAGAGGGTCTGCATTTTAGAGGACGACAATACGAGGCAAAGCCACTGCAATATACATGGCGCTGTTCTTAGCGGGAGCACCACACCTCCTCCAGTCAATGGACCGGTGGGGTGCCGGACATTGGATCCCCAGACATCCTACAGATACTGTAGGTTATCAACCTGAATCCCAGTCAGCATGAAACAGAGATGAATTCCCTCATTACAAACACATTTTATTCTGAAATGCTGTGGCCTGTTAAAATAAAACAGTTTAAGTGTAAGCGTCGTGTTAAATTTTATTTTATAAATTAATAGTACACATGAAATTTGCTGCTTTTTGCTCCTGGATTGATCTTTGACTCTTAATTCAAGGAAAAAATCTGTGAAATCTGTATTCAGTGAAGACAGATTTTCTCATTACTGTTATAGGAGATGACTATAGATGAGTGGACCAGGCAAAACTCGCAGATTTTCCTAGGAAGTTTGGTTCACAGCAAAGTTACTGTCCCTAATGGAGAACTTATTGTCCCTATTTATGCTTTGGGATCTTTACAGATCCCGGACCATAAAAAAGTAAGATGTACATAATAAAATACTAATACCTTAGCACTTGCCTCTCGATATCATAACTTAAGGCTACTTTACACACTGCGATATCGGTCCCGATATCGCTAGTGTGGGTACCCGCCCCCATCTGTTGCGCGACACGGTCAAATCGCTGCCCGTGCCGCACAACATCGCCCAGACCCGTCACACATACTTACCTGCCCGGCGACGACGCTGTGACCGGCAAACCGCCTCCTTTCTAGCGATGTCGCAGCGTGTAAAGCCCCCTTAAGTGTGCCCATACGGAGAAGTTGTTGGCGATTTTATAATTTTATGGAGGAAGGAGGAGCTAGAAGCAGACACACATTGTGCTGCAAGTTCTCCTGAACCAACAGTTCTCCATACAACTTTGAGAATCAATTGTCACCTATCTCAGTAATGGGAAAATCCATATTCACTGCAGACAAATTTCATCTGGTAATTGAGAAATTTGAACATGAATGATCAGCTCAGAAGGAAAAGAAATGGATTTCTATAAAAAGATATATTACAAAGCTTCTTATTTTAATGTGCACTATATATAGCAACAAGAACAAGTCATTTGTCCTGCCTCTGTGTTCTTTTGGCCTTGCACAGCTTGATTGACAGGTCTCTTCTTATTTGTGTATGGAGAAACCTTAACTGAAATATCAAGTTTTAGACCGTCCCTCCACAGTTTTCTTACTTAACAACAATGAGGTTTGTAGTGTGCAAGGAGGAACACATATTTGTTCATGGTATGGTAGTATTGTTTAGTAGAAATCAGAGAGTGCAGGGACTACCCACACAGCATGTAAAAATAGGTGCTGAAATCAAAGCAGGTGTAACCAGAAAAAGTAAAAGGTGGTTATATACACTGGAGATCAAAATTAGAGCACAATGTATGATCACTTGCTTATTTCAGAAATAATGTAATCTACATTGATCAACATTTGAAGTTTTTTTGTAAGGGGTACACCATGCCACTAGAACAGTGTTTTACAAAAGATCCAAAGTTTATCAACCTAAAACATTTATTTTTCTCAAAACAGGATAATCATAATTAGAGAACAACAATGACTGTAGCACAGAGAAAGATTATAAGTACATTTTCTGAAGGTAACAACAGTCACCGATCAGTAGGAAGTGTACAGGACTTTGCTTTGAATGACTTCAACACATCTGCAGCCACAGGACATCACTAGTCCCACACACTGCTCTGGTGTGATTTTGGTCCAGTCTTCTTCCAGTCTCTTCCACAGCTCTTTGACTGTTGTGCGTTTCTTGGCCATAACTTTGTCACCAAGGATTTTCCAAAGGTTATCTATTGGCTTTAGATCAGGACTCTGGGCTGGCCCTTTCATTGTTTCAATGTTTTCTGTTTTAAGGAACTGCTTTAACCGTTTACATGGACACATAGGTTATTTCTCTGATCCCTGCCATTGCTGGTGAATCAGCTCCGTGATCCCTGCCATTGCAGGTTGATCATTTTTTTCCTTCTTGTCTCCCTTGATAAACTCTGGCTATTCAGAGGGAAACGCGTCGGGAGGAAGTTTTTTGTTTGGTTTTGTATGGTTGTGGGGCAGACAACTTACTTGGGTGCTGCCCTTGTCAGGGCGGAAGTACTTTTACAGGGGCATGACAGGGGTTTTTATACCATCTCCCAACGCTTTACCCTGGTGCTTCCAGCCGTTAACCAACCATGGATCGGTGTGTCTCCTTACCCGTGGAAAAGATCTGGGTGAGATCCTTCTAATATTTTTACTGCACTATTTACACTATTTGTGAACTAAATACTGATTTTATCTATTAAATTAAAAGTTAAGTTTTAGTCCTCGCTATTATCTCTATGAATATGATTTAGAAATAGGCAGTAACAAATCAAGATGATAAATCTCTTTGTGAACGGAGCTAAATGAGATATATTGGGTGAGATACTTGGCTGCTGGGTGAATTGCTGAATTTTAGGTTCCTGGAGACGACCTATGCCTCTGCACCCACACTCCCCTTTCCTTTAAGTCTTATATCCCCTGATTTAAGTCTTGTAAACCAACAAAAAAAAAATCAAAAACAGAATAGTGTATCAATAAGGCATTTGTGGTTTTGGTAGTCTATTTCTGTAATGAATCCAAGCACTGACGGTTACACCCCTGGGAAAGGTTGGGAACCTCTGCTGGAAATCAAACTTGATTCAAAGGAAAGTGTAGCTCCTCTCATCCTGATCGGCAGCTTGCTTTCCCCGTCTGATCATACATTTATGGTATGCTTACTTCATGTTGTTTTGGAGGATTTCTCTGGAGCACAACATTTCTTACCTGGTTAAGGGGGTGAATTGCTTTATCCATTGCCTCCAGCCACCTAGAACATTAGAAAATGATGAGACCATCCATTAGATGCATCTACTGTGCAGTGCCATAACATGATATATAATACAATTTTAAATGTGGATTCTATACAATTTTTGATTGGTTGAGTTTGTATTTTTATACTTCTTAGCCAGTCTTGTAAATAATATTTAGATATACACCCCGTGAACAAAGTTTGAGATTCTTTTTATTGTTAGAAAATGTCATGTAAAAGTTGATGAACAGCTCACTAAATACTACTATAAATACCTACCTTTTCATCTCTTGGTTGGATGTGGCACAAAAGTAGAATATTCGATTTCCAGATTGTGGGACACATCTAAGCACAAATGGTTTCCCCAGGGTAGTATCAACGCCAATTTCAGAGCCTTCTAGTTTTGTTACCTCAAGTGGACGGCATTTCCCTTCATCCTGCATTGGAAAAAGAATTTATTTTCTGTTATTTTGTAGTAAGATGACAAACTTCATGTGGTGTTTTAACATTTTTTTCTCTGTTCCTCCATTGAGGTAGTGACTAATGATGAGTGAATAGTAACTATTCATGTTCAGACTATTCATAATGAATCCTAAAGTACTATTCCGGTACGTGTCACGAATAATGAATCTAATGCAAGTCAATGGGGAACCTGAGCGTTATTCTTGCTGTTACGAATACCAGAATAGTATTCATTATTCGGTAAGCATTATCCGAGCACGAATAGTTACTATTCACCAATCATTGGTCATGTTTCAATCAATCTGCATTGTGCTGGGAACACCATCAGTGGTAACAGACTTGAGTTTGAAGTGGCATTCATTTTAATAACGGATTTTAATCTTGTCAGGCCCAAACCACAGTTTGTTTTAGACTGGTGAAGTATTTCACTGCAGTCCTAATGCAAATTAATTACCTCTGTCCACACATGCAATATAAGCTCTCAGAAATGTCACATGACAAAAACATTTGTGCAACTTTTCTGTGACTTGCCGCCAACTACTATTTCAGAGCTCTAATTTTGCTATACAGACAATTGTAATTTTGTTTGCAATTGGCTTTGAAGTGTCATGCCTTCCGAGTATGACAAGCATAGCACGTGTGCTCAGATCTACAGTAAACGTGACGCATAACAAAAATACAACAAAAAAATACAACAAGTAAGGGGGAACACCAGGGATACACTAATAATGGTGGGCCCAGCTCTAGTGAGAGGGGGTAGAAAGGACACCTCCTGCACTCACCTGCAGCTGTCCCTACTCTCCTAGCCAGTTCCTATACAGTCTCCTCAACTGTCGCCCAGCAGGAACCTGTGACCCTGAGAAACCCTGTAGTTGCCCTGGCTAGAGTGCTGCAGGTGAAGGATGCTAGCCCCACCGCTGCACTAATATGACACAAGGGAAGGTAAGAAAAACAGGGGAAACCAGCAACAAAAAAGGATAAAGTCAGACTTCAGGAATACTCCTCAACAGGACCTTCCACCAAGGCGGCCAGAGAACAAATGGATTTGTACCTTCAGCAGGGATTGCTGGGAAACACCAATACTTAAACCAAGAGGGGCATCACTACAAGGCAGTTGCAGCTGATATGCTCTGTTAGGAGCTGCTGGCAACTAAACTGACATTAACAACTTAGGTACCAAAAGAAATGAAACTATGTTTAAATATAGAACCTCAGATAGTAATGAGTGACTCTAGTTCTGAACCTGTCACTAGTCTCTAAAGAGAGAGAGATGACCGTGACATGAAGTCTACGAGAAGTGTGTTGCCAACGACTTGTGACCAATTCAACACACTTGAACTCTGTTGCAGTATATCACATGTTGCAATGCCACACCATAGAAAATCATTACATCCACTGTTGTAATTTGTCACTACGATTTCCGTGTCCCATAACACATGTAGCTATGTAAGCCTAGCCTACATCTCACACACTCAGAAACCTCCTCTAAGCTATTGGGAGGGGGCGTGTTCTTCTTTCTCCAGTGTGTTGCTGCCTGTTTATGATTGGTCAGTGTAATACAGGGACACGTACACACCCCCAGGGAAAACTATCTGATAACACTGACTTTGACTTAACAAAATTTAACTCATTAGGTGCCAAATACTTTTATTGCTAATATATCCGTACTGGAAAAGCAAAAAAAAAACACCCTTAATTCTGCTTTGAAGTCATTATTACAATGTGTTCAACATAAGAAATTTTGTGAAAAGTCCTCTTTAACTCTCCTGATTCTGTTGATTAAATGTTGGTGAGTATGGATTGGCATAAGACATAGAGATGAGTCAATACAAAGTTAACGGTACAGGCAAAATTAAAAAAACACAGGAAATATTATAGGTACAATTATAGTTAAATCACTAATGTAAGAAATGATGTGACATTAGTGGGAGAAATGATGGGAGCTCTCCTAAATCTTGTGTGCCCTTTGGATGTGGCGACTGCTGCTGCTCTTCCTAGTGAACTTACTGCTCGGTGGCTGTAAATCTGGATGAATTAAAGAAAAATAGGATTTAGAGCATGCGGCCTCTCTGACATGTAATGAATGGTTCCTTTTAAGAATTGTACAGTTAGACTTCTTTTATTCGTAGATAATAAAAATGAACAATCACAGCAAACCAGGTTTCGAATAAAAGAAGTCAAACTGCACGATTCCCAGTAGGAACCATTCATTACATGTCAGATAGATAGCGTGCTCTAAATCCTATTATTATTTTTTAACTCAATGCAAAGTTCAAGGGTCTTATGGCACCATGATGCCTAACCACAGGCACTCTCTGCTTTAAGGGGAGGCTAGAACCAGTGAATTCTTGATTGGCCCTGCATGCAGTGCTAAAGGTCCAGTCACACTAAGCAACTTACCAGCGATCCCAACAACGATAGGGATCGCTGGTAAGTTGCTAGGAGGTTGCTGGTGAGCTGTCACACTGCGACGCTCCAGCGATCCCACCAGCAACCTGACCTGGCAGGGATCGCTGGAGCGTGGCTACACGAGTTGCTGGTGAGCTCACCAGCAACCAGTGACCAGCCCCCAGTCTCCTAGTTACAGCACACATCGGGTTAATTGCCTGATGTGTGCTGCAGCTAAATGTGCACAGAGCAGGGAGCAGCGCACACTGCTTAGTGCTGGCTCCTTGCTCTCCTAGTTACAGCACACATCGGGTTAATTACCTGATGTGTGCTGCAGCTACATGTGCACAGAGCAGGAGCCGGCACTGACAGTGAGAGCGGCGGAGTCTGGTAACAAAGGTAAATATCGGGTAACCAAGGACAGGGCTTCTTGGTTACCCGATGTTTACATTAGTTACCAGCCTCAGCAGAAGCTGGCTCCCTGCTCACTGCACATTAGTTGTTGCTGTCTCGCTGTCACACACAGCGATCTGTGCTTCACAGCAGGACAGCAACAACTAAAAAATGGCCCAGGACATTCAGCAACAACCAACGACCTCACAGCAGGGGCCAGGTTGTTGCTGGATGTCACACACAGCAACATCGCTAGCAACGTCACAAAAGTTGTTCGTTACCAGCGATGTTGCTAGCGATGTTGCTTAGTGTGACGGGGCCTTAACTCTCCTCAGATATTAGAAGCATAGATATGGCCACTACGTCTTGTGGGCAAATATGCTCAATTTAATTAGGACCCTTCCAGTAAAAAAGTCACCTTTCTCCTACCACTACCACAAACTTCACTGGCCCTCCCGCTACAAGACTGTAATGGCAATTGAGCATGCTGCTTTGCGTAAGATCGGTCCAATGGACAAAGATATCTTCATCAGTGTTGCTCTGGTAGATGAATGCTCTCTGGATGCTCTCTTGAGAGCATCAATCACTTCCCTTTTAAACAGACAGCTTGGATACTCTCCATGGGCAGCTTGGATACATCTGATATCAAATATTGCCTTACAGATGTTTCCACAACCTTGAGTAAAGGTGGCTTTACACGCTACGATATCGCTAAAGCGATCTCGGCGTCACGGAACTTGTGACGCACATCCAGCCGCTTTAGCGATGTCGTTGCGTGTGACACCTATGAGCGATTTTGAATCGTCGCAAAAACGTTCAGAATCGCTCACTGGTAACATGCCCTCCTATTCACAATTATCGCTGCTGCTGTGTGACGCCGCTGGAACGACAAACATCTCCTTACCTGCGTCCACCGGAAAAGGAGGAAGGAAGGAGGTGGGTGGCATGTTCCGGCCGCTCATCTCCTCCCCTCCTTTTCTATTGGGCGTCGGTTCAGTGACGCTGCTGTGACGTCGCTGTGACGATGAACGAACCGCCCCCTGAGAAAGGAGGCGGTTCGCCGGTCACAGCGACGTCGCTGCACAGGTATGTGCGTGTGACGCTGCCGTCGTGATAATGTTCGCCACGGCAGCGATCACCACATATCGTGCCACGGATGGGGGCGGGTGCTATCGCACACGACATCGCTAGCCGATGCTAGCGATGTAGCAGTGTGTAAAGCCCGCCTAAGGGTTTTCACTGTTCTGCCCTAATGGAAGAGTTCTTCCCATTTAACAGTTAATGTACATCTGACAAGATGTAGAACATCATCCAAGTTTGTTCAAAGCTGGACAATTATTAATGTTCTTTTAGGAAGTCCATAATATATTTGCAACTGTTCCAAGCAATACCCAATGCCTCTCATACTTCTATCTGACAAGACTGACTGTGACTGTCACAAGTTTTACGCAAGTTCTCACAACAAGGTTGCGGTTCCCTCATTAATAACAAAACACAGTATAACTCAAGGTTTGCCAAATAAACAAAGAAAAATAAAGAACTAAAAAATGTGGTTGCATAAATATGTGCACCCTTAAATTAATACTTGGTTGAAGTACGACAGCCATTAGTTTTTTTGGGTAAGAGTCTATCAACATGCCACAACTATTCCTTGCAGTAGTGTTCCAACTGTGTCAGATTGCAAGGGTATCTACGTACAGCACCCTCTTCAGGTCAACCCCCAGATAATCAATTGATATCACATCTGGGCCATTCCAGATTTTTGATTCTCTTTTGGCATAGCCATTTTTTGTTGATTTGGAGGTATGTTTAGGGATGCTGTCATGCTGAATGGGGAAATTCTTTTTCATCTTCTGTTTGTTAGCAATGGCCTGATTTTTTTGTTCTAAAACTAACTGATATTTGGATTTGTTCATGATTCCCTTCACTTTGCTTAAAATTCAGTTCCAGCTGATGAAAACAGCCAATAAGTATAATGCTGCCTCCATGATGCTTCACAGTGGGTATGGTGTTCATTTCGTGATGTGCAAAGTCAGCTTTGAGCCAAACATACCTTCTGGAATTATAGCCAAAATTTGAAACCAAATTCAACATGTTTTTCATTTTCTTTTGGCAGACTTGATAAAGCCAGGGTTGGATATTTATCTTTGAAAGAAAAGGCTTCCATCTTGCCACATTACCCCACATGCCAGACATATGAAGAATACAGGAGTTTGTTGTAACATTCAGTACAGAAGCAGTACTTGGCAAATAATTCTGCAGCTCCATTAATGTTCCTGTAGGCCTTTTAGTAACTTCCCAGACAATTTTTTTTTTCTCCTCTTTTCAGCAATTTTTGAGGGACATCCAATACTAAATAGTGTCACGTTTAAGCCACTTCTTGATAAGTGTCTTCAGAGTGTTCCATGGTATAAATATTTTACAATGAAAAAAGGATAAAAGAAAAAAGTACTTATCAACCAATCCACTGAATAGTCCAATAGGAGGTATGGCCTTCATTACATACATTTTTTACCCTTCTCCTGACTGATAACTTTCAACAATGAGATCCCTTTGCTGTGTTGTAAACTTTTTATGGATCATGACATTTATTGTGAAATGCCACAAAGAAAATGTCAGGAAAATCCTACTAGAACAGCTAAACTTTGTACGGGGGGAATCAGAATCACAGTAAATGATGGCAGCTGTGTGCTGACTAATATTTAGTATGAGTTTCCATGGGATTGGTTAATTCTGAACAGAACCACATCCTCAATTATAAGGGGGTGCTCCAATGCAGCCACATTATTTTAGTTTTGCTATTTTTTTTCCCCAACAAAATCATTTGTCTGCTTCTCAATTAATTTGTACAGATTTTGGATGATATTAAAGATGGAATGATTTTTCTTCTTATGATTTTTTCAAATGACAAAAACCTGGCATTTTAACAAAGATGTGTAGACTTTAGTCATTTGTAAACTGAAGTGCATTATAGAGGTGTAGAGCTGCGTACATGAAACGGGAATGATCTGAACAATTTATATTTATGTTCATGTCCAAGAATATTTTTTTATCCCAGTATCGATAGTTGGTTAATGCAGGCATTCGGCATGTCCAGTAGCAGGGGTTTACACATAAGCCTATTGCATTTCTAAGCTGTTTACATAAAGTACTTAGGCTTACACCCAGGAAGATGAAAGCAGAAGCAAAACAAAGCATTTTATGTACAGAGTATACAATTATATGCTAATGGACTAATTGTAGTGAACAATGGGAAACCTATCTTGTATAACTAAAAGAGTAAAGCTGGTGTCACACACAGCGACAACGACAACGACGTCGCTGCTACGTCACCATTTTCTGTGACGTTGCAGCGACGTCCCGTCGCCGTCGCTGTGTGTGACATCCAGCAACGACCTGGCCCCTGCTGTGAGGTCGCCGGTCGTTGCTGAATGTCCAGCTTCATTTTTTCGTCGTCACTCTCCCGCTGTGACACACACATCGCTGTGTGTGACAGCGAGAGAGCGACGAAATGAAGCGAGCAGGAGCCGGCACTGGCAGCTGCGGTAAGCTGTAACCAGCGTAAACATCGGGTAACCAAGGGAAGTCCTTTCCCTGGTTACCCGATGTTTACGCTGGTTACCAGCCTCCGCTCTTGCTGCCAGCGCCGGCTCCTGCACTGTGACATGTGGCTGCAGTATGCATCGGGTAATTAACCCGATGTATACTGTAGCAAAGAGAGCAAGGAGCCAGCGCTAAGCAGTGCGCGCGGCTCCCTGCTCTCTGCACTGTGACATGTAGCTGCAGCACACATCGGGTTAATTAACCCGATGTGTACTGTACCTAGGAGAGCAAGGAGCCAGCGCTAAGCGCGGCTCCCTGCTCTCTGAACATGTAACACAGCGACGTTATGATCGCTGCTTCTGCTGTGTTTGACAGCTAAGCAGCGATCATAACAGCGACTTACAAGGTCGCTGTTACGTCACCGAAAATGGTGACGTAACAGCGACGTCGTTGTCGCTGTCGTTTAGTGTGAACCCAGCTTAAGGGGTGCTTCACACATAGCGAGATCGCTACCGAAATCGCTGCTACGGCACAGTTTTGGTGACGCAACAGTGACCTCATTAGCGATCTCGCTGTGTGTGACACTGAGCAGCGATCTGGCCCCTGCTGTGAGATCGCTGCTCATTACACACAGCCCTGGTTCGTTTTCTTCAAAGGCGCTCTCCCGCTGTGACACACAGATCGCTGTGTGTGACAGCGAGAGAGCGACGAAATGAAGCGAGCAGGGAGCAGGAGCCGGCATCTGGCAGCTGCGGTAAGCTGTAACCAGGGTAAACATCGGGTAACCAAGGTGGTTACCCGATATTTACCTTAGTTACCAGCCTCCGCAGCTCTCACGCTGCCTGTGCTGCCGGCTCCGGCTCTCTGCACATGTAGCTGCAGTACACATCGGGTTAATTAACCCGATGTGTACTGTAGCTAGGAGAGCAAGGAGCCAGCGCTAAACAGTGTGCGCGGCTCCCTGCTCTCTGCACATGTAGCTGCAGTACACATCGGGTTAATTAACCCGATGTGTACTGTAGCTAGGAGAGCAAGGAGCCAGCGCTAAGCACTGTGCACGGCTCCCTGCTCTCTGCACATGTAGCTGCAGTACACATCGGGTTAATTAACCCGATGTGTACTGTAGCTAGGAGAGCAAGGAGCCAGCGCTAAGCAGTGTGCGCGGCTCCCTGCTCTCTGCACATGTAGCTGCAGTACACATCGGGTTAATTAACCCAATGTGTACTGTAGCTAGGAGAGCAAGGAGCCAGCGCTAAGCAGTGTGCGCGGCTCCCTGTTCTCGCGGTTATGATCGCTGCTTCGGCTGCTGTGTTTGACAGCTAAGCAGCGATCATAACAGCGACTTACAAGGTCGCTGTTACGTCACAGAAAATGGTGACGTAACAGCGACCTCGTTGTCGCTGTCGCTTAGTGTGAACCAGCCCTAAAGTATATGGTGCTGTGTGACAATTTCATTACCAGGGGTCTTAAGGCCCAGTCACACTAAACAACTTACCAGCGATCCCAACAACGATCCAACCTGATAGGGATCGCTGGTAAGTTGCTAGGAGGTTGCTGGTGAGATGTCACACTGCGACGCTCCAGCGATCCCACCAGCAACCTGACCTGGCAGGGATCGCTGGAGCGTGGCTACACGAGTTCTGGTGAGCTCACCAGCAACCAGTGTCCCAGCCCCCAGCCAGCAGCGCCGCGTGGAAGATGCTGCGCTTGGTAACTAAGGTAAATATCGGGTAAGCAACCCGATATTTACCTTGGATACCAGCGCACGCAGCTACACGTGCAGGGAGCAGCGCACACCGCTTAGCGCTGGCTCCCTGCTCTCCTAGTTACAGCACACATCGGGTTAATTACCCGATGTGTGCTGCAGCTACATGTGCACAGAGCAGGGAGCAGCGCACACCGCTTAGCGCTGGCTCCCTGCTCACCTAGTTACAGTACACATGGGGTTAATTACCCGATGTGTACTGCAGCTAAATGTGCACAGAGCAGGGAGCAGCGCACAATGCTTAGTGCTGGCTCCCTGCTCTCCTAGTTACAGCACACATCGGGTTAATTACCCGATGTGCACTGCAGCTAAATGTGCAGAGAGCAGGGAGCAGCGCACAATGCTTAGCGCTGGATCATTGCTCTCCTAGCTACAGTACACATGGGGTTAATTACCCGATGTGTACTCTGCTACACGTGCAAGGAGCAGGAGCCGGCACTGACAGTGAGAGCGGAGGAGGCTGGTAACGAAGGTAAATATCGGGTAACCAAGGACAGGGCTTCTTGGTTACCCGATGTTTACCGTGGTTACCAGTGTCCGCAGAAGCCGGCTTCTGCTGCCTGCACATTTAGTTGTTGCTGTCTCGCTGTCACACACAGCGATCTGTGCTTCACAGCGGGACAGCAACAACTAAAAAATGGCCCAGGACATTCAGCAACAACCAACGACCTCACAGCAGGGGCCAGGTTGTTGCTGGATGTCACACACAGCAACATCACTAGCAACATCGCTGCTACGTCACAAAAGTTGTTCTTTAGCAGCGATGTTGCTAGCGATGTTGCTTAGTGTGACGGGGCCTTTAGGGTACCGTCTCACTAAACGACGTACCAGCGATTCTGACCACGATACGACCTGGTCAGGATCGCTGGTGTGTCGCTACATGGTCGCTAGTGAGCTGTCAATCAGTCATATCTCACCAGCGACCAGCCAATAGCCACTAATGTAACGATGCTGCTCTTGGTAACCAGGGTAAATATCGGGTAATTAACAAAAGTGCTTTGCTTGGTTACCCGATATTTACCCTGGTTACCGGCGTACAGCGCTTAGCGCTGGCTACCTGCACACGTAGCCAGGGTACACATCGGGTTACTAAGCAAAGCGCTTTGCTTAGTTACCCGATATTTACCCTGGTTACCAGAGTACGCTGCTTACCACAGAGTCGGTGCTCATTGGTCTCCTGCCGTCAAACACGCTGATGTGTGCTGCACAGCGGGAGACCAATGAGCAAAAATTGAACCAGAACAGTGTGTAACGATCAGCGATTTCACAGCAGGGGCCAGGTCGCTGCTTAGTGTCACACACAGCGAGATCACTGATGAGGTCACTGGTACATCACAAAACCTGTGACTCAGCAGCGATCTCGCTATGTGAGAAGTACCCCTTACATCTCTCCATTAAAGAGGTGTTTTTGTGTAGCTCATATAAACAGCCAGAATAGATTACCTGGCCTGGTGAAAATGGTGTACTTACTTTGCAAATCCATACCACGATGATTCCATAATCCTTTCTGGACACTCAGTATTTTATGAGTTTAGTTATACACTGCCAGATTTTATGGGTACAAGTATAATCAAGCTACAAAATCCACCCACCGAACTTGATTGACACTGTACTCCTCCTGTCCTGCTGCTGAAATTTTGCACATGCTCAGTAGAAGCTGCAGATTCTATAGCATTGCCATATAATAACACAATTTTTCAGCTTCATACACGAAGCCAGCTTCATACATGACAAACACCAGCTGTGTTACACAGCCAGCATCTGCCTGTACTGCAGGGACTGGAGCTTGCTCCTATTACTGTAGTTTAACCATTTAAAGGGAACCTGACAGCTGATCCATGCTGCGTGATCCACGCTGTGGTGTTTCAGAGAAAAACCATAGTAGGCAATGGAGGCTGAGCCACACGGGAGACTAGTTGGACAGGTAGGTGGCTATTCCCTACCCTCTGCCCTTCAGTGACAGGTCTTTCCCTATACATGCATGGAGGGAGAGACTGGTCATTTTACACTTTGTAGTTTTTCTTGTCTGTTCAACTCAGAAACGGGTAAAAATAATCTGCATGATCCTTCATCCATTGGACATCCTTATTTATGAGCCTTGCAGTAGATAAATCCGTGTATTCTTTATCTTATATGCCAAGACGCTTCTTGTCACCCCTTGGTATTTGTTCATGTAGCAATCTTTCTATTGTCTGTAGTGCAGTGTCCAGTATGATGTTTTTTGGTCACTATGGTCCTGTTTCATCCAAGTGTTTTTATCAGAAAACTGGTGTAAAATACAAAACTTTTGTGACATTTGGCTTTTTTGCCGAGGTGGGAGGAGGGTGTAGTGAGGCATGAACGTCAATTCATCAATGATGGCGGCAGAAATGTTACTCCAGGCCCCGGCTGTAGAAGTATTTCTGGTGAGGAGCAAAGATGAGGAGATGCACCATAGTCACTGTCATGCACCTTTAAATTAATTAAAGGAGTTGTTTAGGCTTCAGAAAAAAGTCCAAAGTCACTACATGTGACTGCTGAGTTGTAACAGTGTGCAGCATGTGACCGCAAGTATACATTTATGTGGTCACATGACTGCCTGCTCACATCGACAATACCACAGTATCATGGAAATGTTATAGCATTTTATTCTAATCTCTTTGTAAATAAAGACCCTTTAGCTAATATGAGGGCCAGGAATATTGCTCTGAATTCATTTAGTTAACTTGATATTTGTTCAATTGAGTAAAAAAAATATCCTAACAAGGACAATGTTCTAAAATATTCATATTACACTAGCTGGGAAATGATAATTAACTGTTCTCCACCTTCCCGGTAAATGTCATTATTACTATCACACATGAAAATACAGGACTGCGGAAATATCCAATGTGGGAATACACATCAGGAAACGCCACCATGTGGATACACGTGGGAAATGAGAAAAAAATCCTAAAAAACAAATCCCTTTCAATGTAATAGTGTTACTATTGCACATATTTTTTTTAAAAATGCTCAGGAAGGGTTCTTATTAATTTATTTAAATTAAATTCTGGCTTTGAATTGGCTTCAAATTCATCCTTGAATGTGGATAATCATTTACATATTGCAAGCGGCAACATACAGATGTAGCAGTGTTGAAGCGTACCAATCACCAGGATTCTCTTATATAACCTAAAGCCAGCGCTATACTGGCGCTATCAGGCTGATTATATACATACCTTTAGTTGTCAGCTCGGATGTATAGTTTTTGAAACACAGGCAAGTAAAGTTTGTAAAATGTACAGCTTTTTGATTGGTAGCAGGTTCCGAGCAGTTGATAGCTGGGATGGGGTTTGATAGTGATTCCTGCCCCCTGCCTGTTGTTTCTGCCCCCTGTCTTTTATTTATGCTAATTCTATTACAGAAGCGTTTTACTAATGGTTGTGGCTAGAAAGACCTTGCTGATGTCATACCCATGTGACTAGAAGGGGTGGGGCCTCAGCCAACATAGCTGATACCAGGAAGCAACATTATTTTTCTATTGGGTGAGGCCCCACCCCTTACGGTGATATGAGTATTTCGTCAGCAAGATCCTTCTAGCCACTTTGATTTAACCACAAACATTAGTAACACGCTTCTATAATGGAATAAGCATAAATAAAAGATAGGTGGAGGAACAACAGGCAGGGGGGCAGAAATCACTATCAAATTCCACCCCAGCTATTAGCTGCTCGTCACCTGCTGCCAATCAAAAACCTGTACAATTCACAAACTTTACTTGCCTATACATCCTAGCTGACAACTAAAAGTATGTATAGAATCAGCCTGATAGTGCCAGTATAGCACTGGCTTTAGGTTATATAGGAAAATCCTGGTGATTGGTGCACTTTAACTGTTAGTGATGAGCGAGCACTACCTGTAATCGTAACAAGCATTTTGACGCTCTGACAGGCTCGAGTCGTCTACCAAGTATAATGGGGAACACAAGCATTTTTTCGGAAACTCTCATTATCAATATTATATGCCTGGAGAACTCGGTAACACTGTTCAAGCCATTGAAAATGTCAAATTAAATGTCAAATGATAGTTTTCAGCATCATGGCACATGCGTCGTGGGAAAATAGAACAGCTACAACACTGTATGCCATATTTATTTACCTTTTTATGCTTGTAGTAGTGAAGACTTCCATCGTGTTTGAGAACGAACCACCTCTTCCTCCATCCTTTCAATAATCCTGAATGAGTTCTCTTATGTAAATAACCCCGGCATGTTGGTCTAGGAGTATTAGGAAACCGGCTGATGTCTGATCCAACAACCAGGGTCAAAACATCAGGACCTGAAGAAGAATTTAAAATTGATAAAATGATAAATTATTTTGTGCTCATCAATTATATTCATTCAAACCTCAAGTACCAGGGAGGGCCTACCAAGAAATCAGGTGTAATAACGGGCACAAAGTTCCAGCAGGAAACTGACCTGAAGTTCATTTTTCCCTCAAACTATTTTCATCTGGTGGTCACAGGCATGCCAGTCCGATTACCAACAGGACATGTTTTCAGGGACAACCCTTGGACAACCCTTTCTCAATGCCTATGTTTCCCTGTTTTAAAAGAATAACACACACCTCCGGTTCTGTCGCCATTCCAGTGGTGTTGGCACTGTGCCTACAAGGATCATGTAACTGTGTGATGTCATGCGATCCCAGCAGCCAATCAGCAGCCTCTTTACCCTCCACACCTTCGTACATATCATATACATATGGAGAAAAAGAGAGCTCCAGCGCTCGCTTCCTCCAGATGTGAGAAATTTGTCCAAAGGTGGGGAGGGTGAAGGGGCTGCTGACTGGCTGGGTAACTTCACATAGTTACATGATCCCAGGAGAAATAGTATCGAGAACACTGGAATGGCTCCGGCACCGGAGGTATGAGTGTTATTATTTTAAACAGGGAAACATAGGGATTGAGAAGGCGTTGTCCGATCTGTTAGAACCCCCAAGTCATATTAAGATATTTAATCTAATGTATATGCGCTACAATAGGCTTACAGAACCATAGCAGATCGCCCAGAGGCACGATGGTAGAATAACTTCATAGACTTACAGTATATAAAAAAAAGTGAGTACACCCCTCACTTGTAAATATTTTTTTCTGTTCATGGGACAACACGGAAGATATGACACTTTCATATAATGTAAAGTAGCCAGTGTACTGCATGTATAACAGTGTAATTTTGGTATTCTCTCCAAATAACTCAACACACAGCAATTAATGTCTAAACTGCTGGAAAAAAGGGAGTATACCCCTAACTGAAAATAGCCAACGTGTTCCAAAACTGTCAATATTTTGTGGGGCCACCACTATTTTTATGCACTGCCTTAACCCCCTTTTTTATGGAGATAACTAGAACTTCACAGGAGCCACTGAAATCCTCTACCTCTACTCTGATGATGACATCACGGAGCTGGTGGATTATAGAGACCGTGTGCTCCTCCACCTTCCGTTTGAGTTTGCCCCAAAGATGCTCAGTAGAGTTTCTCTACCACGGCAGTTGTCATCTTGGAAGTGTTTGGGGTCGTTATCATGTTAGAATACTGTACTGTGGTCCAGTTTCCAAAGGGAGGGGATCATGCTTCCCTTCAGTATGTCACAGTACATATTGGCATTCATGGTTCCCTCAATGAACAGTAGCTCCCTACAGCTGGCAGCACTCATGCATCACCAAACTATGACATTCTCACCACCCTGCTTGACTGAAGGTAAGAGACACTTATCTTTGTACTCCTCACCTGGTTGCCTCCACACATGCTTGACATCATCTGAACCAAATAAGTTTATCTTGGTCTCATCAGACCACATGACATGGTTCCAGTAAACTATGACTTAGTCTACTTGTCTTCAGGAAACTGTTTGCAGGCTTTCTTGTGCATCATCTCTAGAAGAAGCTTCCTTCTGGGACGTCAGCCATGCAGACCAATTTGATGCAGTGTGCAGCATATGGTCTAAGCACTGACAGGCTGACCCAGCACCCTTTTAACCTTTGAGTGGCAGCACTCATACATCAGTTTTGAAATAACAAGCTCTGGCTATGACACTGAGAATGTAATGTGAGGCTGGGTGGTAGCCGGGGACGAAGGATGTAGTTCAGCACCCGCCTGACATGCTACATAAACTGGGGATGGAGTGTGTGGTGCAGTTGGTGTGGTTACCTGAGGGCCATGGTACTTCTGGGCTGTCAGGCCACTGCGGCTGGTCCAGTGCAGATACTGCAGATTTTCTTCCATAGGAATTAAAGACGCACTCAGGCCAGTTACAAAACACTTCAACTTTACTGGTAACAAGCTCCACACACCATTGTTCTTCTCTTGCAGAAAGGCACATATTCTTTACAGGCATTTTTGCACAATATACTATGTCTCTTCTGTACACAGAGTCTCATGGCTACCATGGAGCATGAGAGGTTTTAAACTTCAGGTTTATGCACTTCACTATTCCCTGAGAGGCCATTCTACATCTGGTTGCATTCATGGATACCAATCCTGCAGTGACAGTGGCTGTCCGAAGACTAGGGCCCTTAAAATAACCGCACTCTTCTTGTTAGCCTACTTGTCACAGGGGCGCTATTCTCATTCATTCTCACCACTTCCAGGACACTGCACTACTACAATCTGTTTCTGGTCACCAGGATTTGTGTTCCTACTGCCCAATCTTTTGCCTGTTCTCTCCACACCACTCCACTCAGCTAGATTGCTTTACTCCATTCCTATCTCTAAGTACAACCAGGAAATCCTACCCACTTTATTCCCTTCACTGTTGGCCGGGCCTTTCTCACTAACCCTTTCAGTCCTGCTACTGTACCTTCTATCTGCGACTCCCTCCTAGCTGTCAGAGAGTCCAGTGCCATCTCTAGCGGTAGCTGGTACAACTGCGACATATGCCACAGGAAAACTTATACATATTACTCTACACATACAATACATATTTGCAATGCGGCCAATGATGTCTTCAGGGGAATACTGACCGTAGGTCACCCTGTTACAAGAACATGCACTTAAATTCTTTGGTCAACCATGGCAAGGTCTGTTCTGAGTGGAACCTGTCTTGTTAAACCACTGTATGGTATTGGCCTCTGTGCTGCAGCTGAGTTTCAGGGTGTTGGCAATCTTCTAATAGCCTTGGCCATCTTTATGTAGAGCAACAATTCTTTTTTTTTGAGATCCTCAGAGAATTTTTTACCATGAGATGCCATGTTGAACTTCCAGTTGCCAGTATAAGAGAGTGTGTGAGCGACAACACTACATTTACCACACTTGCTCCATATTCGCACCTGAGACCTTGTAACACTAATGAGTCTCATGACACCGGGGAGGGAAAATTACTAATTGGGCACAATTTGGCCATTTTCCGTTAGGGGTGTACTCAGTTTTGTTGCCAGCGGTTTAGACATTAATGGCTGTGTGTTGAGTTATTTAGAGGGCACCAAATTTACATTGTTATACAAGCTGTACACTGACTACTTTACCTTGTATCAAACTGTCATATCTTCAGTGTTGTCCCATGAAAAGATATAATAAAATATTTATAAAAATGTGAGGGGTGTACTTACTTTTATCATATACTGTAATATCTCACATATCCACATACATTGTGGATATTTCATCATTAGAATTTATATGGTGGGCAAAAAGAATGAAAATCCTCACTGCTCAGATGAATGAGTCCTATTTTTTCAAAAGATCATAGTGTGTTTTTCGCTTTCTACATTTTAATATGATTAAGCTAAGATTATGTGAAATATAGTAATATAATATATATTGTGTCTGTAATTAGCTGTGACTGTTCAAACTAAACAAGCCCCCTTTAAAGAACAATTCTATTAGACTGACGCACCCCTCAATTCTCTAGACACTGACTTGAGGTCCGTGTGAAAAAAAGCTCATGTGGACTAGCACATATATATGTATGTATGTGTCTGTCTCTCTCTATCTTTGTTTCTGTCTCTCTTTATCTCTTTGTCTGTGTCTGTCTGTTTCTCTCTATCTCTCAGTCTCTTTCCCGGTCTGTCTCTTTCCAGGTCTGTCTCGTTCCCCGTCTGTCTCGTTCCCCGTCTGTCTCGTTCCCCGTCTGTCTCGTTCCCCGTCTGTCTCGTTCCCCGTCTGTCTCGTTCCCCGTCTGTCTCGTTCCCCGTCTGTCTCGTTCCCCGTCTGTCTCGTTCCCCGTCTGTCTCGTTCCCCGTCTGTCTCGTTCCCCGTCTGTCTCGTTCCCCGTCTGTCTCGTGCCCCGTCTGTCTCGTTCCCCGTCTGTCTCGTTCCCCATCTGTGTCGTTCCCCGTCTGTCTCGTTCCCCGTCTGTCTCGTTCCCCATCTGTTTCTTTGCTTGTATGTATCTGTCTGTCTCTCTGTCTGTCTCTTTCCCTGTTAGCCTGTCTCTTTCCCTGTCTGTCTGTTTCTTTGCTTGTATGTATCTGTCTGTCTCTCTGTCTGTCTCTTTCCCTGTTAGCCTGTCTCTTTCCCTGTCTGTCTGTTTCTTTGCTTGTATGTATCTGTCTGTCTCTCTGTCTGTCTCTTTCCCTGTTAGCCTGTCTCTTTCCCTGTCTGTCTGTGTCTGTCTGCCTCTGTCTGTGTCTTTGATTGTCTCTCTCTCTTTCTCTGTCTCTTTCCCTGTCTGTCTATCTCTGTCTGTCTCTTTCTGTCTCTATCCGTCTCCCTACCGACATCTTATTACCTCACACATAAGCTTCTTATACTAACAGTTTATTTTGTTCCTATAGAAACCACTCACAGCTTCTATTAATAACCTAATAGTTCGCAGCTCTATTGAATTTGATGGAGGCAGGTTTTTTGGAGAGTAACTGTAAAGCGCGGACATACACACATACATACACACACACACACACACACAGACTCAGCTTTATATATTAGATATATATAAAACAATGGGGTTTGTGTGCAGTCTGCTCCGCACATGGACCACATTTATGTAAATCTGCACGTCCCTAAGTATGGTTCCTGAATATTACAGTCCAGCAGTCAATAGGTAATGCCCCAAATAAGCTAAATATTGAATTTTTCAAGTAACCCTTCTTTTTCCTTATCGCCTGTAAAATCTCTTTGCTGGGAGGGATTGGGTTAAATATCTGATTTCTTGTTATTGTGACTTCATTTGTCAAACTCAGCTGCGGCTGTACAAAAGAAATGGGAAAATACTAGATATTTTGTGCAATGATTGGCACATTTCATCTTTGATTTGACAGAAGAATAAAATGGTTGCAGTGAAATAGGAACATTGATTCCATCTGTTTTGTTCTGGATTTTTACAAAACTCTTTAGAAATTAATAAAATCTGTTACACATTTACTGTATCATACAGAAGTCGCCTGAATATGGAATTACAGCAGAAAAGGCTGCAAATTGGTAGGTGTGTTAATATTATTATCCAAAGCTTTTAGTCTGCAAAGTGATGACGGGAAAAACACGACAAAAAAACAACAACAACAAAAAAACATTTCTGCTGGAAAAAATGGAACAAAGCGATATGTGTTATTGTCAAAATATGAGAAATGGGACTATGGAGCTGAATGAAGGTGATTTAATGAAGCTGCATAGATAGGATAAGTAAAAATAAATTATTCTATTGGGTCAATTTAAAAGGAATCGGTCACCAGGTTTTTCCTATGTAATCTGTGAGCACCATTAATGTAGTGAAAGAGACCCTGATACCTTTGATGTCACTTACTGGGCTGCATTTTGCCGTTTCGATACAATCAGTGTTTTATCAGCAGGGAATAAACAGTACAGGACAACTGGAAATATCACTGGTAGTCCAACCACATCCCCACCAGTGATTAGCAGCTTTCTGTCATGACACATTGTACACAGAAAGCTGTCAGTCAATGGTGCAGGCAGAGTTATACACAGCTCAACATCTCAGCTCTGCTAAAACTGCAACAGAGAAAGCTGTGATTCTATCATAACTGTGGCACAAAGTCAACTAAATGATGTGACCGGAGCATGTGACCGGCAATACGTCATAATGCCGGATGTGTGAAACGGGCCTAACTATTTTCTATGCTGAAAAACTACCAGTCTTCTGAATGCTGAGCTCAGTATAACCCCGCCCCCATCACTGATTGGCAGCTTTCTGTTCAAACTATGCATAGGCAGAAAATTACCAATCAGGATAGTCTTGGAATTGTTGAGCCCTCAGAACAGCATTCTATGTTGCTATAATTTGTTCATGTGTTATTTAATTATAAGTTTTTATATTTGTTCAAATGTGTTTTTTAAATGTGTATATTATTTTAATATGGATCATTATATTGATACAATTTTAAGACCACTTCTACTCCATAAATTCCCTTTCCGTTATTGTTCCTGAGTTTCCCCTAACCTTCCTTTTTTCCTGTATTATCCCCTTCATATTTAAAATTTTAATAAAAATGTTTTGGACACAGAAAGTTAACTTAGCACCAGTGAGGATAGATTACTAAAACTTAGCTTTTATTAGAGCTATTTAAAATTCATTTTGAACAAACACTTATAAAATACACTTAGGATCACCCTGCAGGTAACCAAGGTGCATGTTACCATGCTGCAATGAACAACCCTTGGAAAACACCGATAGGGGGAAAACAATTATGTGTAATGCTGGTATCAATTACTGTCATACATACCGCATTATGAGGATTTTTTGCACAGAAGTTCCGTTAGCTTAAAGCTAAATTTAGGAAACTATCTCCTCATAAGCAGTAAGGTATATACTATCCCCTAATACAGGGATCGCTTACACATACTAAGATATAAAATTAAGAACGATCTCACCCATTTGGAGGATCTTCAAACGTTTGGTACGGCAGTCCGTCTTTAGGAAGGGTCACAAAGGGGCCTGTGGTCCAGGCTGGGTATGTCTTGCCCTAAACCCCCTTGTCTCCCGTCCTTACAAGGACGGTCCACATCTGAACCTATATCCTTGAAAATGGTAGTCCCACATGCCTCCCGCCTCCCGACGCGTTTCGTCACTTTCTGTGACTCCTCAGGGGTCCAAGCATGAAAGATCATGTAGTGGGTCAAAGAAAGGTGTGTGACCTGCAAAGTCCAAACACCAAATGCTGCCAACCGTCCACCCCCTCATTAGTCATCTATAAATGTATAGTTAGGGGCCCGCACAGCCAATCCCAGCAACTCCTAAACAGGTGCAACCCATGAGTAATGTAATAACTCACCATCTGGTTAATAGTTATCGCCATGACAGCGGCTTTCCACGTGTCCCGGGCATTGGCATGTATTCCAAAAACCATTACGCCCCGGCGTGTACCGCACTTCCGGATGGCGATCACGAGAGGGAGGCTTGATCCGCCTCACGTGGTGCACTAAGCACCACGTGGTCGGACACGTGATCCATTACGTCACCATGTCCTTCGATGCGGACCTCCGATGTCAGGCACGCCCATAGAGAGGCCAGTTCCGTGTCACGTGGTGCATTCCGCACCACGTGATCGGACATGTGATCCAGCACGTCACCATGTCCCCCAGAGCGGACCTCCGGTATCAGGCACGCCCACAGAGAGGCCAGCTCTGCATCACGTGGTGCATTCCGCACCACGTGATCGGACATGTGACCCAGCACGTCACAATGTCCCTCAATGTGGTCCTCTGACACCGGGCACGCCCATAGGGCATACAATTAGAAATAACGCACAAAGTATCTAATCTCTCTGAATAGTTCATTGGGTTCTAATGTCGTAGTTATACTAAAATATATAGATGTAATTATGTAATTTCGTAGCAGGGAAAACCTCCACGTCTGGAGGAGATGTCACATAATGCTCACATCACCAAGTGATCTGTCCTATCATCATATTAACAAAAAAGGGGGGGGGGGGGGGGATGCAGGCCACAGGACTTCCCCCTGACCCTCACACAGAGGGGCCAAAAAAATTATATATAAAATATACATGGATCGTAATGTATTGCATTGTGCAAAAAAGATGCCATGTGTCAGCCAACAGTGGAAGGGGACACATCCAATAGGCAACTATACTGCACATGTGACCAATAAACATTACCTCTCAGTAGGGGGACTGCTCCAGGTTCAAGCACACATTCATGTGTTCCAGAGACTCAAGATAATAAAGGACATGCAGCCTAAAATAATCCCTGCTATATTTCACATACAACACTATATAATGTCTGGACGTTAGAATGTCGCTTAGACTTACTATGAAGCAATATATATGAGTAGCAACAATTTTTTGGGGGATAACTTAGTGGTTATTTCTTATCACTCATTCCCCAAAATAAGGGGGGGGGGGGGGGGAGGATTGCACATAACCCATGAGTGTAGTAGGAGTTGGTGTATTTTAACAGAAAGACAGCGTGGCAGAATAGATTGTTATCTTCTGCCACACATATATAATATGGGGGGCCAAAAGCATGCCCCGATTATGTCCAGTAATATTTAGGCAGGCTAGATACTGGCACAGGTTTATGGATAGTAGCAAGAGAAGTTTCATAGAGAGGTATACATCGTATTCAGGATATGGGGAGTCAGGTTAAATATAGCAGCCATATTGTAGTTGTTCATTTAGGCCCCTGGGTGACACCGTATCCAACTTGAAGATCCACCTCGTTTCGCGCTGTAGGATCAGGCGATCCCAGTTACCACCCCTGATTGGTGGTTCGACTTTGTCAATGCCAATGAAGGAGATCACAGTTTTCCTTCCTCCATGTGTGTTATTCACATGGCGCGCCAGAGGGGTCTCTCTCTTGTGTTCTATGTCACCCAAATGGTCCCCAATTCGTCGTCTGAACTCTCTGATTGTTTTCCCGACATATTCTACTCCGCATTCACAGGTGGCTTTATATATAATACCTCGGGAACGACAGTTGATAAGGTGACGTATGTCGAATTGTTCATGGGTGACATTAGATTCAAATTTCTTTGAGGGTTTAATAAATGGACAGGCTACACATCCTCCACATCTGTAACACCCTTTTACATTCGATTTTAGCCATGTTTCCTGCTGGGGTGTTTGAAAATGGCTATGGACGAGTCTATCCTGGATAGACCTTCCTTTTTTATACGTGACATGTGGATATGCGCCAATCTTATCCTCGAGATCTTTGTCCATCCGAAGGATGGACCAATGTCTGTCCAGGATGTTCCTTACTTGGTTTGATCCATTAGAGAAGGTCGTAATGAATCTAGTTAAACCCTCATCAATCTTTTCTGGGGCTGGAACCAGGAGATCTGCTCTGTTCATTTTTTTAGTATCATTATATGCCTTTTTTAAGACCTTGTCAGGGTAGCCTCTTGCCAGGAACCTCCTTTTGAGGTCATTAGCCTGGTGTTTAAAGGCACCCTCATCCGAGCAGTTTCTACGCATTCTAAGGTATTGCCCTTTTGGTATTCCCCTCTTGAGGGGAGCAGGGTGATTGCTTTCCCATCTTAGAATGGAATTCGTAGATGTCGGTTTTCTATATGTGCTCGTTCTGAGGGTGCCCCCCCTCCATTTTAGTGACCAGGACGTCCAAAAAGGGCAGGCTGGTGTGATTAACCTCATAGGTGAAGTGTAGTCCAATAGGGTTACCATTCAAACTCCCCACAAAGTCCCCAAGAGCACTCTCCGTGCCACGCCAGACCAAAAACACGTCATCGATATACCGTGTCCAGAATTCAATTCTGTTTATGTCACTTACTTCGTCCTCGCCGGTGAACACCATCGTCTCCTCCCACCAGCCCAGGAGCAAGTTGGCATACGAGGGGGCACAAGGGCTCCCCATCGCGGTGCCCCTGCGCTGGTGGTAGAAACGGCCATCAAAGACGAAGTAATTTCTGGTAAGGCAGAAGTTAAGTGCTTTCAATATGAAGGCATTGTGTTGAGCAAACTGGCAACCTCTAGTGGACAGAAAATATTCCACCGCCTGTAAGCCCTTGTCGTGTGGTATAGAGGAATACAAGGCCTCCACGTCTATGCTCGCCAAAATGCAGTCACCGTCTATACATATCCCCTCGATCTTCCTGAGGAAGTCCATAGAGTCCCTCGTATACGACTGTAGGGATACGACGAATGGACGCAGAATAATATCTAGGTATTGTCCCAGATTTTGGCAAATACTGTTAATTCCTGACACGATAGGCCTACCCTTTAATGGATCCAACCCTTTATGTACTTTTGGTAATCCATAAAAGGTAGCGACTACCGGGTTTTGGGGCAGCAGGAATTCATGTTCTTTCTTATCAATAGACTTGAAGGCTAAAGCCTCATCCAACAAGTTTTTTAATTCAGATAGAAAAGGCTTAGTAGGATTTTCCTTCAGAATATCATATGCTTCTCTGTCTCCGAGAAGGTTCATGCACATACTACGATATTTCTCAGAGTCAAGGACCACCACATTGCCACCTTTATCTGAGGGCTTAATGACAATGTGGTGGTCCTGCTCCAAACCACGCAGAGCCAGCATCTCCTCCCTGGTACAATTGAAAGCCGTAAATAGATTCTGTTGCCTCAATTTTCTCAGGTCCTCCGTTACCAGGTTAACAAAGACATCCACAGCAGAGATGTCGCCCTGCGGGGGCGGCATCTTTGTGCTTTTGCCCCTAAGGCTGGTAAAGGGGCCTTCACCCCTATCATTCGGGTTTATCTCGGTCAATGAATCGAGCAATCTTACATCGGGCAACATGTCGGGGGGGATTCCCAACTCCTCACAGGTTTTATTATCCTGCCTACAAAAATGCTTCCTCCATTTCAGCTTCCGCGCAAAGAGGTTGAGGTCTTTAACACTTTCAAATAGATCAAAGTCCGAAGTGGGGACAAAAGAGAGACCTTTTTTAAGAATTGACTCTTCCAACTCACTGAGGGGTCGTGAGGACAGGTTAAGGACCTGCATGCCTATTTCGGGAACTGGCCCCTCCCCTCCGTTCGGCTCCTCAGTGAGTACTCGCGATCTAAAAAATGAGGCCCCTGTATAAACTGGTTCCCTCTGCCCCTATTGGTATAGGAGCCCTTTCCCTTTCGTCCTTGTCCCCCTCTTCCCCCCCTGGTCTCACTTTCAGAAGCCTCTGTGTCAGAGGAGGAGGGGTCTATGGGGGTCTCAGTTTGTAGGGTTTTGTTGTTCAGGAAAACGTACGCTCTGTTTTCCCTAAAGTCTTGTAGATCGCGGATAAACTGTTTATGTTTCCTTTCTTTCACATTATGTTGAAATCTCTCGATGTCGTTTTGAAGAGTCAATTCTTTTTTAGAGAAGTCAACCTCTCCAGAGAATTTTTTAGCTGATGTGTCCCCTTCCACTGTTGGCTGACACATGGCATCTTTTTTGCACAATGCAATACATTACGATCCATGTATATTTTATATATAATTTTTTTGGCCCCTCTGTGTGAGGGTCAGGGGGAAGTCCTGTGGCCTGCATCCCCCCCCCCCCCTTTTTTGTTAATATGATGATAGGACAGATCACTTGGTGATGTGAGCATTATGTGACATCTCCTCCAGACGTGGAGGTTTTCCCTGCTACGAAATTACATAATTACATCTATATATTTTAGTATAACTACGACATTAGAACCCAATGAACTATTCAGAGAGATTAGATACTTTGTGCGTTATTTCTAATTGTATGCCCTATGGGCGTGCCCGGTGTCAGAGGACCACATTGAGGGACATTGTGACGTGCTGGGTCACATGTCCGATCACGTGGTGCGGAATGCACCACGTGATGCAGAGCTGGCCTCTCTGTGGGCGTGCCTGATACCGGAGGTCCGCTCTGGGGGACATGGTGACGTGCTGGATCACATGTCCGATCACGTGGTGCGGAATGCACCACGTGACACGGAACTGGCCTCTCTATGGGCGTGCCTGACATCGGAGGTCCGCATCGAAGGACATGGTGACGTAATGGATCACGTGTCCGACCACGTGGTGCTTAGTGCACCACGTGAGGCGGATCAAGCCTCCCTCTCGTGATCGCCATCCGGAAGTGCGGTACACGCCGGGGCGTAATGGTTTTTGGAATACATGCCAATGCCCGGGACACGTGGAAAGCCGCTGTCATGGCGATAACTATTAACCAGATGGTGAGTTATTACATTACTCATGGGTTGCACCTGTTTAGGAGTTGCTGGGATTGGCTGTGCGGGCCCCTAACTATACATTTATAGATGACTAATGAGGGGGTGGACGGTTGGCAGCATTTGGTGTTTGGACTTTGCAGGTCACACACCTTTCTTTGACCCACTACATGATCTTTCATGCTTGGACCCCTGAGGAGTCACAGAAAGTGACGAAACGCGTCGGGAGGCGGGAGGCATGTGGGACTACCATTTTCAAGGATATAGGTTCAGATGTGGACCGTCCTTGTAAGGACGGGAGACAAGGGGGTTTAGGGCAAGACATACCCAGCCTGGACCACAGGCCCCTTTGTGACCCTTCCTAAAGACGGACTGCCGTACCAAACGTTTGAAGATCCTCCAAATGGGTGAGATCGTTCTTAATTTTATATCTTAGTATGTGTAAGCGATCCCTGTATTAGGGGATAGTATATACCTTACTGCTTATGAGGAGATAGTTTCCTAAATTTAGCTTTAAGCTAACGGAACTTCTGTGCAAAAAATCCTCATAATGCGGTATGTATGACAGTAATTGATACCAGCATTACACATAATTGTTTTCCCCCTATCGGTGTTTTCCAAGGGTTGTTCATTGCAGCATGGTAACATGCACCTTGGTTACCTGCAGGGTGATCCTAAGTGTATTTTATAAGTGTTTGTTCAAAATGAATTTTAAATAGCTCTAATAAAAGCTAAGTTTTAGTAATCTATCCTCACTGGTGCTAAGTTATCCTATTGTATGTGAGTTGTGTCCTCTAGAAACACCTATTGGTGTTTTCTTGCTTTATTTGACACAGAAAGTTACCAATGAGTAGTTATACAGAGCTCATGAATATGGAGGACTACATGGCAACGGGATTACTACTCCTCTCATGCAATTTAAATATACAAATAGCCTCTTCAGAAGGCAGAGAACTTGATCCCTGGCGCCACCTATTGGATATAGCAATACTAATAGTCAACATCGACCCTTTAATGAGCCTTGCAATAAGAATAATAAACCAGAAATTCAATTTGCACACACCGTGTTTTGGGGTGTTGCTCCTCCTCAGTGCAAAGCAGGAGATCTGACTAGGTGAGAGGCCAGTGATGGCTCTAAGGGGCAACATTTCTTCTTGCGGAGAGTTCAAGCTGGTATAAGGGGAATTTAAATATGCAAATAGCCTCTTCTGAAGGACTAGGCCCTTATCACTGGTGCCACCTATTGGATGTAGCAATCCTAAAAGTCAATATCAACCCTTTAATGAGTCTTGCCACATGATTTAGACAGTCCCCGCAAGAAAAAACCTTGCCATTTAGACCACCAGCCTTCTCACCTAGCCCAGTCAGATCTCCTGCTTTACACTGAGGAGGGGCAACACCCCTAAACACACTTCAGCAAATTAAGTTTCTAGTTTGGCAAGACTTGTTAAAGGGTAGAGATTGACTTTTAGGATTACTACATCCAATAGGTGGCACCAGAGATAAACTTCTATTCCTTCTGAAGAGGCTATTTGCATATTTAAAGGAGCAATGCATGACTTATAAGTATTCTTGGCATTCTCTGCAAGAAGAAATGTTCCCACTTGCTTCTCTACAAGCTATTTGCATAGTTTACTATTGATAATCTCTATCTGATAAAACTGTGATTTTATCAAAACTACAGCAAGCAAATTAATTAAGTGACACATTGCGGGAATTGGGGTCTCTGTATCTAAATGATGCTGTTCTCAGATGGGGGAGCAAAAACCTGGTGACAGATTTCCTTTACTGAATTGAGTAGACTTCTTCATTCAGCATTTTTAATGAGCCTAAAAAAGAGCATCACTGTCTCTGGAAAACCCAGTATGTCAATTAATTACACAGGTAGCTCCCTAGTGTGACCTCCATATGCCCGTATAATGTAATTTTAGGGAAAATTAGCATAAAGATGTTTGTTGTGCCCAGTAACAAATAAACAGCGTGTAAACTGATGGTAATTCCAAAGAAGAGGTAAATGGAACGGACATAATAGTTTTGCCCACACACAGGACTCTACCTACGGTAACTATCTTCTATGGAAAGCAATAAAAAGTCACACTACTGATGGTAATTTTAAAACTTCATTAGGTTTTATGGAATAGACTATTAAGCCACAGTCCAAAAATAGAAACGCCAGCAGTATAACAGTTTAAAAGGGCTTGATATAAACCAAAATGTGACGGTTTTTATGCAGTCTGGATTACTGAATAAATCTGGATTATTGGATATGCTGAAGTCATCCTGTATCGAGTGTTCAGCAGGCGGTAGAGTCAATGGCAACATTTGGTAAAAATGGTATTTGTGATTTTAAAAAATGAAAATACCTCATTTCTAATTTGGAAGTGACTAACTCTATATACGTAAATTAGCATATTTACCTATTATCACGACTAAAATTATTATATGTGTAGCACCAACATATTCCGTAGTGGCAGACAATTCAACAATACAGGAAATCACAGAATTGTAAACAATATTTGATATAACAGCGTCAGCTACAAAGCAGTAATATAAGAAAGATGTGATTCTTCCCAAGAGTTTACAATCTAAAGGATTCTAAGGCAAGTTGTTACATGTTCTAACTGATAAGATGGATATGGTTAAAGGGAACCTGTCACCAGTTTTTTGCCCTATAAGCAGTGGCCACCACCAGTGGGCTCTTATATACAGCAATCTAACATGCTGTGTATAAGAGCCCAGGCCGCTGTGTAGAACATAAAAATGACTTTATAATACTCACCTAAACTGGTCGCTGCGGTGGATGTGGCTCAAATGGGCGTCTTCGTCCTCCGGTGCCGTCGCCTCCTCTTTCGGCCATCTTCCTCCTTCATCTTCTGAAGCCACGGTCATACACACGCGCCGGCATTCAGGTCCTGCGCAGGTACACTTTGATCTGCCCTGAACAGGGCAGATCAAAGTATTGTAGTGCGCATGCGCGTGACCGGGGAGTGTGTATGACGTAGATGCGTCATGCACACAGGCTTCAGAAGGAGGAAGAAGATGGCTGAAAGAAGAGGAGCCAACACCGGAGGACAAAGACGGCCATTTGAGCCACATCCACCGCACAGCCACCGGTTTAGGTGAGTATTATAAAGTGTTTTCTATGTTCTACACAGCGCCCTGTGCTCTTATATACAGCATGTTAGAATGCTGTATATAAGAGCCCACTGGTGGTGGCCGTAGCTTATAGGACAAAAAACTGGTGACAGGTTCCCTTTAAGAGACTAAGGGGCTTCTAATTCTGGACTCATTTATTAGGCATTTAGGCTATGTGTCCACGTTGCTTTTTACCTGCTTTTTCAACTGCAGCGTTTAATGCCAAAATGGATGTGTTCTGCTTTTCAAGCAAAGTCTATGGGAATTTGGGTTTCTTGTGCACACTATGCTGTTCAAAAAGGTGCCTTTTTGTGCCAGAAATTTGGGCAAAAACTCAGCTTTGCAGTTCAAAACTCAAATGGCAAAAACAATTGACACTATCATCCCCCTACCCACGGAGGGGGGCCAACACCAAGCTGTGCAACACCGTCCCCGGGATCCTAGTCAACGGCCGCGGTGGTGTCCATCCATTCACCACAACCCGTGGGTGGCGTCACAAACTTAATCCCCAAACAACCGCGGCCCCGGCCGTGGACCTCTCCACTGAACACTACCCCTCACGTAGCGCCAGCAACTCCCTTTCAGAGCGACGTGACCCCCGGGTCCGTGAGGAGCTCGAGCCACCCAGCGTCGAGCACGGATCCGAGCGGCTCGGCAGCCGGCCAAGCCCCGGGCGGTACAGAAGCACATTCAGCTGAAGTATAATGTGGTTCAGAGACACATCGGGTCACTGCACCACAACACACTGCTGGACAATCAGAGGCCGGCAGCAGACATTGGCATGACTGGCATTGGCGTCATATGGCAGTGATGTGTCTTCTCTGCATTATCTGCAGAAGGGGACAATGAGAGTCTTAAAAATGGAGGAAGGTGAGTAGAATATTCTTGTGGGATTTTTGGCATTTTAGCCATTTGCCAAAACATACTCAATATAATGTTATATAATCAATATGGTCTCAAAGCTCAGACTGTCAGCTTTAATTTGAAGGTATTCACATCCTAATTGGAGTTACGCTTTAGAAATTCCAGCTCTTTAATATGTAGCTCTCTCTTTTTCAAAGAACCAAAAATAATTCTACAAATATCTCAAAAACTCTTCAATGGGCTGCATGGGCTATTCTTTCATTAATCCTTCATTGGTTAAGCAGGTTAAAGGTGTGGAGCTGATTCTAGGTGTGGCATTTGTATTTGAAACCTCTTACAGTGAAACAGGCCATCAGTAGGCTGAAAAAAAGACAAAATCCAAAAAAAAATAAAGAGCACACTGGTGCGCTCAGGAACTCACAAAAGGTATGGGCATCCAAGGAAGACAACAGTGGTAGATCACTACAGAATTTTTTCCATAGTGAAGAAAAACCCTTTCACAACATCCACCCAAGTAAAGAACACTCTTCAGGAAGTAGGTGTTTCAGTACTAAAATCTAACATAAAGAGAACACTTTATCAGAGCAAATACAAAGGGTTCACCACAAGGTTCAAACCAGTAATCAGCCTTAAAATCTTAAAATAGAAAGGACAGATTAGATTTTGCCCCAAAACATCTAAAGAAGGCAACCAGTTATGGAAAAAGCATTCTTTAGTCAGATGAAACTAAGATCAACCTGTACCAGATTGATGGGAGGAAGAAAGTATGGCGAAGGCTTGGAACGGCTCAAGATCCAAAGCACACCACATCCTCTGTAAAACATGATGGAGGCAGTGTAATGGCCGGGCATGCATGTTTTCCAATGGCACTGTGCCACTAGGGTTCATTGATGGTGAGACTGAAGACAGAAGCAGCTGGATGAATTCTGAAGTATACAGGGTGATACTTTCTGCTCAGATTCAACCAAATGCAGCAAGATTAATTGATTGGATGGTGCTTCACCGTACAGATGGACAATGACCCAAAACACTGCAAAAAAAATGCAGGCGTTTAAGACAAAGAAGTAGAATATTCTGCAATGGCCAAGTCATTCGCCAGATCTCAACACGATCGAGCATGCATTTCACGTGCTTAAGACAACAGTTAAGGCAGAAAGACCCGCAAACAAGCAACAACTGAAGTCAGCTGCAGTAAAACCTGGCAAAGCATCACAGAAGAGGAAACCAAGCGTTTAGTGACATCTATGACTTCCAGACTTCAGCTAGTCATTGCCTGCAACAGATTCTCGACAAAGTATTAAAAATGAACAATTTTTTTATGGTAAAGTTAATTTGTCCAATTATTTTTAAGCTCTTGAAATGAGGAGGTTTAGTTGAAAAACAGTTGCGATTCCTAAACGTTTCAGAGTATATTTTTGATCAATGCCTTTAAATAAACCTGAAAGTCTACACTTTAATGGCATCTCAGTTGCTTCACAAAGATTCGGTCACTGTCCAATTATTTCTGGACCTAACTGTATATACCTGTTAGGAGACCAGGGTGGGGGACTTATATACCTGGAAGGGGCATGTCTTTTAGGATCTAATGGTGTAAGGGCCCATGCAACTGTCCAACATGCAGTGGGAGGGGGCAGCTCCAAATTTTGCATCAGGGCCCAACGCACTCTAGTTATGCCGCTGATTGGCAGCCCTAAAATATTTTAACAATAGGAGAGACTACACATCCCAAGAGTTTTATATTATGAGCAGGACTAAAAACAAAGAAAACATCAAATAGACTCCATTGCAGCTTTTGGTTCTCAGGCAAAAATACTTGAAAGGTATTTTTGCTGTATGCATCTAGTGGAATTTTTTTCTGCATACCCATGCGTGATTGTATACTGCATATACAGAACTCTGCATACACAGATACTCTAGCTAGATTGAGGAATAATTATAGGGTGCAAGCCAGCTAGTGCTTTGGAGGAAGGGATTTTGTAGGGTAAGAATAAAAGCCAAATTCGTCTCCAATCTTACCATGATTAATGTCGAAAGTAAAGAATTGATGAATATTTCCTATTTTTGGGCCATACATAGGAGAAACTCGTTTTGTAAGCACAGCGAGCACAGTCCTGTAGCTGCAGTTTTTTTCTGATGGAAAAATGAATACACAATTAACATTACTGCTAACCTGAGAAATGCTATATGTGTAAAGGGTTTATCTGGGACATTAACATTGATGACCTATCCTTAGGGTAGGTCATCAATATCTGATCACTGGGGGTGCGACACACTGTACCCCCGGTGCTGCTGCCAGCCTGAACTACTCAGTTTCGGGTTGCACAGCTCTGTCAACGGAATAGTGGCTGTGGCTGGACATTGCACATCAGCCCCCAATTGATTTGAATAGTTGGTGGATAAAGTATATGACAAAAGTGAGTACACCTCTCACATTTTTGTAAATATTTCATTATATCTTTTCATGGGACAACACTGAAGATCTGACACTTTGATACAATGTAATGTATTCAGTCTACTTCTTGTATAACAGTGTAATGTGGTGTGCCCTCTAAATAACACACAGGCATTCATGTCTAAACCAGGAGTGACAAAACTGAGTACACCCATAAGGGAAAATGGCCAATTTGTGCCCAATTAGCCATTTTCACTCCCCAGTGTCATGTGACTCATTAGTGTTACAAGGTCTCAGGTGTAAGTGGGGAGCAGATGTGGTAAATTTGGTGTTATCGTTCATACACTCTCTCAAACTGGTCACTGGAAGTTCAACAGGGTGCCTCATGGCAAATAATTCTCTGAAAGTGAGTATTTAGAGGGCACATCAAATTTTACACTGTTATACAAGCTGGACACTGACTTTACATTGTATCAAAAGTCATAGCCTCAGTGTTTCCCCATGAAAAGATATAAAAAAATTACAAAAATGTGAGGGGTGTACTCACTTTTGTGATATACTGTATGTGGTACCCAGCTGTGGCCGCTATATAGTTGTTGGAGCTGTTCTGTGCAGTTCCATAACTGAGTAGTTCCAGTCGTTGGCGGCACCGGGAACAGCTGCTCAGCGGTAGCTGCACCCCCACCAGTTAAACATTGATCACTTATCCTATAGATAGGTCATCAATGTTAAAGTCCTGGACAAACCCTTTTAATATTCTGTGTGCAGCTGCTGAAACAATGCTGCAAAATATGTTGGCATTATACAAAATGGGAATTAAACAATGTAAATACCATATTGTTCGGGTTATAAGATGCACTTTTCCTCCCAAAAATTTTGGAAGAAAATGAGGGGTGCATCTTATAATCCAAATGTAGCTTACCGGGTGGTGGGGAGGGGGTCACAGGAGGCATGGGGCGATGCTGTGGGTGGTGCGCTGTGTTGTGGGTGGTGCTCTATGCTGTGGGCGGGTCCCTGTGCTGCGGGCTGTGCTGATGCTTGATGTGGGCAGTGAGGCAGAGACCTCAGAGGCTTCAAATAATGGCACTCGGAGTTGGTGAGTGCACAGATGAAGCTCTCGGGTCAAGATTTCATCTATACATGCGCTGCCTCCGGCCCACTGATCTCCAGGCAGCGGATTTAACAAAAATGGGGCCCGGAAGTGGCGCGTGCGCAGATGAGATCTTGGATTATCATTGAGCCGATAGCTCAATCTGAGCATGCACCAACTCAAGGCACCATGTCTTTCAAGCCCGCACCGCTTGCAGTTTCTGGATGTTCCTCCTGTCTCACAGCAACTGCCGCGAGTATCTGGGACACCCGCTGCACACCCACAGCATCGCGCTATTCCAACACCGCCCTTGCCTCCTGTGACTCCACTTTACCACCGCTGCCACCCCCCCTTCGGTAAGACACCACCGGATTATATGACGGACCCCATATTTGTTTTTTATCTTTTTTTTGCTAAATTTGGGGTGAGTCTTAGAATCCTGTGAGTCTTATAAAACAAAAAATATGGTAATTATTTTCTAAGCATTTTGAGCATATAGTCTCACTTGGAACTGTTTGCACCCTTGAAATTATTCCAGAACATGAAATATTTCTCCCAGAAATTATTGCAATGACACATGTTTTGTTATGCACATGTTTTTTACTTGTGTGTTTTGGAACATTATTATATATATTGGACATAATTTCACACAAAACTTCAAAATTGGGCTGGACAAAGTTGTTGTTACCCTCCACTTAATATTTGTTTGCACCCTCTTTGGAATAAATTACTGCAATCAATCGCTTCCTATAATCATTAACAAGCTTCTTACACCCCTCATCTGAAATTTTGGACCACTTTTCTTTTGGAAACTGACCCAGGTCTCTCATATCTCTCTACAGCAATTATAAGATCTCTCCACAGGTGATCAATGGGAGTTAGGGCCGCTTTACACGCTGCGACATCGCTAGCATTTGCTGGCGATGTTGAGCGCGATGGCACCCGCCCCGTCGTACGGCCGATATGGGGTGATCGCTGCCGTAGCGAATATTATTGCTACGGCAGCGTCACACGCACATACCTGTTCAGCGACGTCGCTGTGACTGCCGAACAATCCCTCCCTCAAGGGGGAGGTGCGTTCGGCGTCATTGCGACGTCACTAAGCGGCCGGCCAATAGAAGCGGAGGGGTGGAGATGAGCGGGACGCAACATCCCGCCCACCTCCTTCCTTCCTCATTGCCGGCGGACGCAGGTAAGGTGAGGTTCCTCATTCCTGCGGTGCCACACATAGCGATGTGTGCTGCCGCAGGAACGACGAACAACATCGTACCTGCAGCTGCAATGAAAATTGGGAATGGACCCCCATGTCACCGATTAGCGATTTTGAATGTTTTTGTAACGATTCAAAATCGCTCATAGGTGTCACATGCAACGTCATCGCTTACGCGGCCGGATGTGCGTCACAAATTCTGTGACCCCAACGACATTGCTTTAGCGATGTCGTAGCGTGTAAAGCGGCCCTTCGATCCGGACTCATTGCTGGCCACTTCAGAACTTTCCAGCGCTTTGTTTCCATCCATTTCTGGGGTTTTCTTGAAGCTTGTTTGGGGTCATTGTCCTGCTGGCAGACCCATGACAAAGAAAGTAAACCCAGTCTTCTGACACTGGGCATTACATTGCAACCCAAAATTCTATGGTAATCTTCAGATTTCATGTTGATTCCACAGACTTAGACAAGGCACCCAGTGCCAGAGGCAGCAAAAGAACCCCAAAACATCTTTGAACCTCCACCATATTTGACTGTACCATGTTCTTTTCTGAGTTCTTTTCTTTGTAGGGCTCATTGTGCTTTCAGTAAATATTAGAATGGTGTGCTTTACCAAAAAGCTCTATCTTGGTATTATATGTCCACAAGACACTTTCCCAGCAGGATTTTGGCTTACTCACGTACATTTTGACAAAGTGCAGTTTAGCTTTTTAATTTAATTCAAATGCGGACGGATCTTTTGTACTGACATTGATGCACCCTGAGTCTATAGGACAGCTTAAATTTCTTTGGAACTTGATTGGAGCTTCTTATGCACCATCAGGACTATTCTATGTTGCAACCTTTCATCAACTTTTCTCTGCCTTCCACGTCCAGGGAGATTAGCTACAGTACCATGTATTGTAAACTTGTTGATTATGTTACACACAATGGACAAAGGAACACCAAGATCTCTGGAGATGGACTTGTAACCTTGAGAATGTTAATATTTTTCAAAAAGTGTGGTTTTCAAGTCCTCAGACAGTTCTCCTCTCCTTTTCATGTTCTCCATGCTTAGTGTGGCACAAACATACACACAATGCAAAGATTGAGTAAACTTCCCCTTTTAATCTGGTTTCAGGTGTGATTTTCATATTGCCCACACATGTTATTGCCAGAGGTGGGTTTGAACGAGCATCAAATGCTTGAAACAAAGTTGTTTACCCACAAGTCTGTAAACTTGCTGACAATTTTGTCTTGACCATTTTTGGGGTTTGTGTGAAATTATGTCCAATTTTCCTTTTTTCATTTTTTTTGTGTTCCAATATACACAGAAATAAATATGTGTATAACAAAATATGTGTAATTGCAATAATTGTCTGGGAGAAATACTTCATTTTCTGGAACAATTTCAAGGGTGACAACACTTTTGAGAATTACGGTATATTCATATATAAAAATACATATTTTGTTAGGTAGTATAATTATCCTGATTTAGAAAAAAAACTATATTATTACAATGATACACATAAACACTATCTATCTAAAAAATCATGAAACAAATACCGGTAGACACTAAACCAAAACAAAGTGCAATAATACAGGTCGACAGACCACAAGTCCTCAAACATATAATGCAAAATCCCCCAAACATAAAATGCTAAATCAAGCAGCCATTATATGTAATCATGGTGAAAAGCTGCTTATTTATTGCATACAAAAATGTTTTGGATCTGAAACTGAGAAAGGATATCTATCTACAGTGGCATGCAAACATTTGGGCACCCCTGGTCAAAGTTGAAGATGAAATGATCTCTAAAAGACATAAAGTTAAAGATGACACATTTCCTTTCTAATTTAGGCAAAAAGAAAATATATATTTTCATATTTTACATTTTAAATTAACAAAAAAGTAACTTTATGCTTTTTAGAGATCATTTACTCTTTAACTTACATAATTGTCTACAATAACAGCAATTTTGCCAAGGATGGCCAAACATTTGCATCTATCTATCTATCTATCTATCTATATCTATCTATATTATCTATCTATCTATCTATCTATCTAATCTCATAACTTCAAACCATCCTGGATAGAGCAGGAGATTAATGAAGTTTGAGAGCTGTCCCACTGTCTTGGTAGATCAGCAGTATTTCCCAACTTTATCTTTATCTGTGTCCTTGAAGACTATAAGTAGAGCAGGGAATCATCAGATCCCTGATCCACCATTGCATCTGGGTAGATACTGAAGGACAAGCAAGGACACTGTATCATACCATGAGGATATCGTATAGTATGGGGTAAAAGTAGGGATTATACTGGCAAGGTTGGCACTGGGTACATCAAAGTGTGTCTAATGGGCACTGTGGGGGCTTCATACTGTGTGTGTGATTGGCTCTGGGGACATCCAAGTGTATCTGCTGGGCACTGAAGGGGCATCATAGTGTGTCTCGGATCACTGAGTGTTTCATACTGTGTAGGAAGGACAATGTGGACATCATAAAGTATGGGGGGGACTGTGGGCATCATACTCTGTGTACTTGGCACAGTGGACATCACAGTGTGTCCATTGGACACTGTGGGAGCATCATGCAGTGTGGCAGGGCTACAAAGAGGGCATCATAATATTTTTGGGAGGCACTGTGGTGGCATCATTCTGTGGGTATCATAGTACATGTGATGGTTGGCTTTGTGACTGTGAGGTGGTGGTTGGTGAATGACATCACCCCTTGAAGGCTATTTAAAGTTAAGGACCCACTGAGAGGTTCACGACAACAAGACAGTGGGGTTCATGCAGTCTAATCAGAATATTAAACTATGAACCTCATCTTCTATTTTATAAACTAATGGCACTAGATCAACTAAAGCTTTTTTTGTTGTCCAGTCCATGTCTTTTTCTACAGCTGTTGCTATGTGTGATAGGCACTGTGGAGGCCATTAAAAGTGTAATGCAATATGTGGTAAAGCTACAGTGGGAACACTAATGTGTGGGCACATATAAAAGGCTGAGTGACCTTAGGATAATGCCACAGCACACTATGTATCCCTCTTTCCTACCTTTTAAAGTTGGGTGTTTTGCTAGTTTATAAACTTTTTTTAAAGTCTTGTTGATCAGTTATAGAATCTTACATGAAACTGAAGAAAAAACATAGCTTTCATTTTTAAGAGATATTGTAGTTCTTTTTCTAATTCTACATTTTCCTTACTTAAACAAGTACCGTAAATATGTCTGAGCTGCAATAAGATGCACACTCACCCCCATATATGCATTATGGATGCATTGTAGCCTCTTGTTACCAAGCATAACTCTTTCAGAGTTCCCATGGGTTGAGTCCTTATTGACAAAGCTAAGATGGCCTACCAAGTCATCAAGGCTTGACTCCTAAAATTTAATTTAAGGAAGCACTTCCATTAGGAGATTTTTAATAAATCAGTGCATATTCTGTAGTGTCAGTGTGTTTTAATACTCATCTATTGTCATCTTCTTTGGGATTTGTGGATACAGCAGTGTCCTGCTCCACTTCTCAGTGATGTCACCATGCTCTCTGTGTGACCTAGAAGTCGCTTTTACAATGTAAGTATGTAAGTCTATGGAGCATAAGAATGAGGATCCATAGTCTTACATTGTATAAAATGAGTCTGAGAGTATGAACAGCTGTGATGTCACTGAGAAGAGGAGCAGAGCAGTGCTACTCCAGTGCTTCATGGAGCTGGAGGTCACAACTCAATACAACTCTATGAGAGTGTCACTCTTGCCTTATTTTGTCTCTCATAGATTTGTATTGAGCACTTGTAAGGGGTGGACGGATCCCTGGTGATGAAGAAGCAGTTTCCCCCCCTGAAGATGCCCCACGCTGGGGTGGCAAGTGATGCTGATGTGATGTTATTTGTGTGAACAGTGGTCCCTTTGGGAACAGTGACAGGAGAAGGAGGGGCAGGACAGCCTAGGGGGATGGATAGAGGGCTCTGTAGCAGAGTGAGAGTAGTGAGTACAGTGTGTGTAGAGACAGAGAGAAGCAACGGGGCAGAGTGTGGGAGCGACACGTGGCAGATAGCCAAAGGAAGAGAAAGTGCCTCGATCACGCAGACAGAAATACTCGGGTAAGACCCGTACGAGCATAGACAGAGAGAAACAGAAGTGTGTGGGTAAAGCCCATAGTAGTGGAGTACGTGTATAGCTGAAGAGACAGAAGTAGACGGGTAACGCCCGCAGAAGAGAAAAGGAAAGTAGTCCCCCGGCAAGAACTGTAATTTGAACCTGAAGGGTTTGTGTGCCGAAACTGTACAGCAAGATGTTCAATAAAGTGCTTTTTTTGTTTACCAGCTGAATGTCTGCAGCGTTTTACTGAGCCTGAAGAAGTGCCCCTGCCATCCACACTCTGCCCCACAAACGAAACCCATGCTTTAATAGTGACGGCCGGGCCGGGGGTCCACCTGATGCACAAAGTGGCCATGACAGCACCCCCCAAGGCACCCCCTGCCCCCGTTACAAAGTGGCGCTGCGAGCAGGGTGAAGCCTGTCTGCAAGGAACCCTGACCCAAAAATGTGAGGAAGACCAAGTGGTGCCTAAGGCGTTGGACCGGTCACAAGATGGCGGTAAGATGGCCGCCGTCCTCATAGACTCGGTGGAGGCGCGGAAAGTTGGCGCCAAACGCAAAACACTGAGTTGGCCGGTGAAGAAGAAGAAGTGCGGAGTGTGCCGCCCAAAGAGGGGAGGTACTTGCCCCAAGATGCTGCGGAGGACTAGAGACGTGGGCGGCGTTGCAGGAAAGAAGAGGCGTCGCCTACGCTGGGTCGACTTGGTGGGTGAGGCCAGGGGTGGAGTGCATGCAAGAGCGGGAAAAGAAGGACCGCCTCCACCTTCCCTGGCGCCATTACAGTTGGAGCAACAGGAGACGCCGACTCAGCGGCCTGCGCTAAGTTAAATGGAAGCACAAACAAACAAGCTGAAGCGGGCGTGCTGGTGACAGCAGGTCGGGGGAGAGGACGCCCGAGGGGAAGTTTAGTGGAAGAGGCACCTACCATCAAGTTACCGGCCGTGACCGGAGTACCGGAGAGGCCTGCAAAGGTCACGTGGGTTACCTCGTGGGATACCGTTACCGGGGAGACGACCACAGAAGTCCGGGCCACCTACACGTCCCAACTGACGCTGGAAAGCGGGACACTGGGAACATCCCTCCAGAGTCCGGAGGCGGCCGCGTCGGTCAAGGTAGGGCCTCCGCCCCCCTCAGGAGTCCAGGCCCCGGGCTGGCAAAACATCCCAGAGTTTGAGGAAGATGAGTGGGGGTTTATCTGGGAACCAGTGAAGCCGGCGCCCCTAACCCGGCGACAGTCCCCACCGCGCGAAGTAGATCCGGTGCAGGAAAGACTCCTGGCCGAGACAGTGGCGAGGGAAATGATGGCCGGGTCCCGCAGTGAAGAATTTGACCGGCAGTGTAGTATCGGCACAGTGGTCAAGTTTAACCAGGCCGAGGGATACAGGTTTATAGAAGATGATGAGACCGGGGAACATTTCTTTTATAATCGCGTCAATTTGGACACTGAGGGGTTACCACAGCGCCTCCATACCTTGTATCCGGGTGAGAAGGTAAAATTCCGGAGAGAAGTAGGTTGCCGGGGCCTATTCGCAGTGGGAGTGACCCGTATGCCCACTGTCCAGGAGGCCGCGCAGTGGCAGCAGGAGATAGAGTGGGAGGATTGCCAATACAGGAGTCACACTCAACAGAGACCGGTGACCGCTGGAGCTTGTCGGCCGAATAGCGCCCCGGCGACACCGCCAGAAGCGGCTGTTGGGCCGGTAGCCGGACCGGCAGAAGGGGATCAGGGCGAAGGAAGCACCGGCGATCTTGGCGATTCGCCAGAGCATGGTGTCGCATCCGGTGGTTGTTGTCGGCAGCCCACAGCCGTCCCGTCCAGCTACCCCATCACCCCCGCCGGGGGCTGAGGGGCCAAAACTGGAGGCAGGAGAATCAGAGTCGCAGCCAAGTTATGAGCCGTTCCAAAGGCTGCGCCGCTTACCTGGCCAATCCCTCTCCGATTATGTGAGGGCCCAGCGGGCTGAATGGTTGCGCGCCTACTACCCCGCGTGAGATCACAGTAACCAGAGGTGAAAGTCCTGGATGTTCTTGAGAACCGGTACTGTTGAAAGCCGGTGAAAGTTTTCAGTTACAGTAATGTTTCAAAGTACTGAACCCGGGAGGAGCTTAATGCTGGACTGTGCAGGGACTCCTTCCGTGACTGTTAAAAAGGAAGCTTGGTGTTTATTTTTTTCTGCCAACGTAAGACCGGGAGCGCTGGGAATAGCCTCCGGGCAGAAGGTCAGCTAAGACCGGGAGCGCCTGCAGAGGGCCTCCGGGCAAAGATGCTACTAAGACCGGGAGCTCCCTTGGAGGGACTCCAGGCACTGAACTCGGGTGCCTTTCGATGTGTTTTCAAGGTTTTGTGTTCTATGGCTTGGTTTTAAAGTTTTATGCGATAAAGTGAGAAGATTGCTTGACAACCGTGTGTATGTGTTTTTGTCAGATGTTGTCTTGCAGGTCCGAACCTTGCCGGGAGGCTGAGGTTAAAGAGGGGAGGAATGTAAGGGGTGGACGGACCCCTGGTGATGAAGAAGCAGTTTCCCCCCCTGAAGATGCCCCACGCTGGGGTGGCAAGTGATGCTGAAGTGATGTTATTTGTGTTTGTAGTAGTAACCGGTGTCCCCACTAGGTGTCAGGGTGGAACAGTGGTCCCTTTGGGAACAGTGACAGGAGAAGGAGGGGCAGGACAGCCTAGGGGGAGGGATAGAGGGCTCTGTAGCAGAGTGAGAGTAGTGAGTACAGTGTGTGTAGAGACAGAGAGAAGCAACGGGGCAGAGTGTGGGAGCGACATGTGGCAGATAGCCAAAGGAAGAGAAAGTGCCTCGATCACGCAGACAGAAATACTCGGGTAAGACCCGTACGAGCATAGACAGAGAGAAACAGAAGTGTGTGGGTAAAGCCCATAGTAGTGGAGTACGTGTATAGCTGAAGAGACAGAAGTAGACGGGTAACGCCCGCAGAAGAGAAAAGGAAAGTAGTCCCCTGGCAAGAACTGTAATTTGAACCTGAAGGGTTTGTGTGCCGAAACTGTACAGCAAGATGTTCAATATAGTGCCTTTTCGTTTACCAGCTGAATGTCTGCAGCATTTTACTGAGCCTGAAGAAGTGCCCCTGCCATCCACACTCTGCCCCACAAACGAAACCCATGCTTTAATAGTGACGGCCGGGCTGGGGGTCCGCCTGATGCACAAAGTGGCCATGACAGCACCCCCCAAGGAACCCCCTGCCCCTGTTACACACTTGTGACTTAACTTCTGACTTCCGGCCAGACAGATGTTATGGGAACAAGATTGGGCTCTGAGACTGGAGCAACACTGAAAGAAGATGAAAATGCCGGAGGGTGACTCACCCTGGGTGAGTATAAGACAGGGGGGATAAGGGACTAAATTTTAAAAAGTTACTCCAGAGCTGAAAACAAAACAAAACAATTGAATGGTCCTTTAAAGCGAATTGAATGAGAAGAAAACCACCAAGACTGCTGTCGTTAGATACCACAAGATAAATATTTTTGAAAAGTTTGCAAGAAGCCAAAATGAGGATGACGCTGAATCTTCCATTGTTTAGGAAGAAATCATTAAAGTGTTATTCTCATCTGTTGGGAAGTGTTTGTACATAAGCATCTTTTAATTCACTAGTTTTTAGGATTCCCATCCTTTCTCCTGTTAATTAGAATTATATATTTTAGTGTTAACTGATTATAGAGTAAACTGCACCGAAGCTGGCCCAGATTGAAATACAATATTGTAAAATACACATTGGTATATATTCTACCGTGGGCACTGCCGCTGCACAATGTTATGGATAAATTAAAATACACTTAATTGTCCAACTGGACACAAAAGCAGCAGACCGTTTGGAAATTATGAATCCCCATCATTGAGATGCTATCTAAGGTTTTGTGCCTCGATAACAACCCGATCCCTTGAGATAGCAACTATAGGTAAATGTATTCCTTTTTTCAGATCATTTCATTCGGAAGTGCCTCCCTCTCGCCTTCGTTTTTCCCTGAAGCTGGCTGGGATCGGTGGAGATCACCGTTGGCTCCTGATCTGTGTCATTTTCAGCTCAACGGTGCTCCTCCGATACTGGTTCATGTATCAACATTGGGAGAGCACCGTTGCGGCCAGTGTAGCGATGATGTTGGTAGCTTAAACATTCCAACAAGCAGGAGCTCCCCCCAGCAATCAATAAGTCTACTCATAGATACAGACGACGTGGGAAACCTTTTAAACCAAATACAGCATATTTAGTGGAAACAATCAAATGAGATCCCTAAATCTCTCTATATTGGTTCTCACGCTTACCTTGCCTTGCTAAACTTGCAGCTTCAGAGTGAGGAATACTAGTGACATCAGTTCCATTTACAGCCATTACTATATCTCCAACCTGAAGTCCAGCTTCTTCTGCTGCACCATCTGTTTAATTTACAAGATTGGAATGAGAAAATAGGAGGTAAAAAAGAAAAATCTTACAACTCCACAAATAAACATAACGAGCCCGTCAAAAAGAAATATGTGTCTGTGTCCAGTTATGCAGTAAAGCATTTGTGAAAAGTATTTCACACAGTAAATCCATATATGTGCTGTATCATACCAGGACTCATCATTAAAAACCAGCAAATGAAATAGAAATCTAATATATTTTGCCATTCCTTGGGAGTTTGATGCTACAATTCTCTAAATCATCAAATCACAAATCTCAATGAAGTGGGGGATGTTAATTTTCACTGAACATTGGAGAATCAGGAAGAGAAGATAGTGCCTTATGACTGTAAGAATGCAAATTGCATATAAGCGGTCAGATGAAGACCACTCAAACTACCGTAGCTGTATATACGACGGGGCGCCAAAGTGAGTACAGGAAACCTAGAGTTGCTTATGGTTGCAAAATAATAGCAGTCTACTATACCTAATATGGTTAATTACTGCTTTTGGAAGAAAATATGATAAAACATGGAAAAAATTCACAACAAGGTATAGACGAGTAATGGGCAACCAACATAATCAACAGTCATAACATGTATACTGATGATTGGGTGTAACTGACTTATGAAAGGGGGGGTGTTCAATTTAATAGCAGTGCAAAGTTCAGTTAGTGAGGTCTTTCATCCTGCAAAAAAACAGGTGTGGCGCTCATTTAAAGAAGGAGGGCAGCAAATGTTGTACCGGCTGGTTTTAACCCATGTTCTAAGAGTAAAATGGGTCATTCAAGAAATTGTACCAAAGGAAAAAGAACTTTGATCAAGAAATTAATTGGGGAGGGGAAAACCTATAAAGAAGTGTAGGAAATAACTGGCTGCTAAGCTAAAAAGATTTCCAGTGCTTTAAAATGACAAAAAACTCCCGAAACATGTGGTAGGAAAAAAATACCATCCACATTGATCATAGCATAACAAGAATGGCTAAGAAGCATCTAATGATCAGCTCCAGGAAGATCAAAGAAGATCTTGAGTTACCTGTGAGCACTGCAACCATCAGCAGATGCCTACATGAAGCCAAACCATTTGCAAGAAACCCTCGTAAAGTACCATTGCTGAAAAAAAGACGTGCTGAAAAGGTTACAGTTTGCCAATGAACTCATTGACTGGCCTAAAGAGAAGTGGCGCAACATTTGATGGACAGATGACAGCAAAATTGTTCTTATTGGGCCTAGAAGCTCCAGAAAATTTGTGGGATGACAAAGAAACACTGAATCAAGACACTGTACACTGTGAAGACTGTAAAACATAGAGGTGCAAGCATAATGGTTTGGAGAGGTTTCTCATACTCTGGATTTGGGCCCTTTTATAGCATGCCGAGTAACGTGGAATAGTTAGAATATGTCAAAATACTGGAAGAGATCATGTTGCATTTTCCACCAGCAAGTGGGCAACATCCTCATTTGTGACCAACAAGATTGATGTTATGAAGTGGCCAGCCCAATCCAAAGACCTCAATTTCATCGAGAATTTGTGGAGTGACAAAAGTTGCTGTTTTTGATGCAAAACCTAAGATTGTAAAAGAACTGTGGAATGTAGTCCAGTCAGCTTGGGCTGGAATATCTGTTCACAGGTGTCGTGACTCCATGCCACACGAATGTACAGCAGTTATCAGAAATAAAGGATTATTTTGTTCATATTTCCATTTTGCATTTAATGTGCCTTGCTCCCATTGCCTTTGTGTCTATGGACATAAATACTATTATGAGGATTGAAATTTTTCTCAGTTGTTTTAAACACACTGCTATTATTTTGCACAGAAATGTAAGTGAGCAGCTCTCTGCAGAAGCCCCCCTTCAAAAAAGCTCATCTCACTGCAGTTCTCTTTTTTTGCCTAAAATATGGCTTATGATCTGTATCCATGAAAAGGGTCTGTCCTTTGTCCGGCTTTATGAAAAAAAGGAGCTGATCGGTTGATCATGTGACCTCATTTTTGTGTTTGCTCTGCAAAACTGACCAATCAGAGACAGCTGCAATGTTTAGATGTAGTCAGATACAAGGCACGGTTTTAGTCTTAAAATACACCTTAAAGACGACCAGTTAATAGTGGGCAGTTTTTACTCCCCTGAGATTTTTGTTTCATAAATCTGCCATATGGTTCCAGAGATTTGGGCTTTTTTATTTAGTGCGATGTTTTATGGTCTTTAAGAAGAAGCTGTGGCTCACAGGATTCTTTGGGGGCATCTTTTTAGGCTGCTCAACATTATTGTATAACTACAACCTAATCAATAAATATATCTTACATGATTACTAAAAAAGAAATAGACTACTTTATTAATCACAAGAATAAATCCAAAATGAAAGAAAATAAAATTCACAACAACATAACAAAAAAAAACAAAACAGAGGGAAAAATAATAAGGACACAACCTATAGTGATAGGTGTAATCCCTCTCGTGCAAACACCTCTATGATATATGGTGGTATCAAGTATAAGGAATAGACTGATAGCTATTCTCAAAATAATAAATTAATATAAGGTTATGATGTGAGACACAACATAATTATTAGCCACAAACAACAGTATGATCATAATGTGATTCTGAAAAATGAACATCTGATTCTAAGAGGTAGAATGATGAGCGTTTCACATTCTTCATCAGGAGGTCTGCATTATTACCTTATGCGAAACAACCTTTGGTAACATTTATAAAAATTAGAACTAAATAAAAAAAAACACATCTCTAGAACCATATGGCAGATTTAAAAAAAAAAAAAAAAAATAAAAATAATGCAATGCACAGGGGAGCAGCAGGAATAAAATAAGTGCTAACACTGGCCATTTTGCCCTGGGGACAGGTCCTCTTTAATTACTTGACTAAAAGCCATCACTGAATTGGCATACTATAAAATATCCGGGTCGGCTGTGGTTTTCAGGGAGAGATTTCTGTACAGCTCTTGTAAGATCTCTGTTTTGCCCAGACATTGAGAATTATAATATAACAGCTAGATTCTGCCATGTCTCTAATTATATCACACACATACATCTTGGTCATAAACTAAGCTATTTTTTTGACAATAAATAATGCGCTTACTTGTATCAACTTCAGTAACCAGAATAGGCTTTGAAAATTGGATCCGAAATCCCCATGGGTAGTCGCCTGTACCTTTTGCAATTCTCACAGTACGCTCACGAACTGTTCAAAAGGGAATACATATTCAGAGTTTATTCATCTGCTGCCACAACTGGGAAAAGAAGCCAATTTGAATTCTAAGTCTGCTTTCCCTACGTATACAGGTCAACTGTCAAGGAATGGAAAATGGAATTAATTAAAATAATGGATTACAATAATAGCAGCTGGTTATGCTCAAAGGATGACGATGTCAGGAAATTAGGACAACGGAAGTCATCAAGATAGCTGCTTATCTTTAAGGATGATAAGAGAATTATCTTATGGAGTGTATGTGAATTACTGTTCGGGTGATACTTGAGAAAAGGTGGCCTCTCAACCTGAATAACCAACTACTTCATATCTGATGAGATTTGCTAGAGCAGGTGGTCTTTTCTGAGCTACAAACAGCAACATCACAAACCTCTCAACTTCTCTACCTCTGGGCTTTTACCAATTGTAATGAGCCATCTGCAGGACAGGATTGGGTCAGACTCAGGAATAGGTTAAAATCTATAAATATATCCAGATGTTTCCTTATCTCATATAATTTTATATCAGGTTAATCTGGGTTCACTGAACATATATGGACCATGCAGCCCTATTCTTAGAATTAGTAGAGGTTCTCCAAGTGGTCAGGTTTCCAGTCATTGAGATCTGCCAACCAGGAGTACCATTGGTCAGATCTTAAAGGGGCTGTCCAGTATAAATCCACATGTCTGCAGTAACAGTATGTGATTGCAGCAGTGGCATAACGACCGTGGTTGCAGAGGTCGCCATTGCAACCGGGCCCGGCGGGTTAGGGGACCTCCCTGCAGATCAGCAGCCAGCTCGTCTCTGTGATAGAGGAGCTGTGGTGTTCTGTCACAGACTACATGGCCGCTATGTGGCCCATGTGTCAGAGGGGCCCGGTGTCAGCAGCGGTGGCACCGGGCACCCCTTGCCAGTCATCACACACAGCAATGATGAAGCATCGAGCGGAACGCGCCGCTCGATGCTTCATCATTCTCCACCTGTACTTGCACGGTGACGTCACTTCTATGCGACTGCTGTGCTGAGGCATGCAGAGTGCAGAACAGGAGGACACTGACTGGAGCAGCGGGGGAATGAGGAGAGAGGTGAGGAGAGAGCAGTGGTGAAACGAGGAGAGGTGAGTACTTGTTTTTTTTTTTTTTTTAAATTAGTGTGTACACGGTGGCCAGTAGTCCGGGGGGGCTGCATTATATATGGAGCCCTGGGGGCTGCATTATAAATGGAGGCCTGAGGGGCTGCATTATACATGGAGGCCTGGAGGGCTGCATTATACATGGAGGCCTGGAGGGCTGCATTATACATGGAGGCCTGGGGTTCTGCATTATACATAGAGGCCTGAGGGGCTGCATTATACATGGAGTCCTGGGGAGCTGCATAATACAACATGAAGAACACCTTATACATGGACTATAGGGGTGTATTATACATGGAAGTCTATGGGGCTGCATTGTACATGGAAGTCTATGGGGCTGCATTATACATGGAAGTCTATGGGGCTGCATTATACATGGAGGTCTTTGGGGATGCATTATACAACATGAAGGACACCTTATACATGGACTATAGGGGTGCATTATACATGGAGGAGTATGGAGTGCAGTATAATAGATAGAGGACTATGGGAAATGCATTTTAATACATGGATGACTATGGGGGTGCATTATAATATATGGAGGACTATGTGGTGCAGTACAATATATGGAGCACTATGGGGTTGCATTATAATATATGGAGAACTATGGGAAATGCATTATAATACATGGAGGACTATGGAAGTGTATTCTAATATATGAAGGGTTATGTGGGACTCTTTATACTATATGGAAGGCTATGTGGGGGCCAATATTGTATTTGGTGAACTATATATGAGGGGGGGCAAAGGTACAACCATGGGATGGGAACTTTTTGTGCTGAGGGAAAAAGGCTCTTTCCCTCAGAACCCAGCTTTCCCATGCTCTGATATGGGAAAGCTGGGTGCTGAGGGAAAGATGTATAGCAGAGCATGGGAAAGCTGGGTGCCGAGGACAAGATGGATATCAGAACATAGGAAAGCTGGGTGCTGATAGAGGGATTTCAGATCATGGGAAACCTGGGTGCTGAGGGTAAGAGTCAAGTGTCATTATCCAGTACCCCCAAGTGTCGGTGTATGTGGGGTGGGAGGGGGGGGCAGGTCCACCAGGGCCCATCAAATGCTAATTACGCCACTGGATTGCAGACTTGTGAATCCTCACATTGCACAAACTGTGCACCGTGAGGATTCGCCAGTGTCAGATCTGGGAATGGCCGTCTCATGGGCGTGAGTATGTGATATACACACTCCCGGCCAGAATCTGACTGGTTGGGTGCAACCTTACTCAATATATTTGCATTGAGTGAGTCCGCACCCATCTAATCGGATTTTTGTCGGGACTTCACTTGTCACATTCTTGAGTAACTGCAGATTTGTAGATTTAGACCCGACAACCCCTTTAATGACTTAGATTTTCGAGGTATAGCCAGATTTTCTGCAATATTTATATAAAGGGATAGATTTTATAAAATGTTGTCCAATATTTTTATATTGATGTCCTATTCTTACGATAGGTCATCATCAATATCAGGTTGTTGATGGTGCGACAACTGGTATCCCTGCTGATTAGTCTGTTTCCGATGCCACCGATAGCCAGATATGATCAGTTGTGGAGTGAAACAGCACATCAACATCAACTGTATAGTGGCCGCTATGAGCTATTGCAGAACCACACCTATTCAGTTGACCATAGAGTTGGATGAGCAGTACCCAGGCGTGGACACATTACAGTTGATTGAGTTGTTCTGTTTCGCTCCACAAATTATGCCATCTAGCCCTATTGAACCAGGAATAGCCTAACCAATGTATTATATATAATTACCTGCTACTGATCTAGGTCTTTTGCTGAGACATCCGGGACTATTGTCTGGGCTGCAGTCATCACCTTGAAATATCCATGAGGCTGAGTGAAAACTCTCTGTATATAATCCCTTATCTTTATTTTCAGACCGTGAGGCAAAATCCACCGAACGAGTTTCTTCTGAATATCCTAAAAGACATGATAGAAAAAAAAAAAATCTTCTTCAATAAAATGTCACTTTAAGGCTATGTTCACATTTGTCCAGTGCATTCCAATGGACGTACAGTATATGCAGGAATTGGGGAGAACTGTATTTAGACATAAATAGCAGCATGCCCAAAGTCTCAAATATTCAATATAATTAAAAAAAAATAAATAAATGTTCTTTGAACTACGTTTGTCTGGTTTATATCATATTTCACTTTTTTTAAGACATACAAAAAACCTAGGTGAACAAGTTTTTTGAATTCCTTTTATTTTCTATTATTGACAATGGGAGACATAGTGAAACCTTTAGCAGTATATTTCAATAGGTCCCAAACATATACGGTTTTTATTCATTTGGTTAAAAAAAAAAACTCTTTTAGCTAAACCCACCTCCCCCAGAGTTGGCTCCAAAATCCAGAGAACGTACAGTATACCCAACCCCAAGTGAATCCTATCTGTACCAGCAAAAACTAGTTGAGAAAATAATCAAAACAGGATACTGTATATTTTTACGATCTATATAGACATAAAGAAACACATCAAATATGTCCAATATATATGTCAGAATATAGTCAGATGTAATTTGATGTATGGCACTAGCATATATTTTTAACACATAACATAGTTATCATGGTTCTATTGAAAGTAAACACCGTAACTCTAAAATACTTAGAATATAAAATATGGTATATCCACTACCATTTCCTTTTAATATTACCAAATGTATGCAGTATATACACTGTGTGCAGAATTATTAGGCAAGTTGTATTTTAGAGGATTTTTTTTATTATTGATCAACAAATATGTTCTCAATCAACCCAAAAGACTCGTAAATATCAAAGCTTAATATTTTTAGAAGTTGGAGTGGGGATTTTTTAGATTTTCCTATCTTAGGAGGATATCTGTCTGTGCAGGTAAACATTACTGTGCAGAATTATTAGGCAACTTAATAAAAATCAAATATATTCCCATCTCATTTGTTTATTTTCACCAGGTAAACCAATATAACTGCACAAAATTTAGAAATAAACATTTCTGACATTCAAAAAACAAAACCCCCAAAAAATATTGGTGACCAATATAGCCACCTTACCTTATGATGACACTCAACAGCCTACCATCCATAGATTTTGTCAGTTGCGTGATCTGTTTACGATCAACATTGCGTGCAGCAGCCACCACTGTTCCGAGAGGTGTACTGTTTTCCCTCCCTGTAGAACTTACATTTTATGAGGGACCACAGGTTCTCTATGGGGTTCAGATCATGTGAACAAGGGGGCCATGTCATTATTTTTTCATCTCTTAGACCTTTACTGGCCAGACATGCTGTGGAGTAATTGGATGCATTTGATGGAGCATTGTTCTAAATGAAAATCATGTTTTTCTTGAACGATACCGACTTCTTCCTGTACCACTGCTTGAAGAAGATGTTTTCCAGAAACTGGCAGTAGGTCTGGGAGTTGAGCTTCACTCCATTCTCAACCCGAAAAGGCCCCACAAGTTCATCTTTGGTGATACCAGCCCATACCAGTACCCCACATCCACCTTGCTGGCGCAAGTCGGAGTGGCGCTCTCTGCCCTTTACTGATCCAGCCGGTAGCCCATCTATGTGGCCCATCAAGAGTCACTTTCATTTCATCAGTCCATAAAACCTTTGAAAAATCAGTCTGAAGATGTTTCTTGTTCAAAGGTGGTCGTTTTTCAGCCTTCGTTACCTTGGCCATGTCCCTGAGTGCCTTGTGCTTTTTGATACTCCAGTAACGTTACAGCTCTAAAATATGGCCAAACTGGTGGCAAATGGCATCTTCGCAGCCTCACGCTTGATTTTCCTCAATTCATGGGCAGTTATTTTTCGCCTTTTTTTCCCAACACGCTTCTTGCAACCCTGTTGGTTATGTGCCATGAAGCGTTTGATTGTTCGGTGATCATGCTTCAAAAGTTTGGCAATTTCAAGACTGCTGCATCCCTCTGCAAGACATATCACAATTTTGGACTTTTCAGAGCCTGTCAAATCTCTCTTCTGACCCATTTTGCCAAAGGAAAGGAAGTTGCCTAATAATTATGCACACCTTATATTGGGTGTTGATGTCATTACACCACACTCGTCCTCATTACATAGATGCACATCACCTGATTTACTAAAATTGGTAGTTGGCTCTCAAGCCTATACAGCTTGGCGTAGGACAACATGTATAAAAATTATCATGTGATCAAAATACTCATTTGCCTAATAATTCTGCACACAGTGTATATTGAATGACAATAGTGATGAGTGGACTTGCAGATAACCGGGACCGGCAGATCCCTGTTATCTGTTTTTTTTAAATCTGGTTCCGGGCCAGATTCCAGTCCCCATATAAGTCTATGGGGACCAGAATCTGGTGATTAAAAATGGTGGTAGAAGGGATGGTGGATAGGAGCAAGCATGCTGTACTTACGGAGGCTCCGACATGGCTGTCACACTGGGCTGTCACACGCTGCAGCCTATAGCCATATGCTTTATCTGTGCTGGGTATTATAATATGGGGTCACCCTACACCAAATATTTTATTTATTTTTATACCACGATAGATGCAGGCAGTGCCTGTGATTGGTTGCAGGCAGATGCTATCACAAAGTCTGGGGGCATGTCTGACTGCAACCAATCACAGACCCAAAGACTGCCAGTAGGCGGGGAAAGCATTGCATATGGCTGAGGGAAAAGTGAGGAAAGCACCAGTATGCTACGGCATCACGCCAACAATCTCCCTCCTCAGAGGCTTCTTGCACAAGTTGTCACATTTTTGCTACTGGATAGATAGGAGTAAAAGATTGTTTTTAAAGAAATATGTTCATATCTCCTTGGGAATTGGGAGCACGAAAGGTATCTTTAGGGCGGCTTCCATTGCTTTTAACCACCTTATGGTATGGCAAACTCATGTGCAGCTACAAAGAAGACCCTATGGTATAGGTAGCTGAAGCACATGCAGCCACAATGTAGTATTGTGAAGTCTCTAGAAAAAGTCAGATGACGGTGTCCAGTGGTAATTGGTAAAAGTTTAATGGGAACCTGTCAGGTCCAATATGCACCCAGAACCACGAGGAGTACTGTGTACATATTGCATATTGCTAATTCCTGCCTAACCGTACCTGTATCTAGCAGCATAGATAAAGAGATCTTTAGTAAAAGTATTTCTAAAGATCTTTTATTGTATGCTAGGCCGGGGGTACTCGGAACCGGACCGGACTAGTCTGGGGACATCAGCGGTGGCGGGGGGCCGGCTTTGTGACCTTGGCGGTTTCTTTTTAATAAAGGGGAATGATGATTATTTACAGTGGAATAAAGTTCGTGACACCACCTGTGTTTTTTGCAGCTATGTGGGCCGCTGCTGCATTGTGGGTTCCCCGGGGCTGGTAATGAGGTCGCAGCTGAGGTGTTCTTGCTCCCCACAGGTGAACCTGGACCCCAGGGCGACTGTTAGGATTTGAAAGAGTCTGTCAGGGCAGACTGTGATGCAGAAGAAATGGAGACGACATCAGGGCTTTGCAATAACAGTCTTTTACTCACTGAACCAGTTCTTCAGGTTGATAGCCAATTTATTCCACCATGGTATGCTGGGATCCCTGGTGATGGGCAACTGCCGATCCCGAGTAAGTTCGAGGCCAGTACCGGTTCTCCCTTTTGTTTGCCTTTCCTGGCCGTCTCTCTGCGCTGACTTTCACCCTCCTGTCCTGCGCCTCCACGCACAGTACCCTGAGCAAGGGAACGCGGACCACTAGTGGGAATGTTGCCTGCATGGCTCCCTCCAGGAACCTTTGAAGTGATTTCTGCCTGCCTGGCTCCCTGGTCCTCTGTGACCCCCTACCAGTGGATTCGTGTGCTGCTTGTGGCCCAAAGGGGCGTACAACCACCCTGGCCTCCGGTGTTACTAGGTAGTCCTGAAGTATCGTCCTAGCCTAGGGACCGGGACCCTATTTACGACCAATCCCTTCAACTTAAGCTGTTGCTTGTCTAATACAACTATAGGGGGTCTGACTATCTTCCCCTAAGTCTATAGGATTCTCTCTTCAGTCTCCTCAGAGCTGAGCAGGACCCCAAGGGTCCTCACTCCTCGTTGGTCTCCTCTCTCCTCCTGACTGACTGACTGACTCTGCTAACTGCCGATTTTCAAACTTAGCTCTGCCCCTTTTACCTCAAATAGCTCACCCACTAAGTTCCTGCCCCAAGATGGTTCTAGATACAGTGAACGGGGATTAAGTGCCATAACCAAGATCACACATTGTGGATTTATTGTGGATTTGCAGTATAGATTCCATACCGCAAATTGGTAACAAGTAAATTAGAGTTTCAAATTCCAAGTCCCATTTTGAGGAAAAAAAATCTGCAAGAAAAGTAAAGTATGGTGCATATTTCAAATTTGCAACATGCTCATTAACTTGCAGCTTTCACCCTATGCAATGCCTAGTAAATGGAGTAGGGTGAAATCACAGCCATATCCCCAATGAAATTCACAAGTAACACATGCAGATTGTGTCTCCAGATTTGTCACCAAATCCGCAGGGGAATTTTTTTTCCAACTTGTGAACATAGTCTCAAAGGGGTTGTCCATACTAGGGTCAGTTTATGTCAACCTCTGTTATGATTTTCTGGTACCAGTGCGGAGAACTTGACTGCAAGTATGCAATTTGCATACATGTGGTCATGAGCCGATTTAGATGTGTGCAGTTTCACTCAATACAAGTGAGTTGAGCGAGGCTGGATAAGTCTAGTTGGAATGTAGCTGGAAGTTTGCAAATGACTTACTTGCGGTCACATGACCACCTGCTCCTGGAGCTGGTTAATCCTGACATTGCGTGCAGTATATCTCTCCTTTCTGTCCCCCTTTATACACAGCCCATCTTGTAGTACATCACTCATCTTAGTTACCAGCAGACAGGAACATCGCTGCTTCCTGGTATGAGCTCTGCACTGCAATAAAGGAGGCTCCAACCTTTTTCTTGACATCAATCACAGTAGAAGCTCCACTCTAGACACAGAACACCAATATTGTCAGGAAGCCGCTGAGAGAGAGACCGCATTGCGCAGTATCGCGCAGGGCCCCTGAAACTACAGGTCAGTTCCAATGGCAACTGAAAGGCAAATATAGCCTGGACCCTGGAGGGTCATCACAATCTAGGAGGGTGACATGTGCAAAATAAGTGTAAACAAAAGGTTCCGTAACACCATACAGTAGGTAGTGTAACTATAGATTCTACCGAATCCCCACATATAGCACAAACTCAAAGACAGTATAGTTTTCTTGAAGATGCCTCACCCATGATGAGGAATTTACATCAATATATTGAAACATACATTGGGCGATCTTCCTGAGGTTCTTCCAGTGACCAGCCTCCTATTTAACTTCACTATCTTTCATGGTAGATATGTTAGGCTAGTTTCACACTTGCGTTGTTTTGACGGAAACGGAATCCATCACATATGCAGTACAGTTCATTTATTTACAGTTGAAGCGCGACACCATTCGAGTTGAGTGTTTCATGTAGTACCCGCTTGTGTCCACATGATGTCGCACTTCCACTGTAAATAAATTAACTGTACTGTATGTGTGACGGAACCCGTTTCTGTCAAAACAACGCAAATGTGAAACGGCCCTTACTCTAACACCTTTGTATGCCATAGAAACTGTATATAAGATTCTATGATGTTGTGTCCAGTATGGACACACTCCAATATGGAGTTTTTTATACATTGACATCTCATTTACTCTGTAAACCTTGATAAAACATGTCAAATCATGAATCTCTATTGATCCATATGGGGGGGCCTGACCTTGGTATTTTAACATGTTCACCTTGTGTCTTAATAAACTTTTATATCGCTTTTGCACTTTAAAAACTCTCTGCTTCTTTTTCCAAATACCATATGCAAAATAAGGCAGGTTGAAAAATTGGTTATATTGGCACAAATTAATAAATATTTGTGTAGTATAAGACCACGTTGTGATTTTGTGATTTTGGAAATACCCCATTTAAGCCACAACTATTTGATAATAATCAGAACATCTTCTCATACAATATGCGTACACTGTATACATCTGACTGGTAAAACACAGATGGACAATCGGCAAGCTAAAGTCATTATTACACATAGAGGAAAATATATCAACCAAGTAATACATTAGAATCATCATTGCTGTAATTATCAGCATCGAGTGTCATTGCTTCCAGGGAAACCCACAATACACGACAATTTCTTAAACACCAGTATCTTAATCTTAATGATTAGCAGAACTACATGTCCTCCCGTTAAACATATCGGTCGATTAAAGGGTCTAGGATAAACACACATGCATTTACCTTCACGGCCATTCTGCAAGGTATAATTCTCCATTGAACATAATGACAGCGTGATGCCAAGGCCACATGCAGAGGAGTGGTACTTATAAAGCACAAGTACATGTATTTTTATCTGGTTGTACTCATTTGAACAGTACGCATGATGAATCATGAAGAGATCTAGTTAGCAACACAATGCTAGAAAACAGATGGTTACATAAGCTGCAAAGTTGTGTGAAGCACAATGCATTAGTAATAATAAGAGTCACATATACCCCTGTGAATCTGTAATTTCCAGCAATTAGTTACGCCATGCCAGACGATGGCCCCGACTATTTATACCCCACTGATGTGTGCAAAAGAGAAGTTATAATAAAACAGTGCATTGAAGCAATCACACCCAAATTAATCAATGGACTTGGATGCCTTCAAGATTTTATATCAGGATTTGATTCTTCAGTTACGGCAATGATCAGCTACAAGAAATGCCTCTTGATCTGGAGGAGACTCAGTGCTCTACATGTTTCTCTCAATGTGGTTGTTCCCGCACATGGTTTCCTTGACATAAATAAGAAAGTTGCTTACATTTATTTTTGGTCAAATCTGCTGTTAGTTCAGCCAAATAATTTACTGTGGTGTAGCTACAGGGTAAATGGAGACTAAAGGGGGCTTTACACGCTACGACATCACTAATGCGAACTCGTTGGGATCACGGAATTTGTGACACATATCCGGCCGCATTAGCGATGCCGTTGCATGTGACACCTATGAGCGATTTTGCGGTCCATTGTCAAAAATCGTTACTGCAGCAGTAATGAGGTTATTCCTCGTTCCTGTGACACCGCAGGAACGAGGAACCTCTCCTTACCTGCCTCCCGGCCGCTATGCGGAAGGAAGGAGGTGGGTGGGACGTTACATCCCGCTCATCTCCGCCCCTCAGCTTCTATTGGGCGGCGGTTCAGTGACGCAGCTGTGACGTCGCTGTGACGATGAACGAACCACCCCCTTAGAAAGGAGGCGGTTCGCCGGTCACAGAGACGTCGCCGGGCAGGTAAGTAGTGTGACGGGTCTGGCCGATGTAGTGCGGCACGGGCAGTGATTTGCCCGTGTTGCACAACAGATGGGGGCGGGTACCCATGCTAGCGATATCGGTACCGATATCGCAGCGTGTAAAGCGGCCTTTAGGGCTTCCTCACATGGCCGTAAACTCCTTTATGCAAGTGAATCGGTCTGATTATTTTAATGACACTTGGCTCAATCTCTGATCAGAGTTTAAGCTGAGTGTTCACTGTGCTCCGATTCCATCACATGAGAGAATTAGATCATGGGTGCGGAGAAGACGAAGAACATAATTTCTCCATATACACCATTGTCTGTCTCGGCATTTCCATTGGGGAAAATAAGTATTTGATACACTGCCGATTTTGAAAGAATGGAGAGGTCTGTAATTTTTATTGTAGGTACACCTCAACTGTGACAGAGAGAACCCCACCAAAAAATCCAAAATATCACTGTCACGCTGTAAGATGCAGTACAGCGTAATCCCCACTAGGTGGCAGCAGAGTAGTGAAGGAGAGACAAAGAAACACCGTAACGGAAAGTCAGCTGAAGTATAGCAGAGTAACTTCAGCAATGTTAAGAGACGAATCACCAGGGGGCAAAAGAGTAGTCAAATAGTCAGGGTCTAGCCAGGAAAGTCGAGTCACTGCAAAGGGAGGATCAATATCAAAGTCAGAAGCAGAACCGAGTCCGAAGCAGAACCGAGTCAGAAGCCGGGAGATCAGGTATGCAGGGGGAAACAGACAGGAGAGCGAAATCAGGGGCTGGGACAGGCAGACAAACGGGGGAGGGTCATAGTCAGGACACAATAGCAGGGAGGCAGAACACTCACCAGTGCCAGTCTACAAGCTGCAAGGCAGAAATATCACTGGCACTGAGCCATATGTTGAGAGGCAATATATAGCGTCCTGGGATCCAGAATGAGGCAAGGGAAGTTAACCCATGACATGATCAGGCAAGAGCTAGGTGTAACCAGCAGCAGGGAAAAGCCGGCCTGGATCATGACAATCACTTTGTATGACTTTTAAATAACTAATTTGCATTTTATTGCATGAAATAAGTATTGATCACCTACCAACCAGCAAGAATGCTGGCTCTCATATACCTGTTATTTTCTTTCAGAAGCCCTCCTACTCTGCACTCATTACTTTTATTAATTGCACCTGTTTTAACTCGTTATCTTTATAAAAGACACCTGTCCACACATTCAATCAATCACACTCCAACCTCTCCACCATGGCCAAGACCAAAGAGCTGTCTAAGGACACAAAGGACAACATTGTAGACCTGACCACCTTGGATGGACTATAGGACAAAAGGCAAGCAGCTTGGTGAGAAGGCAACAACTGGCACATTTATTAGAAAATGGAAGAAACACAAGAGGGCTGTCAATCTGGGGCTCCATACAAAATCTTGCCTTGTGAGGTAAGGAATAAGGATGATTCCAAAAAAGGAATCAGCCCAGAGCTACACAGGAGGATCTGATCAATAATCTCAAGAAAGCTAGGACCACAGTCTCAAAGATTACAGTTAGTAACACACTACACCGTCATGGCTGAAAATCCTGCAGGGAATGCAAGGTCCTCCTGCTCATGTCAGAACATCTCCAGGCTCATTTGAAGTTCAACAATGACCATCTGGATGATCCAGAGGAGGCATGTGGTCAGATGAGACCAAAATAGAACTTTTTGGTATCAACTTCACTCGCCATGTTTGGAGGAAAAAGAAGGATAAGTACAAACAAACTGTGCAACTGTAAAGCATTGGGGGGGGGGGACATCATACTTTGGCGGTGCTTTTCTGCAAAGGGGACAGAATAACTGCACCTTATTACAGGGAGGATGAATGGGGTTATGTATCACGAGACAACCTCCTTTCCTCAGTAAGAGCATTGAAGATGGGTCATAACTGGGTCTTCCAGCATGACAATGACCAAAAACACACAGCCAGGGCTACTAAGAAGTAGCTCCATAAGAAGAATTTCAATGTCCTAGAGTGGCCTAGCTAGTCTCCAGAGCTCAACCTGATAGAAATTCTTAGGAGGAAGCTGAAACTCAATATTGCACAGCGACAGCCCCGAAACCTGAAAGAAAATTTGGTCAAGAACTATGGAAAAAGTCTGAACTCTGTAACTGCAAACAAAGGCTTCTATACCAAATATTAAGTTCTAGTTTTCTAGTGTATCAAATACTTATTTTATGCAATAAAAGGAAAATTATTTATTTAAATATCATAAATTGTGATTTTCTGGATTTTTGGGGAATTCCTTCACAGTTGAAGTGTACCTATTACAGTCCTCTCCATTCTTTGTAGGAGGGGAAAACTTGTAAAATCGGCAGTGTATCAAATATTTGTTTTCCTCACTGTATCTAACTTCAATTAAATGACATCCAAGTGCAGTCCTATGTTTTACACGCACACATAGACTTTAATAGGTGAGCGCGTCCAAGATACGCTGCCAATTGCAGCATGCACGATGTCAAACACAGCACATATGAATGCAGAAGGCTGGTTCACAGCCAAAATGCATTGCATTGTATTTTATTCATTTTATATACATTATTTTTGTTGAAATTTGGGATATTGAATAATTTTATCCCACTACTACATTGTCATTGGAGGAGAACTCTATTACCAATTTATTCCTAGCTACAGAGCACTCTGTGACTCTGCATTGTTTTAGTCAATTGCCACATCAGCGCCTATACCCAAATCCCGTTTTGCTGCAGTTTGGACATCAGCCCCGACAGAGCCACTGAGCATATGCAAAAATGTCATGTAAACAAAGCCTTAAGCTGGGCATATGTCATGTTGTATAACTACTTTCTATTCAAATGCAGTTAACCCCTTCCAACCGATTTTCCATTTTTGCACCTTCGTTTTTTCCTGCCCTTATTCCAAGAGCCATACATTTTTTTTTATTTTTCCATTAACATAGTCATGTAAGGGCTTTTATTTTGCTGGATGACTTGTACTTTTGAATGGCACCATCCATTTTATCATCTGATGTACTGGAAAGCAGGAACAAATTTTAAATGCAGCGAAAAAGCCAAAGTATAAGCTAGGTTTGTTTTATTTACAATGTTTAATTTATGGTAAAAATGACATTGCAATATGATTGCCAGGTCAGTACAATTACGCAGATACCTAATGTACTGTATATAGTTTTGTTATATTTATATGGGGAATATAAAATTAAGAAATTTATAAAAAAAACAGTGTTTGCTTGTGTCACCATTTTTCGAGAGCCATACCTTTTTGAATTTTTAGGATATGGAGCTGTATGAGGGCTTGGTTTTTTTGTGACCCAAGTGAATAACGTTATTTATATCATTTTGGGGTAGATAGGATGTTTTGAACAACTGTTATTACATTATTTTCTGTTGTTGTGGTGAGCGAATAATGGAATTCTAGCGTTTTATTTTTTTTCTATGCTATTTACTAATCAGATTAATATTTTTTTTTTTTTAAATTACGTTCTTAATTTTTAATAGAAGAAAAAGGGAGTGTTTTTACCTTTCATATTTTTTTTCCCCACAGTCACTCTTCCAATTAGATTACTGAATGTACAGATTACCACTATGGCTGCAGGTAAATATTGTTTTAGCTTTATTTTTTAGGTTAACAGGTTCTTTAGTGAACAGTATACAAAATAAATGCTGCATTGTGAATGGTTGCCATAGGCAACAAAGACAGGTTTTATTTAGAAGCTTCACAATTTGCCATTAACTTGTGTGGGCGATGTTCATTATAAGCAGGGTAGCCATGGTTCTCCCAACGATTAAAAAAATTTCCTCCACAGTTTTAACCAGCAAAAATGCTAATTCTCAACATTAATCTATATTAAAAACCTGAGTAGCAGGTCCAATAACTAAACCTAGGACATTGGGGACAATAATATCAAAACTATGCACTACAAGTTCACTGTCTATTTCAATCGGAGTAATATTACTAAAATATAATCTTTATTAGTTACACTAATTATATATATATATATATATATATATCTCAGTGGAACCTTGGTTGAAGAGTAACTTGGTTTGGGAGCGTTTTGCAAGACAAGCAAAGCTTTTTACAAATTTGTAACTTGGTTTAAGAGCAATGCTTTGCAATAAGAGCAAATAGTCACCGTGCACACTTCCGGTTCTGTCCTTTCACCCGCGCTCTGACCCGCTCTGGAGGTAACTTTCTGTACATATGTACTGTATATTGTATACAGTATACCATTGTACAGCACAGTATATACTATATAGCATGTCTATCAATTTGCATTTGTGGATACAGTAATGTACTTTCTTTCTGCTAACCAGTACAGCACATTGTTTATACTGTACCTCTCACACATCAACAATTTTATTGTAAGCTAAAGTGCAGTTTAATTTGTTTTTATGTTTTTTTACTGTACTGTACAGTATTTTGTATTAGTGTACTGTAATAATTTTATATGAATACAGTATATTATTTTGAATTACTGTAATAAGTTTATATAAATACAGTAAATATCTTTGGGTTGTGGAACGAATTGTTGGTATTTCAATTATTTCCTATGGGAAAATTCGCTTTGATATAAGAGCAACTTGGTATAAGAGCACACTCCCGGAACCAATTATGCTCGTAATCCAAGGTTCCACTGTATATGTACATAAATATATGTATTGAGATTACTAGTCGTCCTTGTATATTTTATTGCAGACTGATAAATAAAATTTTATTTTCTAATTGATCAGGTAATCACAGTCCACTTAGATTGATTGATTTTGGTACAATATTTTCCTGGAATAGGTTGTCATTAACCAGTTAATAGCTAGCTGGTGAATCTTATTGTCTGATAGATCAGCTGTCCAGATTACCAATTTGGGGAAGGGATCTGTGTCGCCCAGGGAATGGGGTACTCGGTCCCTGGCAGTGTATAACTGGGGAATGTCACTTTGGTGTCTGTTGCCCGGTCCTGTGCCCCGGGTTCTTTTTAATGGGAAGTATTTACAAGGGAGATTAAAGTCATTGGTGTGACGCCACCTGCGGGTTGCGGTTAATATGGGGGAACCACCGCTGCTGAGTTGGTTTCCCAGGCAGGGTTGAGCCCGGGGAGATGCATGATGGAGACTTTCGCTGTTAATATGGGTGGCCACACCGTGGGTTGTAGTTAACAGTCTCTACTCACTGTTGACCCTCGGACGGCTGGTTCAGGTCACTGTAGTTTCAGTGCCAGTTTGATGACTTGGTTGCTCTGTCCCCGGCACCCGCAGTGTGGTTGGGTCCCCGTAGCTTGGAGCGGTTTGTTTGGGGCCCGACTGTCCCTTTTTGTGGCAGTCTCCTTGTCCGTACAGCGGGCAGTGATCTGTGGGTCAGTGAGGTCCGTGGATGTCCCCTCACTATGCAGGTATTTGCCAGACCGTATGAAACTGACACTTGACCTAAGGCCCTGTGCCCCGTCCGTGCTCTGGTCCCAGTGGTACTCAGGTGTACCTGCCTTGGTGACCACTCTTCTGTGCCCCCGAGTCACCATTACACGACCCAGCTCTAGGCACGTCTCTCCACTTTCACTCACTACTACTGACTAACTGCTGTCCTCTCCCACCAGGCTGTCTAGTCCCCTAGTCTGGCTCCGCCCTCTAAGTGGCCATTCTCTTGTGTAGCCAATTACCCCTGGTGTGGAGTGGAAACTGGGATTTTGGTGTGTCTAGGTGTTCCTGGCACTGGTGTTCCAGGCCCCTAAGGGTAGGCCCTGCGTCCTGGTGAGGATGCAGTACCTAGTAGTGCCCTGAGTGGATCAGGGGTGCTACAGATCCTCATGGAAAGCTTCACGCCATGATTAATAAAGGACTGACTTTCTCATTAGTGAAAATAGGATTAGCTGCCAATATGATAAGCCAACAAATTATCAAGAAAATGTGTCTGAACGTCTTAAGTGACTAGAAATAATACAAGACGTTCGACTATAACCTGTAGTATACAGAGAATCTTAAAGGGGTTTTCCCACAAACAAAGTTCATTTTAATCAATAGATCTTGGAATAATAACAATTTCCACATTTGGATGTGTTGAAAAAAAAGTTCCTGTCCTGAGATAATCTTATACACTTGTCCCTGCTATGCTGCTATGTACTGTGTAAGGCTGGGTTCACACATAGCGACAGCGACAACGACGACCATTTTCTGTGACGTAACAGCGACCTTGTAAGTCGCTGTTATGATCGCTGCTTAGCTGTCAAACACAGTGACGCAGCAGCGATCATAACGTCGCTACATGTGCAGAGAGCAGGGAGCCGCGCACACTGCTTAGCGCTGGCTCCCTGCTCTCCTAGCTACAGTACACATCGGGTTAATTACCCGATGTGTACTGCAGCTACATGTGCAGAGAGCAGGGAGCCTCGCACACTGCTTAGCGCTGTTCTCCCTGCACTCCTAGCTACAGTACACATCGGGTTAATTACCCGATGTGTACTGCAGCTACATGTGCAGAGAGCAGGGAGCCTCACACACTGCTTAGCGCTGGCTCCCTGCACTCCTAGCTACAGTACACATCGGGTTAATTAACCCGATGTGTACTGCAGCTACATGTGCAGAGAGCAGGGAGCCGGCACTGGCAGCGTGAGAGCGGCGGAGGCTGGTAACGAAGGTAAATATCGGGTAACCACCTTGGTTACCCGATGTTTACCCTGGTTACAGCTTACCGCAGCTGCCAGATGCCGGCTCCTGCTCTCTGCTCGCTTCATTCCGTCGCTCTCTCGCTGTCACACACAGCGATCTGTGCATCACAGCAGGAGAGCAACAATAAAAAAACGAACCAGGGCTGTGTGTAATGAGCAGCGATCTCACAGCAGGGGCCAGATCGCTGCTCAGTGTCACACACAGCGAGATCGCTAATGAGGTCACTGCTGCGTCACACAAACCGTGACTCAGCAGCGATCTTAGCAGCGATCTCGCTGTGTGTGAAGCACCCCTAATGGACATGTCTGACAGTACAGGGACATGGTCTGGTTATACCACATCTCCTTTTAAGGAAGTTAAAAAGTATACAGACATTACAACATGGGATCGCAGATTCTTCTTTCTTTGAGGTAAAACATTTTTTTTTTTTTTAAACAGACAGGGAAATTTTGTACCTCAAAAAGAATCAGCTGTGATCCTGTGATGTGATGTCTGTAAACTCTCTTTTGCGTATCCATACCCATCATCATAATACAGTGAAACCTTGGTTTAGGAGAACAATCCATTCTGGGAGTGTGCTTGTAAACCAAGTTACTCGTCTAGCAAAGAAAAATTTCCCATAGGAAATAATGCAGGCTCAGACAGTTCGTTCCACAACTTGTTCAATGTCCCATCCTGGTCCCCTATTGTGCCATTCCACACACACACACACACACACACACACACAAACACGCACAAACACGCACAAACACACACATATTATGCTCACCTTACCTTCTGTTCCATCGCCGGCCTCCTGGTTCTTGTAGTTCGCCAGTACAGGATGTGTATCGGGTAACCATCACGACCGATGCCGGAGCTTCCGCTGCCAGAGCGCTGACGTCAAATGCAGGAGCTGCTTGCCTCTGATTGGTCAGCGCAATGCCTTTGAGAAGCGGCTGACAGTGGAAGTTACCCGATACACATCCTGTACCGGCGAACTACAAGAACCGGGAGGCCGGCGATGGAACGGAAGGTAAGGTGAGCATAATATGTGTGCATGCGTGTTTGTGCAGACTGCAAGAGCGGGTCAGAGCGCGGTGAAAGTACGGAACCGGAAGTCTGTGCGGTGAGTATTTACTCATACAGCAAAGCTTGCTTGCAAACTGAGTTGCAAATTTACAGCAAGCTTTGCTCATAAAGCGAAATACTCGCACACCAAGTTACTCGTAAACCGAGGTTCCACTGTACTGTTAAAGTGGCCACAACAACAACAACAGCTTCTCAATCTGACCTAATAGATAGGGCATACGGCCATTGTGAAGGGGGTCTAGCCTCTTAAAGCCAGCAAAAATTCCAATTATGTAAGAGTTCCAGATGTTCTGAGAGGTAGTGCTCATCTACTCATTGCATTGGGTGGCCATTTACTGAAAGTATACAACACCATTTTACCCCTGCACCAGTTGCCCCCAGTGATAACAGTGCATCGGTCATGTTAGATAAATTACACCCACATTGGTTTTACTGGTCTTAAAGAGACAACTCTTTTGAGTAATTCATCATTTCTTGTAACTGTCAGGACTCCAGACCGACCTCAATGACTGCTGTAGTTGTATGTTTGCATATTTATTTATTCTAATGATCAGCATTGCAATTTTTTAAGAATGTAGTTTTAATCTACAATGTCACATAAGCAAAGGAGGCAGGTCTAGTCCAGTGGGGTGTCAATATACCTGGACTAGTCCTGCCTCCGATCTTCTAATTATGCTACACTGTGCGTGACTGACAGCCTACATCAATCCCTTTTAAGGTAGGACCAATAATTTAGATTTGTGATTAGAAGATCTTATGCAGGACTAGTCCGGGGGAAAAGAAACGGCCTGCTGGACTAGTTCTGCCTCACTTTGCATTTGCAACATAAAAATAAATTCTTAAGTGACTGCAGTGCTAATCAGTGACATTAAACACCTTAGGCTATGTGCGCACGTTGCGTAAATTCATGCAGTTACGCTGCGCTTTGCAGCGCAGCGTAACTGCATGCGTCCTGCGTCCCCTGCACAGTCTATGGAGATTGTGCAGGGGCCGTGCGCACGTGGCGTCTCAGAGCGCAGCGCTTCGGCTACTGCCGAAGCGCTGCGCAAAAAGAAGTGACATGTCACTTCTTTCCTGCGCTTTGCCGGCAGCTCCTGCTCTGTCTATGGCAGGAGCTGCAGGCAGAGCGCACGTTCTCGCCGGCACCATGCGCTTCAGAACGCAGCTTTTCAGCTGCGCTCTGAAGCGCACCTTTTACGGTGCTGGGCTAGTACGCAACGTGCGCACATACCCTTATTAGTAAAAGGAATTTTGTACTCATACCGCTATAATAGCAGAAAGGGACGGTCAGGGAATCTGACAGGTTCTCTTTAAGATAATTCATGAAAGTTTTAGGTGTTTGGTTTATAACTTCGCATCTACTACTAATAGACTTCTTTCTTTTTTGCTTTTCAAGGATCACATTTTCCAAGTTGGCAGTTCAGTGAAAAGAAAAAAAAAGTTTTTGCTCTATTTTTAGGATTATTATCCTTTCTCTAATTTAATTTGCTTTTTTTTTAATTATTGCAAAAAATACTACCACATGGGCTATGTGCATGGGAAGGGGGAGGAGAGCGTGTGTAGACTGGGCTGTGACAGCCTCTGGTTAGGCAGGTTCTCCCTCTTTTGTCTGCCACTGTGTTTCCAAAAAGCTTGGGAAGTTGTTGACTGAGGCAGTGTGTTACTAGCTGGGACTGGACATAGGAGGACTACCTCCTCAGCAGGAGCTCTGGGCACCTGGACTCACAAGGAACTGCGAGAAGAACAAGGGTCTCAAAACCTGAAGGTGGGAAGCAGCTGCTGCTCTGTCTACACTGAAACCTACCGGCAAAATGGTATTTCAAGCAGTCGGAAAACTATTGGGGAAGCACAATAAGATCAAAAAGAAGGCGGCAGCAGAAAGCGAGAAGCTCTACCTGGAGCCACGATTTACGGGGGCACGAATACTAGATGCGGATATCTTAATGCTCGTGGCTTTACCCAAAGGACTCAATGTTGACGAATGGCTGGCCAGTAATGCCTCTGCCTTCTACAATCATGTCAGTCTCATGTACGGTTCTATATCAGAATTCTGTCCCGTGTAATGTTTGTCATGGCTAAAACATTAAATATTTTATTTAAAAATTAAATCTTCTGAATGTGATATTGCTCTCATATGCAAACAATGATTGTGCCTTTCAAGGACTTTTATAGGTTGTCAGAGTCCAAGTAGAAGGTATAATCCGTGGGATGCTTCTAAGTTCTATGGGTCACTGGTTAATTAAAGGAGATCAGCAAACCATGGATTAGTCTACTGCTTCCATTTTAAGGCCGCATTTACACATCCGTCAGACATGTCCTAGACCTGTCTGCTTTTTTCTCGGAAAGTACACTCACATGTAGAGTTTCATTGATCCGCACACACATTAGTTTTAAAAATGAATCCATGTCTCAGTTTCCGTGAGACACACAGCATGTCATATTCACATCCATATTACAGATCAAACTTGGCCATTAGAGCCTATGGAAATTCATGTAAGGCGGTTGATACGCTGAAGACATACTTTGTAATTCAGTATAATCCGTTTGTAAATAATCAGGTCAGACAGTGTACCTGCATCAGTGAAAAATACGGAACCACTAGGATGCGACTGGGATGACACCTAAGAAAAAAATTGTTCTGTTTCTCTCGTATGATGACAGTCATACATATGTTCTTGATCAGGGGTGGGCAATTAATTTTCCCGAGAGGTCAGAAGAGACACTGTGACTGGTGTTGGGTTCCGAACCAATAGGCTGAAATTAATTCTGCTCAACATTAACATATACTTATTATTTTATATTATTATTAATTCTATCACTTATAGCCTCCTATATACAGCATAGCCTCTTATATATTTTAAGGGTTCCCCCATAGCCTGCTATATACATTTCTGAGCCCCCTAATAGCCTTTTATACACATTTCTGAGCCCCCACATAGTCTCCTATATACATTATGAGCCCCCACAAAGCCTTCTACATACATACAAACATTCCATCTCATAAACAACATACTCTCCTCGCTCCTGTTTTCACCTGGCATTCTGCTTCAGCCTCATGCACGATGTTACATAGTTACATAGGCTGAAAAAAGACCTAGGTCCATCTATTTCATACTTCCTCTACCAATTTGCACATTTTGTCATTAAGTCATTTATAACCGACAATGTTGTATGTACTATCAATGCTTCTGTTGTGCCTCATGCTGATTGGTGGAAGATAGAACCAGCGGCCCCTACTCTACCAATGTGTTCACGGCTGTCTGCATCCTGAGGATGCAAGCAGCAGTGTCATCAGGCAGAGGACAGGCGGTAGGGGAGGGTATGGTGCACTCCGCGGTCCTGTTTTCAGCCCTTTGGCAGACCCACAACCAGAGGGCCGGATGTAGCCAGCGGGCTGCACTTTACCCAGCCCTGTTCTTATTCATTGAAATAGTGGACAAAAAAAATGAATATGGCTCATAAAATAAACTTTTGATAACTGACTATTAGAGATGGGCGAAAGCTAAAATATTCACATTCAGATTATTTGAGCCCAACAATTTCTATTCTTCGTGTATTCAAACCAAGTAATGAAACTAATTCAATGGGAAACTCAAATAAATTTCTACAGCACCTTGGAAGTAGGTCTGGGAGGGCTGTAAAAATGCTGCAATGGATGGTAAAGTGCTGAAACTGAATAGGAACAGCATGGGGACGATGCCTGGATGCATTTCTAACTCACATTTGGTTTCTGGGAATAATTTTGTCAGCGTATTATGGGGATGAAAGCAGGAGAATTATACTTACAGTTTCCAGCTTGGCTGTCACACTGTTTCCTGGTCCGATAATTAAAGTTCATGAATATACTCTGCTTCCCCTGCCCACATTCTGTAACAGTGCCTGTGATTGGTTGCAATCCTGCTTCCCTGCCCACCCTCTGTGCCAGCATCTGTGATTGGTTGACCTCACACTAGCTGTCTAGTCAGGCAGAAAGCGAAGTGTAAAAATAAACAAATAATTGGAAAAAATGGTGCAAGGTCCTCCATATATCATACTCAGCACAGATAAAGCAGACAGCTACAGGCTGCAGATCCAGCTATGTGCGTTATTTTGACTGTGTATCAAAATACGAGGGATCTTATGCAGCTTTTTTAAAAATAATTTAAATAAATAATTTTAGAAAACGGCCTGTGGTCCTCCCCAATTTTGATACCCAGCCAAGATAAAGCATACAGCTGGGGGCTGGTGTTCTTAGGCTGGGGGCTCATGGTTATTGGGTCCTCCCCAGCATAAAAATAGTAGCCTGCAGCTGTCCAGCAATTGACGCGTCCATTAGACCTCCGGTGACCTGACTGCCCGATTGTCGGCGCAATCAGGTCACACTGGTCAAACTGGGGACTCGACCACTGTCCTCAGTCAAAGTTGAACCCGTTGCTCTCAGTGAAAGCGGAACCCACTGCCAGATTGCTGAACTATCTGCGGGGCACGGCTGCACTGCAATTCAGCAGCGGGTTCCACTTTCACTGAGAGCAGTGAATTCAACTCTCACTGAGGCAGCGAGGGACGCCTAGAGTGATCTCCGGTGACCTGATTGTCGGATTGTTGGATTGAGGGGAACAGCGCAAGAGCAGTCCAACAGTCAGGTCACCAGAGATCACACTCTGGGCTACCCGCTACCCTCAGTGAAAGTTGAACCTGCTGCTCCCAGTGAAAGTGGATCCCATTGCTTGATTGGGAAATTGGAAAAAAATTGAAAAAAATTGTTCCCTGTATTTTGACCCCCAGCAAAGATAAAGCAGACAGCTACAGGCTGTAGCTCACTGTTATGTGTGTTATCTTGGCTGTTTATCAAAATACGAGGGCCCCAATGCAGCTTTTTTAAAAAATTATTTAAATAAATAATTGAAAACAGTGGCCGTTATCCAAATTTTGATACCCAGCCAAGATAAGGCAGACAGTCTGGGGCTGGTAGACATATTCTGTATGTAGTAGAGCCGGCTACCAGCCCCAAGCCGTCTGCTTTATCTTTGCTGGGTATTAAAATTGGAGAGACCGCACGCAGGTTTTTAAATGTTTTTATTGAAAGAATTTTTTAAAAAGCTGCACGGGATCCCTCGTATTTTGATACACAGCCAAGATAACGTGCACAGCTGCGCCTGCAGCCTGTAGGTGTCTGCTTTATCTGCACTGTGTATCAAAATATGGGAGACCCTACTTCATTTTTTCAATTTATTCATTTTTACCCTTCACTTGCAGGACCCAGACAGCTAGTGTGAAGGCAACCAATCACAGACGCTGGCAAAGAGGGTGACTGGGACAAACAGGACTGCAACCAATCAAAGACATCGGAACCGAGGGTGGGTGGGGGAAGCAGTTCATACTCATAAGGGTTAATGAGTGGATCGGGAAGTAGTGTGACAGGGAAACTTTTTAAGTATAATTTTCCTGCATTAATGACCTGAAGTCAAATCCCAGTAATGCCAGTAGCAAAGATGGTAACGGCAGTACTGTGATTGGAAGACAAATCCCCACATATTTAGTGGCTGAAAATCAGGCGTCAAACATGCGGGGAGGAGACTTGAAACTCACAATGTTGCATACCAAAATACTCGACAAGTAACCTATACTAAAAATACTTACTATTTGTGCGAGTATGGTATATTCAAGTATATTCACTCATCACTACTGACTATACTGCCTCTGTACATGTGGAAGAAGTGGACAGGAACTGTGTACTACAAATATATTAATATAAATATACATACAGTAATGTGCAAAACTTTTAGGCAGGTTTGGAAAGAATTGCTGCAAAGTAAGATTACATTTAGAACCAGAAGTATTGATGTTTTTTTTTTTTATCAATTAATAAAATTGAAAATAAATGTACAAAGGAGAAATGTAAATCAAATCAATTATAGATGTGACCACCTTTTGCCTTCAAAACAATATCAACGCATCAATTCTTCTAAATACACTTGAACAGTTTTTGAAGTAAAGGCCCCGTTACACGCAATGACGTATCTAACGATATATCGCCGGGGTCACGGATTCCGTGACACACATCCGGCATCGTTAGTGACGTCGTTGCGTGTGACACCAACGAACGGCCGTTAATGATGGAAAATACCAAATCGTCCATCGTTGACACGTCGTTCGTTTTCAAAAAATCGTTGATTGTTGAAGACACAGGTTGTTTGTCGTTCCCAAGGCAGCACACATCGCTATGTGTGACACCTCGGGAACGACGAACTGCAGCTTACCTGTGGCCACCAGCAATGAGGAAGGAAGGAGTTGGGCGGGATGTTACGGACGCTCATCTCCACCCCTCCGCTTCTATTGGGCGGCCGCTTAGTGACGCCGCTGTGATGCCGCACGAACCGCCCCCTTAGAAAGGAGGCGGTTCGCCAGCAACAGCGACGTCGGTAGGCAGGTAAGTCCGTGTGACGGCTCCTATTGATTTTGTGTGCCACGGGCAGCGATTTGCCCGTGACGCACAAACGACGGGGGCGGGTGCTTTCACCGGCGATATCGCTAGCGATATCACTGCATGTAAAGCCCCCTTTACTTGGTAAGGAAGTTGATCCAAACATCTTGTAGAAGTAACCACAGATCTTCTGTGGATGCAGGGTTGTGCAAATCCTTCTGCCTCTTCATGTAATCCCACACAGTCCGGATGATGTTGAGATCAGGGACATCACTTTCAGGTCTCCTTATTTTTTTTTACGCTGAAAATAGTTCTTAAGTTCTTAATCACATTGACGGATTGTTTGGGGTTATTTTTCCCTGTGTACAGTAAATTTGCAGCCAATCAGATTCCCCCTGATGGTATTGCATGATTGATATGTATCTGCCTGTATTTGTCAGCTTTGATGGCAATAAAGGGTGCTTTACACGCTGCGACATCACTAACGATATATCGTCGGGGTCACGGTGTTTGTGATGCACATCCGGCGTAGTTAGCGACATCGCAGCATGTGACAGCTAGGAGCGACGATCAACGATCGCAAAAACGTCAAAAATCGTTGATCGTTGACACGTCGCTCCATTTCATAATATCGTTGGTGGTGCATGCCGCTGGTTGTTCGTCAATCCTGCGGCAGCACACATCGCTGTGTGTGACACCGCAGGAACGACGAACATCTCCTTACCTGCGTCCACCGGCAATGAGGAAGGAAGAGGGTGGGCGGTATATTCCGCCCGCTCATCTCCGCCCCTCCGCTGCTATTGGACGGCTGCCATGTGACGTCGCTGTGACGCCGCACAAACCGCCCCCTTAGAAAAGAGGCAGTTCGCCGGCCACATCGACGTCACAGGGAAGGTAAGTCCATGTGACGGGTGTAAGCGATGTTGTGCACCACGGGCAGCAGTTTGCCCGTGACGCACAACCGACAGAGGCGGGTACACTCGCTAGCGATATCGATAGCGATATCGCAGCGTGTAAAGTGCCCTGAAGGGTTGTTCGAGGATACTTAGTACAGCAGATGAAAGACACATCATGAATAATTCCCTTTCAATTTGAAAGACATCCAGCCGTGCAAGTTGCTCTCTTTCACCCCATCGTCTTCATCATTCAGTAGCTCCTCCTCCTCGATGGTGGGCCAGCATCTCTGCTCTGTAGACACTTACATTAATTAAACAATTTACTTTTGTTTCCTGTGATCTGGGTCTCTCCCAAAATTGAAAACACAACCTGTATCATTGCAAGCAGCTGCTAAAACTGAGCCACAGCTTGCAAAACTATAGACGTTTCTATACTTAACCCCTTCACCCCCAGGGCATATTTTCCATTTTGTTGTTTTCCATTTTTCCTACCCCTCTTCCAAGAGCCATATGAGAGCTTGTTTTTTTGCGGGACGAGTTGTATTGTTGAATCACGTCATTATTTTACCATATAGTATAGTAGAAAATGGGGATAAAATCCAAGTGTGTTAAAATTGCACAAAAAAGTGCAATTCGACAATGTTGTTTTTTTTTTTCTTTACCATATTCATTATATACTAAAACTGACCTGGAAATATGATTTTCCAAATCAGTACGAGTACATAGATCACATGTACACTGGAGACCAAAATTAGAGAACATCATACAATTTCCTAAATGTTAAGGTCATTGTGTAGTCTTATGTGATTATATCATACAGGAGTAAACTAGCAGTATTTTAAGATTATTTCATAAATTAAAATAATTGTAAAGCACATACTAAAAATTTAAATGAGATAAATGAAAAAGAACACTGATCAAAACAGATTAGATTAGAGAACACTTTCAGATACCTGCAAGTTATTGGTGTTAATCTGGCACTTCGTGCTAATTTCCTTATCTAACAAACCCTAACTGGCAGCCTAACTTTCCAGTTTGCACTGATTTTCAAAATGGTGTGCTGTTCCAAAGTGACTGAAACCCTCCGGCAGCAGGTTGTCCAGATGAAGGCCAAAAGGGTGACCCTATCAGCCATATAAAGAGAAGTTGGTCATTAAAAGTCTGTGATTTTGAGAATATTGCATCTTTACAACATCACAAACTCTTTCAAGTCCCCCATGAAAGCTGGTCATTCTCGAAAGACAAACACAATAGAGGACAGGATAATGCAGAGAATATCCATGGGTAATCGTTTCAACATTGCAGCTGCAATTGCTCGCCAGTTCAGCACTGAACAGGGTAAGGATCTGTCTCCTCATACAGTGTCACAACGTTTAAGGGCATTTGGACTGAATGCCCACTTTGCAGTGACCAAACTTCTCATAAGCAGAAAGAATTAAAAGACTAGACTCACCTTTAGTGAGGAGCAAGTTGTGTGGACAGAGGAGAAGTGTCTCACAGTTCATTTTAGTGATGAAAGCAAATTTAATTCATTTGGGTCTTATGGGAAACATTATGTTCATCGACAAACTGGGGAAAGACTGAACCCAAAGTGTGTTAAGAAGTCAGTGAAAGATGGTGGAGGAATTGTCATGGTTTGGGAATGTTTTCTGCAGCAGGAGTTGGACCTTGCATACAGCTACGTGGCAGAGTAAATGCAAGTGAACCTTCTTCAACACGTGATTCTTTATTTGCATTCATCACTCAATCAGCCAATAATTTTCATGCAGGACAATTCCCCCTGCCACACAGCAAAATGGGTAAAGCAGTTCCTTGAAACAAAAAACATTGAAACAATGAAATGGCCAGCCAAGAGTCCTGATCTAAACCCAATAAAAAACCTTTGGAAAATCCTTGCTAACAAAGTTATGGCCAAGAAACCCCCAACAGTCAAAGAACTGTAGAAGAGACTGGAAGAAGAGTGGACCAAAATCACACCAGAGCAGTGTGAGAGACTAGTGATGTCCTGTGGCCGCAGATGTGCTGAATTCATTCAAAGCAAAGGCTTGTACACGTCCTACTGATCGGTGACTGTTACCATCAGAAAATTTAGTTATATTCTTATGATCATCATGGTTTGGGCAAAATAAAGGTTTAATGTTAATAAACTTTGGATATTTTGTAAAACACTCCTCTAGTGGCATGGTATATCCCTCACAAAAAACCTTCAAATTTTGATCAATGTAGATTACATTATTTCTGAAACTTTTTCTCTAATTTTGATCTCCAGTGTATGTTTTTTTTTATTTAAGTGGTAAAATGCTTTTTTTTTAATTTGTAAAAATTGAAGTCTAGCGTTTTCATTTTTTATCATTATGCTATTTACTGATCAGGTAAGTAATATTCATTTACTTTATTTTGATAGATCATACATTTTTGGACGCAGCAATACTAAATATGTGTATTTTTTTCTTGTTTTATTTTTAATGGGCAAAAGGGAGGATTTAAACTTGTTTTTTTTTTCATATGTGCTTAAAGGGAACCTGTCACCAGATTTTTCACTATTAAACTAAAAGTGTCACCTTTTGCAGCTCCCGTGCTGCATTCTATGAAGGTGCACCTTGTGCCCTGACTCCCCTTCCAGACCCTAAAAAACACTTTATAAAACATGACCCCCACGTATGCTAATTACCTATGTGACTCAGATGGGCAAGATTATGGTCGGGTACGAGGATGACGCTGGTGAGGTCATGCACAGCGCCAACCATAATCTTGCGCCTGCGCATTTAGCTCACCGGCGCGCGCGAGGGCAGCTATGTTTTCTGCTCTGCCCGCGATATGGCAGAGCAAACTGTGCCTGTGCGAGCCGCCATAACTGCACAGGCGCGAGATTTGAAAATGCAACGAGGATGATGACGGAGGCGTCATCACGTCAATCAAGAAAGGAGGATGGCGAACAGCGGCAGGAGGGGGGACAGGAGCAGAAAAAAAGCACACCCATCTGAGCCACACAGGTAATTAGCATATGTGTGGGTCATGTTTTATACAGTTATTTCTAGGGTCTGGAAGGGGAGTCAGGGCCAAAGTGCACCTTCATAGAATGCAGCCCAGGAGCTGCAGAAGGGGATTCTTTTATTTTAATAGGGAAAAATCTGGTGACAAGTTCCCTTTAACAGTGTTTTATAGTCTGATCCCTTGTGGTATTTATATAGCAGTGAAACATTTCCCATGAATTTTTTTTTTTTACATGCTTTTTGTTCAGTCTCCGTCTCTTTGTTCTTCTCTATAGAAGCCTATAGTGAAAAAATGCACCAAAACGGCAAACATCAGCTGTGTCATTAGATGAACAGTGGGCAGGAGATTTTATGAAATGACATCCACTTTGCTTGGACATTTAGGCCATGTTCACATGTAGTGTTATTTTCTGCAGCTTTTTTTTTATAAAAAGTCTGCTGTGTTTAATTGTTCAAGCAAATCGGTTTTGATTTCATGAAACCTGCGCCCACTGTGCATCTAAAGACGCCGCTGAACTCTGCGGTCCTGGTTCTTTTTTCTCTAGCAGTTTTATGTGGAACCTAAAAAACATGCATGTAAAAAACTAGAGTTACTTTTTAAAGGGCAGAATCAAAGTTTTTTTGTAGTATACAAAAACACATTAAAAATGTGGTTTCACATACGCACCAAAAATGTATCAAATAAAGGGAAAAGACCTAGAGAATGCAGCAAGGATGCAATAACCAGAGAATACTATTATTGCGTAGTTTGGTGCGGACACATGCAGAAAACAATAAGCACAGTATTTATGCAACGTGTGAACATGGCCTTAAAAATTTTAACAGTCAAGACCACATATAGAGAAGCTTACATAAAATTTGGAAAGTTCTGGCTGCTACAATTATGAATGGACAAAATATAAATTCAACCAGAGGAAAGTGCAGACCAGGATTCCAGCATATTTATGAGCTCTGTATAACTGCTAGATCTGCAGCAGAGAAAACATGGATTCATCAAAATGACAGCAAACAGCTCAGTAAGTGACACATCACTGGAATCAGGGTCTCTGTCTTTACATTATACTGCTCTCACATGGGAGAGCGAAAACCTGGTGACAGATTCCCTTTTATAGCCCTCTGTACCTGGACTTGTACACATGCTAGCTGGTCACCGATTCATGCAGAGCTATTAAAATCCCTATTTCTTATATTGATGGCTGGACCATATGGCACTTTTTACCTTTTACCTTTTGTGCCTTCCCTATTTCCTCATAGATTGTAGCTTATTAGCAGGGTCCTCACTCCTGTATCTATTGAATGGTGTAATTCTGTAATGTCTCATATTGTCTGTACATGTTCTCTCTCAATTGTAAAGTGTTGTGGAATATGTTGGCGCTTTAGAAATAAAAACGTGCTCTGTATTCTTGCACGTGGACATTGCACTCTTGGTGTGGTTTACAGCAGTATTGCATTTATCCAGCAGATTGTGAAAATCCGTATAATACAGAAGGGCTGTGCATGTGATGTGTGGACAATTGAGTTTAGGTAAGTGAATCTTTTCCTGTTACGGGATATAGTCTATTGTCATCTGCCGGACTGACGTAAAGTAACTTAATCTTGATTCGCACATGCTGGCTAAATCACTATCAACAATAAACTGTAAACCACAGCTTCAAAATTGGATTAAACAAACTAATTTTGCATTAGTAGCTGATTACAAAGTATTAGCAATGTGCAAGAGGCGTGAAATAAATGAATCAACTGCAATGTAAAAAAAGGAGGCTCTGTTGCTTTGGGTATTAATGAAAGCATTCTAAAAAACTACAGTTTAAAATGGCATCAGTTCCTTAAGGCGTTGTCCTCTACTTTTACATTGATGGTGATCAGTTGTATCTGGTGCCGTTGGCGGTAGCAGCCGGCCGGAGATGCTCAGTTCCAGACCTGCCACATCAACTGATAGTCGCCGCTGCCGCGTATAGCATCATCCCCCTCGTATTCAAACCGATAGGGAGTGGATGTACAATACCCAGTCTTGACGGGAGAGATGAGACATCTCTAGAACTCAGCATTTCCATCTGCCTGCTGTTGCCGCTGGCACCGGCAACAGCTGGTGGCAGGGGTGCTGTACGTTGGATGCCAAATGGATGACCTATCCTAAGGACAGGCCATCAATTTAAAAGTAGTGGACAACCTCTTTAAGAAAACATAGGGAGTATAAGTCAATCTAAAGTTAAAGGGAATCACATCAGATCACACACACTCACACATCAGATCACACACACTCACCCATCAGATCGCACACACACATCAGATTGCACAAATACACACATCTAATTGCACACATACACACATCAGATTGGACACATACACACATCAATGCATTTCACCACAGATCCTCGCACTCCACTGTACTGTGTCTTAGGTTCCTCTGCCGGCTGGAAGCAATCGGTATCGCCGGATGTGGTGAGTGTATGTGTGTGATTGTATGTGCGATCTTATATGTGTGTATGATTGTGTGTGTGTGCAGTCTGATGTATGTGAGTGTTAGCCAGAAGAAGGGTAGGATCGCATAGAGCATACCTGCTGGGAGCACCTTCTGAAGATCACAGGAGGACCATGGAGCAACGCAGTTGTCTGGTAAGTATGATTCTCCTGAGAGAAGGGAATCTGCATTTTTTGGGGATAAACTTTCCCTCAACCGTGTTTGCCCGAGAATAAGCCCTACCCCGAAAATAAGCCCCAGCGCATTTTTCAGGGTAAAAAAAAAATATAAGACGTGTTTTATGTTCGGGGAAACTGTGTATCACTTACATTAGTCGCTGCAGCTGTTCTGACACAGTAAAATATATTATTTTTAACATGTAGCAGAGCTCTGGGAGCTGCTTCTGGCCACATCAGGCTTTCAGTGCACATTTTCATAGAAAGAAGCTGTTAATCACAGAAGGAGGCAGAGTCGGACTACAGCTTACTCACTACTGAGACCCACTAATGATAAAGATAAGAGGCTTAAACTAATATTGCAAATAAACAAAAACAGACTTTGAGATAAGAGACAGCTAGCTATAAACTTCATGTTAACTCTTAGGGCGGCTTTGCACGTTGCGACATCGGTGGGGTCAAATCGAAAGTGTCGCACATCCGGCGTCACTTTCGACATCGTAGTGTGTAAATGCTAGATGATACGATGAACAAGCGCAAAAGCGTCGTTATCGTATCATCGGTGCATTCACCGACATTTCCATAATGCCGGTGCCGCGACAGGTACGATGCAGTTCCTCGTTCCTGCGGCATCACCTTACCTGCCGCTGGCGGCTATACGGAAGGAAGGAGGTGGGCGGGATGTTTACATCTTGCTCATCTCCGCCCGTCCGCCGCTATTGGCCGCCTGCCGTGTGACGTCGCTATGACGCCGCACGACCCGCCCCCTTAGGAAGGAGGCGGGTCGCCGGCCAGAGCGACTGAGTGCATGTGAAGCTGGCATAGCGATACTTTTCGCTACACCAGCTATCACAAGATATTGTGTCTGCGACGGGGGCGGGGACTATCGCGTGCGACATCGCAGCATCGGCTTGCGATGTCGCAACGTGCAAAACCCGCCTTACAGTATGCTGGCTCAGATTACATAGCAAAATGTCCTGACAGAGTCTCTTTAAGTGACTTTAAGCAACTTCTAAATGGCCTAAACTACTACAACTGCTCCTTTTCTTATTATTTTTATTTTAACATTTGCTTTGGGTTTGTCCAGTACCATTTAAATGCAGTCTGACTCAGTAACGACAAACATAATATTCGTACATCAATAAAATTATTACAAATTTTTGTTAATACAATGGGAGTAACAAATATCTTACCTGACTCCTCAGTGAAGTTGCTGGTGATTGAGCTGCCTCCAGCTGAGTTGCAGTTTCTTGCTTCCTTGAACTGTTTCCTTTTCTTCGCCCAGCGATCAGACAATTCCTCCTGAGCAATTTCACAGCTCCTCGATTCCATTAATACCAAGTCTTTAGGCAATTTAAACTTTTTGTTGAAACCTTCTTGTGTGGCATCTAGTTACAAATAAAGGAAGTTAGTGTATTACGTTCCTTTACATTACAAACTAAGAAATCTATGGAGCAAGTCATCACTGTCTTATTTCATATCATGTTCTGCTGCCAACTCAGCACTCAGTAAGTCGAAAACTGATATTCAGACATGGATGAGCCGATATTCTTGGCAAGCCTGCAGTCAGGCTGTAGACTTTTTTGAACAAGGAAACCAAATGGACTTTTAGTTCCCAATAAGCTGTTTGCATATTGGATATTTGTGAGTATAATTAACCCCTTCAAACTATAGAAATTTGCCCATTTGTGGCTTTATGCTTTTGTGGCCAGGTTTTCATCTATCAGATGCATCATGAGATTTTTTCTTCTTTTGTGCCTAATGACAAAACTATATCAGTTTTCATCATTTTTTATAAATTGCAATTGGCAAGCTACTTTATCTTGATAAATAATATTGGTAAATGCTTTGGTCCTTAGATTCCCCTCAATATTCAGCTCTTGGACACTTAATAGTACATTATTAAAAGGGATTAGGATTAGAGATGAGCAAATCTGGCACAATGCAAATTCGCTTGTTAAAGTGTTTATCCCTGAAAAATTCAATTGAAGGAGAACTTATTCTCCACAAATTTAATGTCTCTTATTATGCTCTGGGGTAGCTTCATAATAACCATAATATGTAAATAAATACTACTAATCATTATGTTCACCTCACCACTCACATCTCCAGCCTCTCAGCACTTCACTGCCACCCGTCCAGTCCTTGTTGCATGTTCAGATCGGCGTTAGCAGTGCTAAAATCACATGGCCTCAGTCAAGGCTGAGAATTCCAGAAATGTTAGGCCCCGGAGGGTTCTGTGCATGCACTCCGCAAGGTCGCTGCCCATAACATCACAACGTGTGCAGCAACCCCTCCCAGAACTAACCTGAGAATGGAGGAGCCAAAGAGGTGAATATAAGGTTTCTGAGGGGTTTTTTTTTAAATGTTTTGAAGGCCTGTTATGGCTCAGAAAAATGTTGGCCAGCAGCCATTGAATCCATGCAAAAGCCAATTACAAAAAAATCTACATTTTGCTGAATACATATTTTTGTAAAAGTAGAGTACAATTCAATTCCACTCAAACTTATTCGCTCAGCTCTAGTTAGGATTTTTTATGTTTTAAAAATGTAAACCTTGACTAATTGAAAACTATGTATTGTTTATACCATTTGCTGCATAAGAATATACTAACGGTCTTTTGGTGACATACACGCTAGATCCCATTATAAATCAATAATCATTTTGAGACTCAATATAAAAGGTAATGTGAATATAGCCTTATATAATTTTCTAATTATGCTGTATGTAGGGTATATAAAAATTGTTACAGTTAGAGGATGATTGTATGTTATGCCCAGGGCATATCGAGGTCTCAGCATAATAGCATGCACTTACTTATTGAATTAGCTGATGCATTTCTCAATATTATAGTCTGACATGAAATAGTGTTTTTCAAGTGCATATAAATATTGGTCAGTCTAAAGAAAGATAAAGATATGGACCATCATGAATGAAATGAGTTACCTTTTTCATTCCTTTTCATAATTGGACTTTCAACTTTCTCCAAATATTCTTCATCTTGTTCAATATGTTTTGAATAATTGTCTTCAGAATCAGACTTTGGTTGGTTTGGAATCTGAAAGGTTATCGACTCAAAAGAAGTGCCTGGGATGGCACTATCAGAACTATTTCTTGTAGATGTGTTGCTACTTTCCGCCTGCTCTGAATCTGAGGTTCTATTTTCTTCATTTCTACCTGACTCATCAGATATGTTAGTTTGTTGCTCCATTGAGAAAAAAGGCTTGAATGTCTCTGCTGATTGTGAAAATACTTCAATGTCTACCAGTGTGCTTTGTTCTTCAAATGAACTGTGTATTTTGTTGTCTGAATCAGGTTCATCAACATCGGAAACAGGCGTTAATACTGAGTCTCTCTGTAGAAAGGAAGATGTAAACTCTTTGTTAGGTTCTCGTTGTACTCCAGTGCTTGGTGCCTCAGTGTCACCTTGAATTAGCACTCTTTGGTCCAGGTCTCCAGTTACAACAGTCACAACTGAGCTTCTTTTTTTGTTTGTATTTTCTGGTTCTGTAGAGTTCGGCTGACTTAATTCAAATAATTGGAGACATTCAGCTGGCACTCGACTGTTGCTGTTATTTCCTAAAATATGTTCTGTTGATGAGCTTCGAGAAGGCGGAGTAACCTGTATTAAAAATTGATTGTTTTGTAACACTGAAATATCTTGTACTTCCATATAATTATCACTGTCTAACATCTCTTCATCAAAACCACTTTCACTAAAATCGATATGTTCGTCAGCATGCTTCATCATGTCGTCATCTTCATCCAACTGGCTATTCACAAAATCTAAAACACGCTCACCATTTTCGCATGGATCAGAAACATTTGAATGAGTACTTGCCTCATCTTCTTGGCCAAAGCATGAAATTACCTTTGGACTACTAAGTGGAATGATGTTATGATCTTTCTCTTTACTGAGTTTTCTTCTGTTTAGAAATGTTAATGACACTAGTTGTTTTTTGAGGTCGACAGAAGAAACATGAGGATGAGTTCTTTGAGCTGTAGGATTTGATGATAACAAGTGCTGTTCCAATTCAAAAAAAGATTGCCTTGTATTACTACAAGCCACATATGGATCATAATACATTTGTGGAAATGTTTTACGTCTTATTACTTTGGCATGAAGGGGACAATCACTCTTCGTTGAGTGACAGTTCTTAGCTGGATTCAGCTTTTGTTCTTTATTTGGCATAAAGGGGTCTTGGTTTAAGTTGGTTTTATTTTGCTTAACTGGTTTCTGCTTCCATGATTTAAAGTACTGAATGTGGTGGTTTTCATTTCTTTCTTCAAGGCTCAAGTCATCCTTTGGTTGTTCTGGCTCAGTTTCCAACTCAGACCATGATGATGGTGATGCAGATGTAGAATATGTTTCTGTAATTTCCTCTCCAATAACACTCCAGTCTTCATCTTCTGGACTTACAAATGTTTCATTTACATCTGCAAACTCTGCAGGAGGTGGAGGGACATCTACACACCACTCAGGATATCTGTAATTAGAACAGAATTCTTTCTCATCATTAAGACTAAAATCAGACACAGGGTAAGAACTGCATGACCCTTCAGTTGAGCGGTAATCATTAGTTAGAGCAAAACCACTTTCAATTTCATCATTATTTTTCTGTTCCTCAGAGTCTATGTGAACTATTACATTTTGTGTAGCTTTGACGTTATATTTTACTTCTATACCTTCTCCTATTATTTCTAATTTTATTAAAGGCTTTTCACAACTCTTATTTTCCAGGGCTGCCATATCTGACATCTTTCCAGAATCTTCCATAAAATCCCAATTGTGGTTGACATCATGTTGACTTTGCTGGTGTCCTCTGTCGTGGTAACTTCTGCTCTTCTTGACGCTTTTTCCATTGATTATTATAACACGAGTTCTGCAGTTTTTATCTATTGCCTTATTTATTTCTAGATTCAAATGAAATCCATTAGATGTGACTGTAAATTCTCCATTGTCCTCTTCTTGGTTGGTATTGTGGTGAAGTTCGTCTTTCTCACATTGGGACTTTGTATCTTGCCATGTTACTTTTACATAATTATCCATTTTGTCATATATTGATGAACTTGTTTTACCGTCTGCTGGTCCGTGGTGAAGGTCATATTCTTTTCTATCACAGTGCTGAGGTTGTGTCTGTGCTTCATAAGGGAAGGTATATTCTTGGGAACGATCATTCTCTTCGACCTTTTGACTGTCTTTACATTCTTTATCTGTTTTCTGATTAAAGGATTTTCTACGGCAACGGCAAACAAATGGCAAGCGCTGATCTAAAAACAGAGACGAAAAATGTTAGAACATTGGAACTATGAGTGGTAAAACCTGATACAATGCATTAGTACAAAATAACCAAGGTGTTGTTTTCAATTTTCCAAGTTTTGTTGTGTTTAACTCTTTAAGAACCAGGCAATTTTTCATTTTTGCGCTTTTGTTTTTTCTACCCTTTCTGCTAAGAGTCATAACTTTTTTTTATTTTTCTGTCGATGAGGGCTTTTTTTTGCTGGATGAGTTGTACTTTGCAATGACACCATCCATTTTATTGTATGATGCCATAAAAAGCGGGACAAAAAAGGAAAAGTGTGTCGAAGTGGCAAAAAAGTACAAATCTGCAACGTTTTTTTTTTTTTAATTCACAGCCTTCATTTTACCATAAAATTGACCTGGCAGTATGATTATCCAGGTGAGTATGATTACACAGATACCAAACATGCATAGTTTTTTTTTTACTTAAGTGGTGAAGAAAGATTCGAAATTTGCAAAAGACTAAATATTTTTGCTTCTGTTGCAACTTTCTGAGAGTAGTAACCCTTTCAGTTTTCTGGATGTGGAACTGTGTGAGGGTTTTTTGCTCCATGAGCTCATGATTTTATTGATATCATTTCGGGGTATATACAATATTTTCATCGCTTGCTATTACAATTTTTTCTGTTGTTGTGGGGGCCCAAGAAATGCAATTCTGGCGTTTTGACTTTTCTACTCTTTATGATGTTTACTGATCAATAAATGTATTGTATAGTTGGAAAGATCAGGCTTTTACAAGTGCAGCACTACCAAATATGTTGATTTTTTTATGTGGTAAAGGTTGTGGGGAGAAGATGTCTTAATTATTTATTTCCTCATATTTGTTTTAAATTTTATATTTTTCACTGTACAATGTTCCCCTTAGTATACTGGAACGTGCAATCATTTGAATACATGTGCTATACACAGCAGTGCATTAGCACTGCTGTGTGTAGCAAAAATCACACTCTGCTATGAACACCAGCCACTGGCAGGTTTTCACAGGAGTATTGTAATGACAGGCACGGGGGGCTTCAGCAGACTCCTGACTGTCATGTCGGGACAGTGCACCTCTTTGCTGGGGTGCGTTAAATGCCTCCGTCAGAGACTGACAGCGGCCTTCAACATGTTATTAGCCAAGGGCGAATCTCCGATCCACCCTCAAATGTTAGAGGCAGGTGATGGCTGATTAATGCAGCCTTCATCTGCTGACAAAGATGCGGACTCGCACGAGGCAGGGAAACGGCTTTTGACAGACACAGTATGTCATAAGTCATTAAGGCAATAAAGGAGTTGTCTATTAAAATTGTTCTACAAATTATCAGATACTAGTAAATATAGGTAAATATGGATGGTACTCACCCACCTCAGGTCCAGTGCTAGCTCCCAGCTCCAGTCTATCTATGTTTTGACTGAAGTGCTCTAACCGCCAAAGCCAAGCGACACTACTCTATCCTCCTCCTACTGGACCTGTCCTCTGCCTACGACACAGTAGACCATTCCCTCCTACTACAGATTCTCTCAACTCTGGGCATCACAGACTTGTCCCTATCTTGGATTTCTTCATACCTAACCGACGAAACTTTCAGCGTCTCCCATTCTCACACCACTTCCTCATCTCGCTCCCTATCTGTCGGTGTCCCCCAAGGCTCAGTTCTTGGACCCTTGCTGTTCTCCATCTACACCTTCAGCCTGGGACAGCTCATAGAGTCCCACGGCTTCCAGTATCACCTCTATGCCGATGACACACAGATCTACCTCTCTGGACCTGACATTACCTCTCTACTAACCAAAATCCCACAATGTCTGTCTGCTATTTCATCCTTCTTCTCTGCGCGATTCCTAAAACTTAACATGGACAAAACAGAGTTCATTGTCTTTCCTCCTCCTCACTCATCTCCTCCAACAAGCCTTTCCATCAAACTTGATGGTTGCTCACTCTCCCCAGTGTCACAAGCTCGTTGCCTTGGAGTAACCCTCGACTCTGCTCTATCCTTCAAGCCACACATCCAAGCCCTCTTCAAGTCATGCCGATTACAACTCAAAAATATCTCCCGGATCCGTGCTTTCCTTAACCAAGAATCAGCAAAAACATTAGTGCATGCCCTCATCATCTCCCGCCTCGACTACTGCAACCTCCTGCTCTCTGGCCTCCCTTCCAGCACTCTTGCACCCCTCCAATTTATCCTAAACTCTGCGGCCCACTTAATCCACCTCTCCCCTCACTATTCCCCAGCCTCCCCACTCTACCAATCCCTTCACTGGCTTCCCATCACCCAACGACTCCAGTTCAAAACATTAAGAAAAAAGAGGATGTCCAGCTCTTCAGGCAAAGAATCACGTCTTTATTTCATCATGCAGACACAGAGAATAACATGACCAGCACTACGCGTTTCAGGTGAAAACACTCACCTCATCATGATTAAGGGTGAGTGTTTTCACCTGAAACGCGTAGTGCTGGTCATGTTATTCTCTGTGTCTGCATGATGAAATAAAGACGTGATTCTTTGCCTGAAGAGCTGGACATCCTCTTTTTTCTGCATTTCATTGGGCTGTGGCAGTGCCTGTCCGTGCTCCAGGACGGAATCGGGATTGAGCCTTACACGGTGAGCTGATTCATATAAATTCAAAACATTAACCATGACATACAAAGCCATGCACAACCTGTCTCCTCCCTACATCTGTGACCTAGTCTCCCAGTACCTACCTGCACGCAACCTCAGATCCTCACAAGATCTCCTTCTCTGCTCCTCTCTTATCTCCTCTTCCCACAATTGCGTACAAGATTTCTCCCGTGCATCCCCCATACTATGGAATGCTCTACCTCAGCACATCAGACTCTCCCCTACCATGGAAAGCTTCAAGAGGAACCTCAAGACCCACCTCTTCCAACAAGCCTACAACCTACAATAGCCCTCAGTCCAGTAGACCACTGCGCAACCAGCTCTGTCCTCACCTATTGTACCATCACCCATTCCCTGTAGACTGTGAGTCCTCGCGGGCAGGGTCCTGTCTCCTACTATACCAGTCTGTTTTGTAATGTTAATGATTGTTGTACGTATACCCTCTTTCACTTGTAAAGCGCCATGGAATAAATGGCGCTATAATAATAATAAATAATAATAATAATAATAATAAAGTGCTGATGTCACATAAACAGAGCACTGCTGCAGGCAATTACTGAGCTTAATAGCTCTGTAAATGTACATGGCATAAGCTCTTGGGCTAAGTGATTGACTGCAGTGGTGATATGATCTGTAGATGTGATATCACCACTGCAGCCAAAACCCAGAACCCAGAACAGCAACATGGAGCTGGGGCTGGACCCAGGGTTCGTGAGGACTATCTGTATATTTTTAGTAGTATCTGATCACTTAGAGGCTAATTTTATAAAAGTGGAAATCCCATTTAAGAACTTCTGTTTTGATCGTGATTCGTGAAGACAAAACAATGGTTTTTTAATTTTTTTATTGCTGTGTTCCAGAGATGTTAAATTTTTGCATTATTGTAGAAATTGCTTATTGTGAGACAAGTTATATTTTTGATGGTACCATTTTGGGGGTATATATACTGTGCTGAATAACACATTGTTTTTTAGAGGGGAGTAGGAAATAGGAATAAAACTGTTAAGCCATGTACACACGATGAGTACTTGATGAGTTTTTTACCTCAGTATTTGTAGCCAAAACCAGGAGTGGGACAATCTGAGAAAAAGTATAATAGGTACATGGCACCACTTCTGTATTTTTTTTACCAACTCCTGGTTTTGGCTACAAATACTGAGGTAAAAACTCACCAAATACTGACTGTGTGAACATGGCCTTATGGTTATCAGTCAGGATTTCCCACAGATCTATAACTTCATTAACAATCTTCCCTGTTTGAGGTTATTTGATAAAATGTCAATCATTGCATTAGATCGACCATAGGATGAAAAAATTAAAACATCATACGGAATTGTGAGGGATATAAATGAACAATATACTTGTTTGGCAAGTCAATGATCAATTCAATTTGCAATGCTACTTAAATGTGACGCATCTGACAAAAGCTTAACTACTTAAGATTCAGTATAGTATTTTTTTTAAAGATTGGCTAAGAAATACAGTACAAATTAATATGTGTAAACTGTTCTTAACCAACTGGAAACCAGTTAGGTGACCAGTAGATGTAATGCTTTGTATTGCTATGGCACTACTTACATTCATCGCTGTCTGAGCTGTTTCGATTTTTGGGTTTTCTCCGTTTTCTGCTCATTGCTTCTCTGTTACTGTTTTGAAACTTCTTACTGAATGACAAAAAAAACGGATTTTTTTTATGTTCATAATGTGACAACATGTAAGTAAGATATTCTATATGGGAGACTGGACTTTATTTAATTATCCATGAATACCATCTTACAGACTGTAAAAGAAACAGCATGCAGCCTGTGGATTGCTTTGCAGGAGAGATAGGCACATCAATTTGCATGACTCCCATCTTTTAGATAGGGGGCTTGTATAGCGCTCACGTTCTGCGATCCCCAGTGCGGCTGTTGATTATCCAGGGCTGGCAGAACATCTCAATGATGACGTTAGGCCAGCCTGGCTAATAAAAAGTCCCACTAATCAGTTGGCCCATGTCTAATCTGCAGTGAATAAGAAATATTTTACAGCCAATGTACAAGACATATGCAATTGCTTTATCTATTTGTTATTGCATCACTTAATGTCATTTTTTCCCTCTGATGGAACTTGTGAATATTTTCCAATATCTCGTATAAGCATCCATTTATAACTTCTGCAGAGCTTATAGGTCAGTCTTTTAAATATATGATATATACAATGCTAAACATCATTCCACTGACAATTATCTAATCCCCACTGCCCTATACACGAGCCATTGCCTTGGCGGACTCTTCATGTGTTTTAAACAAAAGAAGAAAAATTCACTACTAGACACATCTGGCAGGGGCTTTTCCTCTAAAAATAAAAAGATTGAACAACTACCAATACTTCCATGACATCATCTGTCAGGGGGAGAGTTCGGAGGCCTCCATATATATTACATACTTTGTCTGGTCCCATTGAAATCAGTGGGTTTGGATGACTTTCATCTAAAGTCAAAACTTTAGAACTATCTACAGCATGCCAAAGGTCTCCAACCTGTTATCGTCATTCTCCAGAAACCACAGGCTGAAGACCACTGATGTAGACCATGAAGAGATAATGCTTTAGTTTACAAATTATTTGGAAAATGTCTAAAATATACTGTGCTTACAGAAGAAAATGGCTAATAATAAAATCTATCATTATAAGCTATACTTAGTGTGCCCTCAAGTTACAATATATGAAACTGTTAAAAGTGAATTTTAAAGTATTGTACAAAAACTAGCAATTGGTCCTTATTAGGTCACAAAATGTTGACTCAAAAAAAGCTTAAAGGAGTATTCCCATCTCCAAGATCCTATCCCAATATGTACTAGGTGTAATAATAATAATAATAATAATAATATTAGCAAATACCTCAAATTAGAAATGTAGCACAGTTCTCCTGATATAGCCATGTCACTTACCTCATGTGCAGACATAGCAATAGCTTAGGTATCCAATTATACGGCTATGCATATAAGGACAGTTACTTGGTAGTGATCATAACCATGGATACCTAAGCTGCAATGCCCTGCACATGAGGTAAGAGACATGGCTATATTAGAAGAACTATACTACATTTCTAATTGGGGGTAATTGCTTATATTCTTATTATTACACCTACTGCATATTGGGATAGGATCTTGGAGATGGGAATACACCTTTAAGTGAATAATAAAGCAAAAAATAAATAATACAGAAACAGCAAACTCTTAACCCTTACATATGAAAGAAAGAGCTTCTGAAACTAGGCCAATCCCTTTCTATGCAGAAGACGGACACTTCATCAGACTTCTGTGTAGTAAACCCAGTATACAGTAAAAATAAAATTGAGATGACATTACGGATTACTGCTGATAATAAAGGCCCCTTTACACACTGCAACATCGCTAGCAATATCGCTGTAACGTCATCTGTTTTGTGACATAATAGTGACCTCCCCAGCGACATTGCAGTGTGTGACACGCATCTGCGACCTGGCCTCCGCTGTGAGGTCGCTGATCGCTACAAATTGTTCAGGAACATTTTTTGCTCCTTTGTTTCCCGCTGCGTAGCATGCATTGGTGTGTTTGACACCGTTACAACAACATCGTTAGCAACTTAGAACCCAGCCCGTAGGCGTGCTATAGCGTTCCCTTTCCCGGCCCCTTACCTCCGATTGGTGGTTGCTGTTGCGTTCTGATTGGGCGGCTTTCACTGAATAAAAGGCAACTTTAGCGCTTCCGTCCTTTGTTTCAAAGCTACCTTGTTCCTGAGCGTGCTGGTTTGCGGATCATTAGAGAATTCTCCAGTCTGCAATACTATAAAGCCTATATGGTAAGCATCATTTCATTGAAGCTGTATTGATGCTGTATAGATAAACCAGTGTGGAGTCGCCGCACAGAGAACTCTACAAAGATCCGCTAAGCAACAGAGGCTCAGGAACAAAGAATATACAAGCGCAACTTTTGCCAATGTTTCCAAGCTCAGGGTCGCCAATAAGAACGCACTAGTGATCACCAATCGGAGCTGAGGGGGGCGTGTAAAAAGGACACCTAGGTGGCTTCAGCGCCAAACACCATGCCCCTAACATTGGTATGAGTCGTCAAATAGCTGCTGTGTGAAACGTCCCCAACGACCAGCGAGGTCGTTCTGCAGGTCATTATCGCTGCTGCATCCTTGGCCAGATCTGCCTGTTTGACAGCTCACCAGCGACTGTTTATAGACTTTCCAGTGATCCCGGCCAGGTCGGGATCGCTGGTGGGATCGCTAGAAAGTCTCAGTGTGTAAAGGGGCCTTAAGAACACTTGCTAATAGTACATGCAGAACAGGAAGATAACAGTACAGTACATACAGTATATCTCAGAGAAGTGTCGGCAGAAAATTGGCTCGACCTGCGCCCATTCTAATGCATTCAACCAAGGAGACTGTCTGTGGCATTATAAGTTGAAATTGTTTTTAAGCCACTTCAGAAAAGACTATTGTAGGTTGAGAAAACACAGAACACTTTAAAACAATATATCCTAAGGAAATAATTAGGCGTGGTGCTGCAAAACCACTTTGTTTATGGACATACTTGCAATATCAGTCACAAATAATAGATGTACTGTACGTGGCTCTGTTTCAGTAGTAATAACAAACTGATCCTTTTCTAATCCAGAAAAATAATTCAATGGCATTCAGCAATCTACAAAAGTGGTTTCAGTAATCACTTACCGGCTAACATAACCTGTTCATTTACTAGTCATTATGTATAGAACTATTGGTTGAAAATATGTCACCGCACTGTTTGAAATCGGAGAATAACGGTTGGCATAAGTCCACAGACATGTTAATAATAATTTAAATAATGTTTCCCATCCTGAGAAACTCTAACATTTAGTGGATATATTTTCACATTTTCATTGATTTTATTTTCATAAATATATGAGTTTATGGAGAGGTTGTGGGCAGTCTGTGAGGAGCATGGGACATTCTGATCATGGGTTTTTAGTATGCTGAAAATATGGATGCTTAGCATTGTTATTGCAATTTGTGGCCAGCTATAGTAGAGTGCTCATTACTTCAGTTTTACACCATGGTTACATTTCTATATGCATAAGTAATATAAAGAATGGAAATATAATAATTGGAGACTGATTTTAGAAGAAAAGTCTATAATTTATGGCTTAACATCATTAACTTAGTGGGGCCTATATTTTTTTACAGCGTATGAGGATTGGTATATACAGTATGTATGATGCTTATTGGAATACATTTTTACCATTAACTTAGTGAGTTCACAACATTTTTATCATGAGGAAATATCTCAATAATATTTTGTATCTTGTATCCATGTAACCTCTAGGCATGGTCAAAATCTCATATATTGCTGTATCATACCATTAGACTTCATTTACCATGGTCAAAAGCAATGTGTGGGTAAAGAATGCATTAGATGACTCACATGTAAAATTTTTCGTCTACCCTCTTTGATGACTCTTTAAATAGACCAAAAAACCAACATTCTTTTCATTACATCCAATGTTGACTTCTGCCAGTGAATCCTAGATTTCCACAGAAACCGAGTTGGGAAATACTAAAAAAAGTAAAATGTTAATGTTAAAATGTAAAATGAAATAAAGAAGTGTTGATATTAATGAGGCATTTAAGACTTGAAAAAATACTATTAGAAGAAACTCGACAACTCACCTGTAAACTGGATTCTAGTTGAAGAATATTTCCAGTTCTTTTGTTACATAAAAAGTGTTCTGTAACCAAAAGTGGAGCCTGTTACACGTCTGGTGCCCAGCTTTACACTGTTCCCATCTACGGCTATTTCTGTCATGTAAGCTCACAATCTGATTAACACCTTTAATCCAGAGTAGGAGAACCATGGTCTCCTAAGTCTAGCCATATCATGTTTCACTGGTAGATAGTTAAAGGAAAATTACTAGACATATGTAGCATACGAGTTGATATTAACCTATCACAAAGGAATATTTTCATGTATTCCAGATCTTTTCGAGCTCTTTAAAAGGTACACAAACATGAACCACAATCATTATTGAATTGCTTCAAATATAGCAGATGAATGTAGTGACTAATGTATTGTCATAAATATAGGTATGTAAAAATACACCTGTATAATTACACAGGTATGCAATATTTGGGTTTATGAAAATTGTTCTAAATCTAAAGACTGATTCTTATGTTTTCTCATGCCTTTATTTAAAAAAACAAAAAACAAAACAAAAAAACACTTCTATTTTTAACCATCACATATTGATTTTGCACAAATTGCATTTGAAATTGCATACAAGAGAGAAGAACAAGAAAAATCTTTATTGCAGCCAAAAATGTATACATTATTATATACTAGCTGTAGTACTCGGTGTTGCCCGGGATAGTAACTGTCACTGTCTCTCTCATTCTCACCCTCTCCCACTTTCTCACTCTCCCTCTCTGACTGTCTGCCTCTCTCTGTGTGTGTCTGTCGCTATTTGTCTGTGTGTCTGTCTGTCTCTGTGTGTATGTGTCTCTGTGTGTATGTCTCTCTGTGTATGTGTCTGTCTCTACAGATATCATATCACCTCACACATAAGCTTCTTATACTAAGTATGTCCTTCGTTACCTATAGCAACCAATCACAGCTCATATTAATGACCTGTAGCTCCCAGCTCCATTCACTTTAATGTAAGCCGCTTTTTTTGGCGAATAACTGTAAAGCACGAGGTTAAATTTTCTCCTCAAAACATAGTCTATCATGTTCCCTGAGTCACATAAGGTGTGCAAAATTTCATGATTGTAAATGCGACAGTGTGTATTCCTTCAGATACACACACACACACACACACACACACACACACACACACACACACACACACACACACACACACTCAGCTTTATATATTAGATAAATATTTATTGAACAATCATTCTGAAACTTTATTGGAAATGAATTATTGCACCTTTTCCATTTCACTTCAAAGCTTCTATTGATGCCTTTTCTTTTATAGGCCTGTGGATCTTCCTTGTGAAAGATTCAGCAGTCACCCCCATCATGTTCACGTTCCATATCCTTGATATCCTGATTAAGGCTATGTGCGCACATACCGGATTTTGCCGCGGATTTTCCGCGGATTTGCTGCATGTTTCGCTGCAGAAAATGTTCATAACATCTCTGCAGTGAATCACCAGCAAATCCTATGGAGAAAAAAAATCCTGTGCGCACTGGGCGGAATTTGACAGCTGCATGTTTTGCTGCGGGATTCCCGCAGCAAAAACAAGTGCATGTCACTTCTTTTCCGCACATCGCTGCGGGATTTCACTCCATTGACTCCAATGTTAATCATGAAATCCCGCAGGGAATAACGCAGGAAGCAAATTCTGTGCGGTTCACTGCGTTTTCCTGCGTTATTCCCTGCGGTATTTCGCGGTTTACCTCCGGTAATGTACATCGCTTGTCTGCGGTTTGCAGGGAAGTGATGTCATTACAGGAAGAGGAAGCAAAGCAGAGAGTAAACACACACACATCACAGACACACACAGACATCACAGACATAGAACACAGACACAGACACATAGAACACACATAGAAAGAAAACGGAAATATAGAAAACAAAGAACGTGGGCTCCGCTGCATATTTACCGTCCAGCCGAGGTAAGCACACAACGGCGGCCCGGTATTCTCAGGCTGGGGAGGGAGAGGGGCAGGGTTAATGTCCCCCGCCTCACTCCCCCTCCGGCAGCCGAGAATATCAGCCGCAGCTGCCCTGGCACTGTCGCATGCATTATGCCGCAGCACCGGCATGTCCTCGGCTCTTCTTGCCGGCGTGTAGCAGTGGCGGCAAGGAAATACAAGGGGTTAATGATGGTGGGGGACCACCGCCATTAACTCCAGGCTTGATCATGGCAGCGTCTATGTGACAGCTGACATGATCAACCCGTAAGTAAAGTGAAAAAAACACAGACACCGAAAAATCCTTTATTTTAAATAAAACAAACAAACCTCGTTCACCATTTTATTAACCCCTCCCGCACCAAAGCTCCGGCGTAATCCACCGCTCCGGCGTAATCCACAGGTCCTGCGCTGCTTACATCCAGCCGCGACTGTCACAGACACAGCGCTGAATGAAAGCAGCAGACAGCAGAGGTAATTACCGGTCATTTCCCACGGCCGGTAATGTGAACTCACTGCCGACCGTGGGAAATGCAGCGATCTGTCATCTATCTATCTATCCCTCTGTCTGTCTATCTATATATCCCTCTATCTATTCTTCTGTCTATCTACTATCTCAGAATTAAATGACTTTTTTTTTTTTTTTTTCTTCAATGTGCTTTATTGCATTGAATGCAATAAAGCACATCCCAACCCGCACGCGGCAAAACCTCGGCAATACCGCGAATAATACCGCGGTAAAACCGCGGCAAACCGCATGCGGTTTTCGGGTGCGGTTTCCCGCGGCTTTTTACCGCGGGTGCGGTAATCTTTGAGAGCATGCGGAATTTTCTGAAGAAAATTCCATTTCCCAGTGCGCACATAGCCTAAATCTTTCTCATTGCTATTCGCTAACAGCACTAAAGTTTTGCAGCAAGAAGTCCAAATGGGAATGTAAAAAAGTTCACTTCAAATTCATCAGACACCCCAAGGCTTTGAAACATTTCAGCATGTTCGCCACAATGGACTTAAATTTTGGATCTTTGTTGTTACCTATAAATTTCTTCCCAACTTCTTTAAAAGAATCCCAAGCCCTTTTCTCAATAGCTGTCATTGTTGTTTCAAACAAGCTGTGCTTCATGAGTAGTGATGAGCAGACCTGGATGCTTTGGCTGGATGTAAAGAAAAAGTTTGGTTCGAGACCCGAACTTGACACCAACTTGACCCTGTACGCCAAACGTATCAGCCAATGGAGACTAGAAGTTGTTTGCTGTAAAATGGTTGTAATATGAGCTAGAGGGCTACAAAAGGAAGCAGGACAATTGCCCTGCAAATAAATGTGGAGAGGGAAATTACTTAAATGGGTTCTGTCACCATAGCAATCTTTGTTATATAGGAAGTAAATAAATAAACTAAAAATTTTAAGAGAGCCCCCACAGAGACTAATTTCAGAGATACCCCACAGAGCAACAATTTTCAAAAAGCCCTTACAAAGCCTGTTTTTCGAGTTCACCAACACAGCCATGATTATGAGTTCCCCCACAGAGCAACAATTCTCATAAAGGCCCATACAGAACCTGTGTCCCCAGGTCATCCACACATTCAAGATTGTTAGTTTCCCCACAGAGCAACAATTCTCAAAAAGGTCCCTACAGAGCCTGCTTTCCCCACTTTCCCAGTTCAAATACACAGTCAATATTGTTAGAGTTCCTTCACAGGGCAACAATTCTCAAAAAGGCTCCTAAAGGGACTGTTTGCCAAGTTCACCTACACAGTCAAAATTGTTAGAGTTCCCCCACAAAGCAACAATTCTCAGAAAGGCCCCTATATAGCCTGTATTTCCTGTTTACCTATGTAGCCAAGATTGTCAGGCTTCCAACATAGCGCAACAATTCTCAAAAAGGCCCCTACAGAGCCTGTATATCTAGTTTACCCATGCAGTCAAGATTGTCACATTTCCCCCACAGAGCAACAATTCTCAAAAAAGCCCCCACAGAGACTGTATTTGCAGTTCACCCATGTAGTTAAAATTATTAGAATTCCTCCACAGGTCAACAATTTTCAAAAAGGCCCCATACAGAGCCTGTTTGCCAAGTTCAACCACACAGTAAAGATTGTCAGAGTTGCCAGACAGAGCAACAATTCTCAAAAAAGCCCCCACAGAGCCTGTATTTGCAGTTCACCCATGTAGTTAAAATTATTAGAATTCCTCCACAGGTCAACAATTTTCAAAAAGGCCCCATACAGAGCCTGCTTGCCAAGTTCAACCACACAGTCAAGATTGTCAGAGTTGCCAGACAGAGCAACAATTCTCATAAAGGCCCCTATAGGGGATGTTTTCAGAAGTTACCCACACAGCCAAGATTATGAGTTCCCCCACAAAGCAACAATTCTTAAAAAGGCCAGAGCCTGTTTTCCCAGCTCAACCCCGTAGTTCACGTTTGTTAGACTTCCCCCAGAAAGCAACAATTTTCAAAAAAGCCCCTACATAGCCTGTTCTCAGGGTTGACACACACAGCCAAGTTTGGCAAAGTTTCACCCCCAGAGCAACAATTTAAAAAAAATAAAAAATCCCCAAGAGAGCCTGTTTTTACACTTCCCCCTACAGAGTGAAAATTTCAACTCCAGTAACATACACTACAGATCCTGCAGTTAAAAAGCTCATAGTTCGATTTGGGATTGAGCTGTCGGCCCGCCAGCTAGCCTTTCTAATGCCAGTGCCAGCCACTTTACTTTTAGGTGATTTCTTGATTTGGGGCCCCAAAGCGTTTAGTTTGGAAAAAAATATTGCTCAAAGCAGGCAGCCACAGCTGAATAATACAGCAAAATGTAATGGAATAAGATTCCATTTCCATTTTGTTTGTTGTTAGTACTGGGGCCATGATTAAGAGGGGACTCGGTGGAAGCTGAAGTGAAAGAACTTGAACTAAGTGTGGAAGACTTATAACTTAGTAAGTGGAGATGTGTGCACACATACTCTTCCACCATGTTGTTAAAATGCTGCCATGATAACCCTCTCTTTTTAGGTGGCATCGGTGCACCATCTGCATTGATCACTGCCACCTCCTCTGCTTTGTTCTTCAATTGAACCATTGAATGATGTTAGTAGTGCATCTACCAGCATTTGCTAGTATTCATGGATTTTCCAATCCCACTCCAGTGATGAATGTAACAATGGTATGTTGTCCTTGTAGTGTGGATCTAGCAGGGTGGCTACTCAGTAATCAGCACTGGTCACAATTCTGGCAACTCTGTGGTCATTGCAAAGGCACAGCAGTTTTGGCTCATGAGTGCCAGGCTGCCTAGAGGCAAATTGTCCTTGGTTGGAGGTGTGTAGGCTCATCACGGTCCTCATGTGTAGTGGTGCAGGGTGGTAGTTGTAGGCAAGGAACTGCTCCCTGATGCCCTAATTTGCTACATGTAGGAGAGGTCCTGGCTTGGTGTGTGCGTTAGTGTTGTAGGGATGGTATGCTCATGTACGCTGCATATCGTTGGTGGCTCTGGCTGGCAGGCACTGATGTTAACCCGTATCAACAAAGAGTCCACCACTTCCTTTTAAGCAACAAAAATTTACTGAACAGTTCTTCCAAAACAACTAAATTCACCCGCCAGCGGGCACATCACTTCTCACACATTTCAGCAACACAGAGTATCTCCAAGTATACTGTACATCTTCAAACACATTTGAGGTTTTCCTGTTCTCACAGGTTTAGCTACTTCCAGCACACTGCAGCCTAGTACCACAACAAATGCCATGAAAACCAACCTGTCTTCTCTGAGGTTTAATGTTTGATTCTCCTCGTAAAGCAGGAGTTAAGGGGTTCACGAAAATGGCCAAAGTAAAGCTTCAAGCTCTCAGATGCCTTATGAACTCACATCCAGGACAGCCCCTTTTTTCTCATAATCTAATTAGTCTCGGCCAGTTAACTTTTTGGAAGCTTGAAGTTATTTGAGGTCCGTCGGCTATATATCCATTTGGTCTGGACCCTTCTGAGTCAATTAATATAGCCACTGGTATGGTGTTAATAAATCAACAAGACTGTATACAGCAAAAATACACATAAAATATAACCTTTAATGAGTCTCTTTAAAAAGAGGATTCATATTACCTCTATAAAAATACTGTCGCATAAAATGCCGTGCTCAATTGTCCACTATTATCACAGGGATCAAAGCACTCTGCCACAGAATATATATAAACAACAACTGACCACCAGGCCAAAGATTAGGTACACACTCATTCACTGACAACACACCAGGGGACAGAATTGACTAATCCCACTAATGTCAAACTAGAAAGAATTGTTATTGGAGGCAGTATATCAAATTTTTACTAGCAATCCTACCTTCATTAAATATTTAAAACATCAATTTTAATTAGATACGTTTAAAAATACAAAATAATTCCACACCGTGAGTAAATACACACAACCAACATAAACAAAAAAATTAGACACAATGAGGCCACAGTTGGGGACCTCCTTAAATGCGGAGTTATTGTGAAATTCTCGGTACTATATATCCAGATTAGGGCAAAAGAAATCTAAATACACCCTACATCAATCTGTCCGCTACCTGTCAATGGAGATATAACTTACGTTACACGCACCCTAAAGTTAAAAAGGTGCCCCCATTCCACGGCGGCTAGCCCTTGGAAGCTGCCCCTAAACTCCCTTACTCGTACAGATATAGGCAGTTTAGGTATATAAATAATTATTCAAAATGGTCACTTATCATTCTCAGTACTGTCTATAAAGATCAGGGTTAAAAGGATCTAAATACACCCTACAACAGTCTGTCCGCTACCTATCAATGGAGATATAACTTTCGTTACACGCACCCTAAAGTTAAATAGGTGCCCCCATTCCGCGGCGGCTAGCCCTTAGAAGCTGCCCCTAAACTCCCTCACTAGTTCAGATGAAGGCAGTTCAGATAAAAATAATTATTCAAGACGATCACTTATCTCAAAAGTTCTCACGGCAGCTTTTCCACATAAATATAGTCCGCAATGAGTCCAAAAAGAAAACTCGACGCGTTTCCCCCCATTAGTGTGTATTGGGGTTCATCAGGAGTTTAAAGGCACAATCGCCGTTCCGATGTTCAGCTGCACATGTGGCAGCAAGAGTCCCTCAAAGACGGTGCTTGTGGCAGACCAGGTCGGTCAGACCATCAGAACGGCTATTGTGCCTTTAAACTCCTGATGAACCCCAATACGAAAGTTATATCTCCATTGATAGGTAACGGACAGACTGTTGTAGGGTGTATTTAGATCCTAGCCGCCGTGGAATGGGGGCACCTTTTTAACTTTAGGGTGCGTGTAACGTAAGTTATATCTCCATTGACAGGTAGCGGACAGATTGATGTAGGGTGTATTTAGATTTCTTTTGCCCTAATCTGGATATATAGTACCGATAATTCCACAATAACTCCGCATTTAAGGAGGTCCCCAACTGTGGCCTCATTGTGTCTAATTTTTTTGTTTATGTTGGTTGTGTGTATTTACTCACGGTGTGGAATTATTTTGTATTTTTAAACGTATCAAATTAAAATTGATGTTTTAAATATTTAATGAAGGTAGGATTGCTAGTAATAATCCCACTAATGTGCTGTCCAGACAAATGCGCAGTAGTCCTAGAATAGGGGACCAATGCTGACTAATACCTAACCAGTTGGCCAAGTAACATATATATCTGACCAATACGCATCAGTGGTTCAGAATAAACATAGCAATGCTCCTAGATACCAGAATTCACCGGAACAATATACATGTAGAAAAGATGGAACAATCTCACCAATTCTGGTGCATTCAGTTTCCACAATCATCCCACGGACAATTTCCCATCATTATAGGCATCTCCACAGTTCCTTTCAAACTGGACCTGGGATCCCTCTAGATTAAAGGTCACTGTCCTTCCCAAATTCTCCTTCTCCCGACGCGTTTCATATGTCCCATAATCATCAGGGGAGCTTGAATGAGGAGATATAGGTTCCTGCTGTGAAACCTTTCATGGGTTTACTATGAATAAAGCAAAAATCATAGGGAATAAACGGGGGAGTAAACATAGATGAACCCCTCTACAAAAGGCTTCCCCAATAAAGGTATAATAAAGAGCAGGTGACTTACCAGACGGTGACAGCACACATCATCCAGGCTGCACACCGCTGTTTCACAGTCACCATGTTTAAATAGTCACCGCTCCTTTGCCAGCGTGTGACGTCACATCCGCACATGCGCTCCCCGTTTCCATATTAATCTGTGGAACGCAGTAGTGGAACGCAAGGTCCCTCAGGAAGTGACGATCACTCTCCTGGCGCATCAGTGACGCTCCCTTACCAGAACGTCTATGCAGAACGCACGTGCGTTCACAGCGCCCGCCTCCATAATATGATCAGAGCCGAGACGCCTCGGTGGAACGCAGATGCGTCCATAATGCCCGCCCTATTTACAGAATAGCAACAGCGCCCGGCAAGCAATTCACTTGCGCATGCGTGAGGTCCAAAAATGGACAATGCCATCCATAAGCTATAAACCGCCCGATTTTTATGCAGTAAATATAGATAGAAAGCGGGATAAATTTGCTACCACATGATATATGCTAGGTTAATAAAACCCAGGGATTTATCAATCAAAAGCTAGATCCTATTAGAAATACTATTCTCAGGGAGTAGACAAGGGAAGGGAGGGGGGGTGGGGGGGTTGGGGGTGGACCCTTGAGGACAGATACTAAAATCACCAATCCGATTAGAGAACTATTAAAAACGTATTACCGGAGGACACCACAGTTCCAAAAAGTAAAAAAGGCTACGACCAAGAGGGAACCCGGAGGCCAACACGAGACAACAAACTAGACTAATAGGGAAGAATAGAAAACCTACCCACTCCACCACCAGCTATTCTAACTTAAGATAGTTTTTATAGAGGTAATATGAATCCTCTTTTTAAAGAGACTCATTAAAGGTTATATTTTATGTGTATTTTTGCTGTATACACCCTTCTGAGTCACCCTGATTTGAATGGTCAGTCTCCAAATCTGACAAAAGTCCTCTATTTGGTATATTGATGAGCTTCGTTAGATCACAATGTCTTGGTCTTGGTCTCCCTCCATGGATCACCCAATGCATGCGGCCTTGATGACTTATCAGACCATATGTCTGCCTTTGTTAATTGCTAGGCCCTATCTGACTTTTAGAAGGGAACTATCTCTCCCTCCTACTGTGAGCTAGTCCCAACTTTAACTGTCTGACCCTGACCATAGTTTGTTGCTGGGCAGAACTCAACCTCCAGGATAGGGCACAACATAATATGAAAACATTACTACATATCATAGTTAACATGGCACATTACATTCACAATGACGTAAGTCATAATACATGCTACATAAGTTATTGGTATGTTCAGAGGAAGGAACACAACAGCAATCAGTCAACCTTCTTACACCAACTGGCTCTCACAATCTACATTCCCTGTCAATATGTCTTTGGGGTGGCGAAGGAAAACTGAAGTAGTCAAAGGAAACCCACTGTCATGAGTGTAACATAGTAAATGGGAACAGTGGCTCCTAAACTGACCCTCAGGCTAGAGGGAGCTAACTGTCCCTTATCCCAGAGGTACTTCTGAAGGTAAAGAGGTCTGGACCGCCAGCATAGCCCTGACTCCTGATCAGCTCTAGGTCTAATACCAACTCACCCCCAAACCAGGAGATTTTGGCACTGGAGTGGTAAATCCCACACAGAAAGACAGACTGGGGAAACCGAAGCACAAATGCACCGCAATTACTCACAGAGGTATACACAAAAATACTCAGGAGAAAAGGAAGCACATAATCAAACAACAAGAGTATTTCCACAACACACCAAAATAGCATAGAGCAGTTCACCAGAAGCTGGATAACCATGCACATAGACCGTAATCGTAAAAGCTATTATTGGCATGGAGGAGAAGATTCCACCATATTTTAAAGGGCGGAGGTGGCTGTGATAGCTCTCCAGAAACCCAAGACCCTAGCAGCAATTCACAGGCCAGCAGACATTAACTCCTGCAAGACCGATCATTAGTAAGCACACAACAGGTCGACGTCCGGCTCTAAACTCAAAAGCTAGAAGGTGCCATGACACCTGGTGAGTTTTAGAGCTGAACACCATGTGACAGTACCCCTCCCTCTACAAGGTGCCTCTGGACCCTCTGGACCAGTTCTCTCCGGATGATGGGGATGGAAAGTCCCAAATAGGCATTCTACATGGAGATTCGAAGCTGGCACCCAAGTCCTCTCCTCAGAATCATAATCCCACCAGAGCATCAGATATTGTAGAGAACGACTAACTACCTGGAAATCAACAATTCTACACACTTCGGATTCCAAAAAAACGTCCACCAAAACCAGAGATGGAGGGGTGGGAAAGTAGGTTCCTGAATCCACAAACCTCTTCAATAGTGACTTATGGAGCACATTGTGGATTTTATATACTGCAGGTACGGCCAAATGGAAGGCCAAAGGGTTTATGCTGGCAAAGTAATGCTGAAAGGCCCATTAAATGAGGTCTTAACTTAAGTGAAGGTATCTTAAGCTTGATATTCTTACTGGATAACTACACTAAATCACTCACACACAGGAGTCAATCAGACGCTTATACCTAGAACCCATGCTAAGCAAATGTTGCTGAATTTTTTTCCACGTAGATGATAATGCTGAGCCCAACTGATCCTCTTCATTTACCACAGAGATATACCTTTGAGGAACGTACAAAATTGAGGATGTTGATTATAAACACAAAAGAAGGGAGAAACACCAGAGGAATCATGACAGTATTTATTAATTGCAAACTCAGCTAGAGAAAGGAATGAGGACCACTTCTCCTGGTTATCTGAGACAAAACAGTGCAACTACTGCTCCAGGTTCTTATTTATACGCTCTGTTTGCCCATTAGACTGTGGATGGAATGCCAATGAGTGAGATATTTTAATCCCTAGGTGAGAGCAGAATGCCCTACAGAAATAGCATAGAAAAAAAGCATTGAATTGAGTACCCTATCAGTGACAATGTCAGACGGGACTCCATGGAGTCTGACAATCTTACGTTTGAACACCTGCTTATGGCTAAAGCGGGCTTTACACGCTACGACATCGCTAATGCGGAGTCGTTGGGGTCACGGAATTCGTGACGCACATCCGGCCGCATTAGCGATGCCGTTGCGTGTGACATCGATTAGCGATTTTGCATCGTTGCAAAACAGTGAAAAATCGCTAATCGGCGACACGGGGGTCCATTCCCAATTATCGTTACTTCAGCAGTAACGAGGTTGTTCCTCGTTCCTGCGGCATCACACATCGCTGCGTGTGACGCCGCAGGAGCGAGGAACGTCTCCCTACCTGCCTCCCGGCCGCTATGCGGAAGGAAGGAGGTGGGCGGGATGTTACGTCCCGCTCATCTCCGCCCCTCCGCTGCGATTGGGCGGCGGTTCAGTGACGTCGCTGTGACGCCGCACGGACCGCCCCCTTAGAAAAGAGGCGGTTCGCCGGTCACAGCGACGTCGCCGGACAGGTAAGTATGTGTGACGGCTCTGGGCGATGTTGTGCGGCACGGGCAGCGATATGCCCGTGTCGCGCAACAGATGGGGGCGGGTACGCACACTAGCGATATCGGGACCGATATCGCAGTGTGTAAAGTAGCCTTTAGCATTCGTTAAAGATGGCAAGGCAATAAAATTTAACATTTTGGAAAACCTGTCAACCACAACAAAAACAACCATATTACCAGCAGAAGGAGGGGGATCTGTGATGAAATCCATGGAAATATCCATTCAAGGTTTGCTAGGTACACTTATTGTCAGCAGACACCCAGATGGACGAGTGTGTGATGTCTTGGACTGTGCACAGGTGGTACAAGCAGACACATACAGTAAGAGACCACATCCCTCTGGATTTTGAGCCACCAAAAAAGAGGCAACAGGAGATCCAGCATGCCCTTCACCCCAGGAGGACCAGCCAGGACAGAGTCATGATGCTCCCCAAAACCTTAAGGCGAAGGTTCAGGTGCACAAAAAAGACTAGTTAGCCCCAGACAGTGCCTCATCCTAGGCCTCAGCAATCTCAGACTTCACCTGTGTACTGAGTGCTGACACCACTATTCCCTTCTCCAGGATAGGCACCAGTTCCTCATAGAGTTACCTACCCAGAAAACTCCTGGACAAAGCATCTGCTTTAGTGTTTTTGGAACCATGATGATAGGTAACAAAAAAATTTAAAGCTGTTAAAAAACAAAGACCACAGAGGTTATCTTGAAGAAAGGCACTTTGCTGACTTGAGATACAGTAGATTTTTGGGATATGCAATGACAGTGACAGGATGAATGGCCTCCTAAAAAAAAGTGTCGCTATTCTAAAAATATCAGTTTGATGCCGAATAATTCCCTATTAGCAATGTCATAATTCCGTTCAGTCAGCAATAACTTTTTTAAAAAGAATGCATATGGGCAAAGTTTACCAACTGTCCAACCCTGAGACAAAACAGCCCCCGCCTCTACCTCAAAAGCATCAACCTCCACAGTAAAGGGAAGTGACACATCGGGCTGTATAAGAACTGGTGCTGATGCAAAGAATTTTTTCAGAAAGTCAAACAGGTGTAAAGCACTATCAGGCCATTCAGAAATGTCTATACCTCTCTTCATCATGTCAGTCAGAGGTCTATCTATAGCAGACTTTCTTTTAATAAACTTCCTGTAATAGTCGGCAAAACCCAACAACCTTTCCAGCACCTTAAGATTTTCAGCACTGTCCCATATTAGAATAGCCTGCAGCTTGGTAGGATCCATCTTAAACCCAGAGACGGAAATAATGTAACCCAGTAACAGCAGTTACTGAATAGTGATTACACATTTCTCAAGCTTAGCAAACAGCTTGTTAGTCCTGAGTATCTGCAACACCTGTTCAGCATGTTCCATATATGACCTGAGATTTAGAGAATAAATGAAAATATTATCCAGGTATATGATAACAAATTTTCGCAACAGGTGAGCAAACACATTATTTACAAAATGTTGAAATACCGCAGGCACTTTGATTAACCCAAATGGCATTTCCAGATTTTCAAAGTTTGGAGAACCAATTTATCCCAGAAATCTGGTTCAATAGGTCCAGAATAAGAGGCATAGGGCATGAGTCGTGAACCGTAATCTGGTTAAGTTCACAGAAATCCAGACACGGACATAGTCCACCATCACCTTTCTTTTTTTACAAAGTAATACCCTGCCGCTACTGAAAAAGAAAACAGCCTAATGTGATCATTGGCAAGACTCTCAGTTATGTATTATTTGAGAGCTTGTCGTAAGGTCTGTGCGGCGGCAACTCCTGACAACCCTTCTCAGAGAATACATCACAAAATTCTGACAACGGCTCAGGGATCCTAGAGATTACGGTTGAGACACCGGTCCACAGACAGTGTTTTTTACAGTAAGGGCTCCACTGAACAATGTCCAGGGTCTTCCAGTCAACTACCGTATTATGTAGTATGAACCAAGGGACTCCTGACACAATTTGTGCACGTAAATCTTTGGGAACATGGCATGTTATGCACTAGGAAATGCAGTACCCCAATGCGGAGTTTCAATCCTTGTACACATTCCCTGAAGAAACCCTTGGGCGAGAGGTAACAAGTCGATAGCAAAAACCCGTGTAGGACTGGATAACTCGTTAACCCTTAACGCAGAGGAGCGAGCAAGCTGTTCACCGATAATATTAGACCCGGGACCAATATCAAGAATCAATTTTATAGGGACCTATTGCCCCTCTATTTTTACCCTGGCAGGTAAAAGACATTATGATTAGAGTTGAGCGCGGTTCGAGGTTCGAGGTTCTCCAGTTATAGGCTCGAGTGATTTTGGGGCCAGTTCTAGATCGAACTAGAACTCGAGCTTTTTGCAAAAGCTCGATAGTTCTAGAAACGTTCGAGAACGGTTCTAGCAGCAAAAAACCAGCTAATTCCTAGCTGGCTTTCCGCTGTAATAGTTTAAGTCACGTGTGTGAACAGCGCCTTCAGATCACTGCTGTATGTATAATGGCGATCGCCGTTTTTTTTTTTTTCCTTTTTTCCTTGTCTTCCTTCCCTAAGCGCGCGCGTGTAGTGGGGAGGGCCATTATGTCAGCCAATCCCAGACACACACACAGCTAAGTGGACTTTTAGCCAGAGACGCAACGGCATGTGTGATAGGATGTCCATGTCACATGTCCCTGCATTATAAAACCGGACATTTTCCTCCAGCACGCCATTATCTGCCTTCTGCGTCCTTGGTGTCAGACATCACTGGCGCAGCTCCGTCCTAAATCCTATCGCCGATACTGCTGTATGCGCTCCATCCACAGCGCTGGACAGCTTAGGGAGAGCACTTTCTATCAGTCCTTTTAAGGGCTCATACCGGCAGGGTCAGAGCCATAGGTGACAGGTCCTGAAAACAGAGACAGCGTCTGTGTAGCTAAGGTCAGGGATTTCATCGCTGCATTTCCCCATTAGGAGGGAATAGAAAGGCAGGCTTCCATTCCTCTACCCAGAGCCCCACAATCCTGGCACTGTACCCTCCTGTCCTCTGCACACTCCAACTCATTATAACTAAGCCATTATACTAGCAAACACTCAGTGTACCTAGTGGCATCCTAAACGTGGCTATTGGACTTTGCTATAGTCCCACTAGTGCAAAGATATTTGCAGCACCTCTGCCTGCATTGCACACTCCAACTCATTATAACTAAGCCATTATAGTAGCAAACACTCAGTGTACCTAGTGGCATCCTAAACGTGGCTATTGGACTTTGCTATAGTCCCACTAGTGCAAAGATATTTGCAGCACCTCTGCCTGCATTGCACACTCCAACTCATTGTTACTAAGCCATTATACTAGCAAACACTCAGTGTACCTAGTGGCATTCTAAACGTGGCTATTGGACATTTGTCTAGTCCCACTAGTGCAAAGATATTTGCAGCACCTCTGCCTGCATTGCACACTCCAACTCATTGTTACTAAGCCATTATACTAGCAAACACTCAGTGTACCTAGTGGCATCCTAAACGTGGCTATTGGACTTTTGTCTAGTCCCACTAGTGCAAAGATATTTGCAGCACGTCTGCCTGCATTGCACACTCAAACTCATTGTTACTAAGCCATTATACTAGCAAACACTCAGTGCACCTAGTGGCATTCTAAACGTGGCTATTGGACTTTTGTCTAGTCTCACTAGTGCAAAGATATTTGCAGCACCTCTGCCTGCATTGCACACTCCAACTCATTATAACTAAGCCATTATACTAGCAAACACTCAGTGTACCTAGTGGCATCCTAAACGTGGCTATTGGACTTTGCTATAGTCCCACTAGTGCAAAGATATTTGCAGCACCTCTGCCTGCATTGCACACTCCAACTCATTATAACTAAGCCATTATACTAGCAAACACTCAGTGTACCTAGTGGCATCCTAAACGTGGCTATTGGACTTTGCTATAGTCCCACTAGTGCAAAGATATTTGCAGCACCTCTGCCTGCATTGCACACTCAAACTCATTGTTACTAAGCCATTATACTAGCAAACACTCAGTGTACCTAGTGGCATTCTAAACGTGGCTATTGGACTTTTGTCTAGTCCCACTAGTGCAAAGATATTTGCAGCACTTCTGCCTGCATTGCACACTCCAACTCATTATAACTAAGCCATTATACTGGCAAACACTCAGTGTACCTAGTGGCATACAAGAAGTGGCTGTTGTACTCCATTAGTGCCCCACTGGTGCCAAGCTATTTCTAGCACCTCTGCATGACACCCTCCTGCTCTGTTTTTAATAAGCTATAATGATAGCAAAAGATACTGCCATTTAGTGGCATCATAGAACTGGCTGTTGTATTCCATTAGTGCCCCACTGGTGCCAAGCTATTTCTAGCACCTCTGCATGACACCCTCCTGCTCTGTTTTTAATAAGCTATAATGATAGCAAAAAATACTGCCATTTAGTGGCATCATAGAACTGGCTGTTGTATTCCATTAGTGCCCCACTGGTGCCAAGCTATTTCTAGCACCTCTGCATGACACCCTCCTGCTCTGTTTTTAATAAGCTATAATGATAGCAAAAAATACTGCCATTTAGTGGCATCATAGAACTGGCTGTTGTATTCCATTAGTGCCCCACTGGTGCCAAGCTATTTCTAGCACCTCTGCATGACACCCTCCTGCTCTGTTTTTAATAAGCTATAATGATAGCAAAAAATACTGCCATTTAGTGGCATCATAGAACTGGCTGTTGTATTCCATTAGTGCCCCACTGGTGCCAAGCTATTTCTAGCACCTCTGCATGACACCCTCCTGCTCTGTTTTTAATAAGCTATAATGATAGCAAAAAATACTGCCATTTAGTGGCATCATAGAACTGGCTGTTGTATTCCATTAGTGCCTTCCTAAAATTGTCTGGAATACTAAGTTAGTGTTCCTTTGCTGCCAAGCAAGGTACAACACATGTGCATTCTACACTCCTTTCCATTTCTGGAATGCAATTATTAACTGCAGGTAGTCCAGGCAATCTGTGACGAAGGTGCAGGCGTGGATATAATGTAGCCTGCATCCAATGATGGTTCTCTCGATGTCTGACAGCTCAACAATACGTTCTGTTTCCACTTCCAACACAAGTGATGACCTGCCAATCACACTCCCTGTTGCGGGTTAAGGAGTGGAAGTTCAGTGTGAAAAACCATGTGTGACTGCTGTCCCCACAGTCACAGAGGATGAACAGCACGCAGATGCACTTGATGGGGCAGGCGGTGGTTGCACAGGCACGCTAGGCCGCATTGTAGCACAGTGAAATTCACATTGCGACTTATGCTTCATTTTAAGTCGTGTACAGGGTGGGCTCCCCAGTATGCAGCAAAACCAGGCAAAAGGAAAAGGACTCTAGGCAGTTGGGTTGATAAATGATTGTTTAACTTTACCAAAACAAACAATAAGAACCATGCATACAATTTAAATAATTGAACAATCTATTCTGTTGCCTACTACCTGCTAATCCCTCTGTGTAGCAGTAATTTTGTGTTTGTGCGTGTGTGTGTGTGTGTGTGTGCGAACACGACTTACCAGTGGCGCATCACAAGAGCTTACAAGTTATCTACCTAAACATAGACAAAACACATGACCCCCCTTGAATACCCTTGTTAGCTAAAGCCTCACAGATAATGCAGATGATAACAGTGTGAATGCAAACCACACAGCTCTGCAACACAGTCATGGAAATCTTGAAAAGCAACAGTCAATGCAAACATGTGTTGCTGTCCCTCTATGATTTAAACTGTACGTGACAATTTGACAGTGCAGAGGCAGCAAGTCTTATTGTCTATATAGTCGGCCTACCCAGAACAGATATGTGTTTTGCTAATAAAACAAAGTGTTGCGTGCCCGCATTATTGTCTGGGCACAGCCTACCGTACCCGGGTACTGTGATGTCCAGTTGCCAGAAATACAGACTTTACGCTCCTCTCACGGTAAACAGTATAGACAGCACCGTAAGAATGTTGGTCTGTGGCACAGGATGCTGCTCACTGACGTTACAGTGCTCATCATCAAAGTACAACACAACTCCCCTCACAATTGAACGAAGTGTTTCCGCGGTGGCTCCTTGCTGTAACACACACCTTTAGCTTTTCCTTCTATTCATAGACAGCATCTCCAAGTCCACACCCGAAGAGCAATTTTATATTGCTATAGTGACCAAAGGCAGATCCAAAAAAACAGCAGCCCCTTGTGTGTAGTCTGCAACAATGCATGCAATGAACGGCAAATAAGCATATTGCGTTGACAGTTGCTAAAGCTGAGCAATACACCTTCACGCTGTCAATTCATATCCATGTGATACTTCATGGAGGAAGTACTCAAAAGTGTGAGTTTTTGCCTTCTACTTACAGATTGTTGACAAATCTTACAGATTACATGACTTTGGTGATCCTTTGCGATGTCTAAAAATTCACAGGCTAGGAAAGGCTTACAGCCCATGCGACCTGCATAGCCAACACGACATCTGCTCAGAGTCAAAGTTGTGGTCCAGGATTCAGTTGTTGACGTGCTTCCAGTACTTTGTCTCTGGCCAGGAAGACACAACGTAACCTCGTCGTCAGTAGCATCCTCCTCCACCTCCTCTGCTGACCTCATCGACTGGCTGAGTTTGGTTTGACAGTAAGTGTTGTCTCCAACCTCATCAATACCCTGTGTGTTTTCATTCCCCTCGTCCTGAGTCCTCCGAGACAACCTCTTCCTGCCCTGACCGAATAGTAAAGTTGTCCTTCCAATCAGGTATCTGTGCTCCTCATAATGTTCCCCATTGTCTCCACCAGGAGGATTTATTTTTTGGAAATGAGGGTGTAGATTAGGCACAGCACCTTCTTCATTGGGGCCTGGATCCCAGTCACAAAGCTTCAGGCTATCTGCGCAGATCATTTCCCCTGTCTCATGGAACTCGCTACCTCAACACGTTAGATTATATGCTACACACGCAAGCTTCAAACTGAATCTGAAAACTCATCTGTTCAGAAATGACTATAACCTTAAATGACACCACCACCATACGTACTTGACGCTCAACCTAAACAACTCCTACTGTCTCCTCCCAAAAATCCTTTAGAATGTAATCCCGCAAGGGCAGGGCCCTCTTCCCTCTGTACCAGTCTGTCTATAGTTACTTGTATATGTATTCTGTATGTAACCCCCTTCTCATGTACAGCACCATGGAATCAATGGTGCTCTATAAATCAATAATCATAAAAATAATAATAACTTCCTTGTCTGTACTCATTGCAGCTTTGGAGCAGACCTCTGATTCCCAGGCTATAGTGCGACTGAACAGCTATGCAAACTGAACCATCTCTGTCACCCCATACTCAGCAGTGCTGGTGGATACTTGAGAGCTGTTAGGAAGCAAGTGCGATTGGATTGACACCACAGAGGAATGGAGTATTTGGGATCTTGAAATTGGGGTGGAGGAGAGGCCACTTTATGGAGCAATTCAGATCCATTGAAGCAGCTGCTGATTTGGCCTCATCTACATTTGTTAGCGATGGTCGTGTCCATGAAAAAAGGGATCATATCAGATTATCCATGGGAAGAAGTACACCTGTTCTTTTTGATGTTATTTGTTGTTACAAAACGGTGACGTCTTAAACGCAAGAAGCCTGCTGCGGTTTCAGTTGCGCCCAGGCATCAGCTGCCATTTAGGCCTGTGCCTCGGGTTGTCCAGCTGGCTGCTTTCTCCTCCACGTCTAAGTGTGGAGAGGCAGCTAGTGCGCATGCGTGTGCCGATTTACCCCAGCCGCAGCCTAACTCCAGTGTTTTGCCTAGTGAGTATGCTCAGCCTGACTGTGCCATTCCTGAGGCTAAATCTTCATTTCGGGCTACAGCGCATGCTCCCACACTTAGTGCGAAAAGCCTCTTTGCACAGGTACTTGCACTCCGTGCCGGGTCTAAGTCCTGTGTTGTGCATAGACACCATGCTAAAGCTGATAGTCTTTTTTCAGAGACTGTATTTCATGCAACTGACTATGGTCAGGCACTTACTGCATCAGAAACTAGGTCCGGTAATGAACTCTTTGGCCCTGCCCCTGATGTGGGGGGCCCATTTAGACCACAGGGCATCAGGTGTCCTGAAGATGTGGCCAGGCCACTCCCAAATGGCTTGCAGAGGCCCGCCCCTATGACTTGTCACCTCATTATTGATGGTCAGACGATGACTGGTGAGGTGTTTGGGTCATGACAGCCATGAGGTCATCATTGAAGTTGCGGTTCCAAATAGGACGCTAGTTATGCCACTCATGACGTATCACTCTGCTTTTGTCTCCAGGAGGCGCATTGTGGTCCACCCTGGTTTGTGGCGGACCCAGGTTATAAAAGGGGCTGGAGACAACAAGGAGGTGCGCAGTCTTCTATTATGCTCCGAAAGAGCACACCTCCATGTGTTGAACCCATTGCGGCTTTAGGCCAGAGGTAGGCAGGGATAGGGCGTTGATGCAGGCCGCCACCACAGTTGGTAACGCAGAACGGTTAAGACCAGCTCCTGTCCTACAAGTCAATTTGTGGCTGCGCTTCATCGATGATATTTTTTTGATATGGCAGGGGGACGTCGATCAGCTGGATGAATTCATGCAGGGACTTAATGTCAACACAAATAACATTAAACTTACTTATGCTTACAGCGATGAAAAAATTGAATATCTGGACGTACGAGTTTCAAAGGGGACGGATGGAACACTATGCACCGATATTTTTCGAAAAACCACGGCAGTGAATTCACTTCTAAGTGCCAGATCATCACATCCGACTAAGGTGATTAGCGCTACACCAACTGGGCAATTTTTGCGGGCCCGACGGGTTTGTTCTGATGATAAATCCTTTGAGCAACAATCTGCAGATCTAAAAAGACGCTTTAGAGTGAGGCACTATAAGGAGAAAATCATACATGATGGATATATTCGAGCTAGGAATACCCCACGTGATGCCCTGCTGAACATCCGCCCGAAAAGAAATGATGATACAGTTCGTTTCATCACGCCCTACCACGCACAGTGGAGGGAGATGACTGCTATCATTGGGAAATATTGGTCTGTGCTGCTTTCTGATAGTGACTTGTCTCACATACTTACCCCCAGACCTGCGGTGACACCAAAGAGGTCCAAGACGTTAAAAGATCAGATTGTCAAAAGTCATTATACCCCGAAAAGTGGAAATGTTTTTGGGATAAGTAGAGGCCCTAGATGGGGCTCACGTTCTTGTGGGGATTGTGGGGCTTGCCCACAAATGGATCGAGCAGAGGAATTTTGGGACTCGTCCCATGCAAATACATATAAGATCTTACATTATATCAATTGCCGTTCCTCTGGCGTTATATATTGGGCAACTTGTCCCTGCGGCCTCATCTATGTGGGCCTGACGACCCGGGAGCTCCGGGTCCGCATCCTGGAGCATATCCGGGATGTGAGAAATGCGGCTAAAATAACAAAACCCGAAGAGATCATGTTACTGAAAAATATCCCCAAACATTTCAAAGAGCGGCACAACTGTAATTGGCGCCTACTTAGATTTAGAGGGATTGATAAAATTTATCTTGGTGCGCGAGGGGGTGACTTTAAAAATGCCATCTATAGGAAGGAAGCTAAATGGATCATAACCTTAGACACAATAAAACCCAAAGGCCTTAATGATATGATTAGCTTTAAACCATTTTTGGTGTGATTAGGTATTTAGCTCATGGTCTGCATTGGATTTGTTTTTAGGGGGCTTTTCATGACTGCTCATCATGTGTCGTTTTAATGTTTCTTAAACATATTTTTTAATTCATTGTTTGTTTCAGTCATGGCTGCGTGTATCGTTCTATATTGGAAATGTCGGGACAAGAGGAGGCTCATGGACTAATGATCGTAACATCATATGGATAACAACGGACTATATAATGTCTGCATATCGGGATCGGCTACATATAAATGATGTTTAATGTATGGTTGATATTGATATCCCGGATATGCTACTGCCCTTCTGCTTGCCCCATTCAAATATGGTGGATTTGGCGCCATTCTGTGCGCGCATGGAGCTCTGATTGCTCCTCCCCTCTGTGTCCGGTGATCACATGGGTGCGGGGATGCGCGCATGCGCAGGCCCGCTTCCTGAACGCCGGACACACTTGAGGATGGGCATCGGATCTTCAGGGCGCGCCGCGATAGGATGGTGAGTAATGTTCCCTCACAATATAAGCAGCCCTGACTGTCACTTCTGCACCTCACCGATGAAGCTGGTGGCGAAACGCGTCTGAGGTGCAGGGCGGCGTGTCAGGCAGGCGACTACGTTTTTTCCTGGTGGGCTATTATACCTCCCTGGTTTAACCCCTGTTACACTATGGATGTTCTTGCTGGCTATATAAATGAATGTTTCTGGTAGAGGGCTACCGTATCTTTCATTGTATGTACCTTTATTTATTGGTAGCTCCTAGACAAGCATGTCTATTCAGGTCAGGTGTGGAGTTTAATCATGTCGTTCATCATTTTGTCTCACTATGTATGTACTTAAATTTTCTATATACTCCTGCCTTTTGTCAGGTCCTTTGTGACCACTGTATGTGTATGTCTAGGCTGCTTATTTTGTCAATACAACTGGATATGTATTATCATGATTATATTATATGAAATTTGACTATATATACTACTTGTTCATATTCATGCCTTGCAAGGTTTCCTGATTATTGTGGTCTGTCTTATTTTGACATGCTGCCCTGACTGTCAGCACTTGTTTTTAAGCACATCGCACTTTGTGTTGCACTTTTTTGTATCCCCTTGTATTATATAAATAAATTTTTCATAATCTTAGAATATTGTCTGTTCATAAGTGAGCATAATTTTTATATATGGAGGTCAATACAGGTTTCTTCAGTGGCATTAACAGGCCTGCTGCTGCTGATGCGCCTGCTGTTCACAGGTGTGGCCCCAATGCACACAGTCAGCGTCCTGAATGGCCCCTGTGATGTTAACAGGGAGTTCCTGGGCTGGGTTGGCGTGTGGACCCTGTTACGCTAACAGGGCTCCCAGTCTCAAGATCCGAGTGGCGTCTAACTTGGTTCAGGCTACTATTAGTTTCATAGCCACACAGCTCTGTATCCTCCACCGAACCTTCCAGTTGCCAACCTCTCCTTTTCCATCTGGAAGCACGGTGGACACTGACTGCTGATGGGGATATATACCTTTCTCTTTCTTTTCTTATTAATTTTCGTTATATAGCGGTAACATAGTATATACCACCTTATCCAAATCTGCCAGTCCCACCGTAACAGATGGTGTTTCTTCATCAAATGTTACTTTTGCTTAACCACCAAACCCACGGACCAAAACTTTTTTCCCCTTTCCAACACACCTGTTCCCCTTTTCACCCGCATCTGTCCTTTTTCAACTCATTTTGTATATGACCAAAAGTGCAACTCTGCAGGGACACCGTACTCAATGGCATCTCAGCACAACAGCCAGCCCTCGGTCCCTCAGATGTGGACAAGTAAAAGACCATTTCCTCCTATCCATGACAAACCGTTGAGATTCACTGTGTGCAGCACTGGTGTTTAGTGGAAAAGCAGATCGAAGATTGCGTAACACCTTCTGAAGATACTCCTGTACACGTGCGTCCCTTTATATGGCAGGAATTATTTCGCCAAATTTTGTCTTGAACCGGGGATCTAACAGTGTGGCAACCCAGTAGTTTGCATTACTTCGAATTCCTACAATCCGAGGGTCATGTTGTAGGTAGTGCAGCAAGAAGACGCTCATGTGTCTTGTGCATCCAGGATGACCAAGTCCTTGGTGTGTTGGTGGCAGAGAGGTGAGAATCGTGCCTCCTTCCTCTGCCCTCTCCCCCCAACCTCGCACAACCGAAATGTGAGCAAGCTCTCACTCATCTGCTGAGTCTTCCATGCCCATCGCAAGTTCGTCCTCCATTTCTTCATGGCTCCTGCACCTTCCTCAACAATTTTTGCTGATACTATGCGCCCTTGTTAATCCCTATCCCCCACCATAACTGCTGCCTAGGTGCCGCTTACCGTATGGAACTTGTAGATCTTATTATCCCTTCTGCATATGACTCTTCCTGTACTTCCTCACCTTCCTCTTGGACCAATACCTGACTCCGAATAATGCTTACAGTGTGCTCCATCATGTAGATGACCAGAATTGTCGCGCTGAGAATGGCATTGCCAGTGCTAAACATCTTCGTCGACATTTGGAAACTGTGTAGAAGGGTGCATAGGTCCTTGATCTGACACCACTCCAGCAGCGTGATCTGCACCACCTCTGGATCAAGTTAGCCCAGGGTATACGTCATACCGTATTTCAGCAGGGCTCTGCGGTGCTGCCACACACGCTGCAACATGTGCAGATTCCAATTCCTGCGTGTCGGAACATCGCATTTCCGGCGTTTAACCGCCAGATCCTAAGACTTCCGGAGCGATGACAGTTGTTGAGCTGCTGGGTGCGAAGGATGAAAGTGAGCACACAGCAGCGTGCCCGCTGCACAAGGCCATGTAGGCCGGGATGGTATTTTAAAAATTGCTGGACAACCAGGTTCAACACGTGAGCCATACAAGGCACATGTGTCACATTGCCCTGAAGAAGGGTCGCAGACTGGTTTGCATCATTGTCGCACCCGACCTTCCCTGACTGCTGGTTGACTGTAGACAACCATTGATGAAACTCGGTCTCACTCTCCAGAGCTAACCGTCCACAATTCCTCAGCGGTGTCTCACATTTCCCCTACATTTCAAAGTAAACATTTGACCGCCTGATGGCCTTGAGCTCTGCTGCCAGCATAGTAAGGAGGTGTGTGGGATTCCTTGGGCGCAGTTACAAGGAAGGGTGGCCTGACCACACAGGGTTTGGGCCGAGGTGGAGGACCCACACGAGGTTGAGGAGGCAGAAGCAGTGGAGGAACTTGTACATACAGAGGAAGGATTGACACACAAGTCGTGGGGACGGCAAGACTTGTACAGCAAACCCTTCTCCATCTCTCACCATAGTTACCCAGTGCCCAGTCAGCAACATGTAACTCCCCTGTCCATGCTTACTGGTCCAAGTATCTGTGTTGAAATGCACCCTGTCACACACAGAGTTTCTCAAGGAATTGGTGAGGTTGTGTGCGACCTACTGTGGTAGCGCGGGCACGCCTTTCTTGGAGAAGGAGTGACGACTGGCCATCGGCTCTTGGGGCACTGCAATGGGCATAAGGTCTCGAAAATCCTCGGTCTCAAAAGGGTGTAAAGGCAGCCTTTCTGTTGCCAACAAGTTGCAGATGATGAAACTCAACCTCTTAGGCATGTCATGCCCTTCGAAAATCATGTAAAACATAGCGAGGGGACTCCAACCACAGTCTCCCTCATTGCCACTAATTGGGCCACACACACCCCACTTGACTGGCATCAGTTGACCCCCTCTTTTGAAAAAGAAAAGATGCTTTGCATGAAGCACTCTCAAAAATACGCGTGCCTTTCCCGTCCCCTGGCTGACCCAGGGTTAGAAAAGTCCTCTGAGAGCCATGACTTGTTCATCTTGGTTCTTTTAGAAACACAGCGAGGGGACTCCAACCACAGTCTCCCTCGTTGCCACTAATTGGGCCACACACACCCCACTTGACTGGCATCAGTTGACCCCCCCTTTTGAAAAAGAAAAAGATGCTTGGCATGAAGCACTCTCAAAAATACGCGTGCCTTTCCCGTCCCCTGGATGACCCAGGGGAAGAAAAGTCCTCTGAGAGCCATGACTTGTTCATCTTGGTTCTTTTAGAAACACAGCGAGGGGACTCCAACCACAGTCTCCCTCGTTGCCACTAATTGGGCCACACACCCCCCACTTGACTGGCATCAGTTGACCCCCCCTTTTGAAAAAGAAAAAGATGCTTGGCATGAAGCACTCTCAAAAATACGCGTGCCTTTCCCGTCCCCTGGATGACCCAGGGGAAGGAAAGTCCTCTGAGAGCCATGACTTGTTCATCTTGGTTCTTTTAGAAACACAGCGAGGGGACTCCAACCACAGTCTCTCTCGTTGCCACTAATTGGGCCACACACACCCCACTTGACTGGCATCAGTTGACCCCCCCTTTTGAAAAAGAAAAAGATGCTTTGCATGAAGCACTCTCAAAAATACGCGTGCCTTTCCCGTTCCCTGGCTGACCCAGGGGAAGAAAAGTCCTCTGAGAGCCATGACTTGTTCATCTTGGTTCTTTTAGAAACACAGCGAGGGGACTCCAACCACAGTCTCCCTCGTTGCCACTAATTGGGCCACACACACCCCACTTGACTGGCATCAGTTGACCCCCCCTTTTGAAAAAGAAAAAGGTGCTTGGCATGAAGCACTCTCAAAAATACGCGTGCCTTTCCCATCCCCTGGATGACCCAGGGGAAGAAAAGTCCTCTGAGAGCCATGACTTGTTCATCTTGGTTCTTTTAGAAACACAGCGAGGGGACTCCAACCACAGTCTCCCTCGTTGCCACTAATTGGGCCACACACCCCCCACTTGACTGGCATCAGTTGACCCCCCCTTTTGAAAAAGAAAAAGATGCTTGGCATGAAGCACTCTCAAAAATACGCGTGCCTTTCCCGTCCCCTGGATGACCCAGGGGAAGAAAAGTCCTCTGAGAGCCATGACTTGTTCATCTTGGTTCTTTTAGAAACACAGCGAGGGGACTCCAACCACAGTCTCTCTCGTTGCCACTAATTGGGCCACACACCCCCCCACTTGACTGGCATCAGTTGACCTCCCTTTTGAAAAAGAAAAAGATGCTTTGCATGAAGCACTCTCAAAAATACGCGTGCCTTTCGCCTCCCCTGGCTGACCCAGGGGAAGAAAAGTCCTCTGAGAGCCATGTCCACATTGTCAGTGGACAGACATGTGTGCTTATCTGCCAGCAGACCCCCAGCAGCACTGAAGACAGGTTCCGAGAGAACGCTGGCTGCAGGACACGACAAGATCCCCAAGGCGTACGTGGCGAGCTCAGGCAATTTATCCAGATTGGAAGCCTAAAATGAGCAGGGCTCAAGTTGCACAATAATGGCATCGATGTTTCCTTGCATATACTCATATATCTGTGTGTCCTCCTCTTTTTCCTTGTCCAGCTCTTCTGTTTTCGCATGAGTATATGTCCTTGTCACTTTCCCATGTGTTTGTGTTGTGTTGTGAGTTGTTTGTCACCTTATGGACACCTTTGAGGGTGTTTTCTAGGTGTTTTTATGTGTTTGTGAATGCCTGCCATTGTTTCCTATGCGGTACGAGTTCGGTTCGTCGAACGTTCGACGAACCGAACTCGAACGGGACCTCCGTTCGGCGAACCGACCTCGAGCCGAACCGGGACCGGTTCGCTCATCTCTAATTATGATACCATGGTGGAGTTCATACGTATACCCAGGTTGGAATCCCCAATCCCCCTGAGCGTAACAGTTTTCTGATAACCGACCACTCTTAGGCACCAAGGGGCAAGCACTAATAAAATTTCCTTTTTGCTGCAAAAAAAACATAACTTTCCTTTTTAATAATGAGGACCTCTCTCCTCACCTGATACATCCCATCGAGCTGCATGGGCTCAGACAAGGTCTTCGGGGTGAAGCGGATGCTGCTGCCTCCTCCCAGATGGATTTAGTATACTGAAACTTCTGACAGAACCAGCCATCTATTCGGATTACAAGAGCCATGAAACATTCAAGAGAAGGAGGAGTCTAATGCATCACCAAGGCCTCTTTTACCCTCTCGGAAACACTCTGAAAAAACTGAAGACCAAGGTCATTCCACTATGTGTCCACTGACCAACACCAGAATTCAGCACAGTAATCTTCATCCCATTGACTCCCCTGTCGAAGCAAACAGATCTTAGACTCGGCCAACATCACCCTGTCAGGATTGTCATAGATGAGACTGAGTACAGGACAAAAAATGTTCACAGACCCAAACACCAGGGAATCAGGAGGCAAACAAAATGCCCAAGATTGTGGGTTATCACTAACAAATGAGACCACAATACTCATATGCTGTGCATCACTTCCAGAAGAATGAGGATGCAGATGAAAATACAACTTACACACCACTCAGAAGGAAACCAACCGGCTGCGATCCTTAGTAAACTGCTTCAGAATAGTCAGTTTTGATTCAGGGGATCCAGCAACCAACCTGGACTACGCCAAAGAAGACTGAACCGCCCCTTTTAATTTTGACATCTGGCGTGTCAACGCTTGCATCTGCCTTGCAAGGGAGGCCAAGGGGTCCATGGACAAATTTGAATGGGCTGATAATGTCATGAGGTTAACGCAGTAACTGGGAACAGGGTCTCCTAAACTGACCCTCAAGCATGAGGGCCCTAACTGTCCCTTATCCCAGAGGTACTTCTGAAGGTGAAGAGGTCTGAACCACCAGTGTAGCCCTGACTCCTGATCAGCCCTAGGTCTAATACCCCCTCAGCTTCAAACCAGGAGACGGCCGGGATTAGAGTGGTAAATCCCACACAAAGATAGACTGGGAAAAAGCCAAACAAAAACTCACAGCAATCACTTACAAAGGTATAGACAAAGTGTGCTCAGGAGTAAATAAAGAAAAGGAAGGAAATAATCAAACAATAAGAGTATTTCCACAACACACCAGAATAGCATACAGCAGTTCACCAGAAGCTGGATAATCATGCATATAGCCCGGAATCGCAAAAGCTATTATCGGCATTGAGGAGAAGATTCCACCATGTTTTAAAGTGCGGAAGCAGCCACGATAGGTCTCCAGAAACTCATAACCCTATGAGCAATTCACAGACCAGTAGATATTAACTTCTACAAGACCAATCATTAGTAAGCACATATCAGGTCGAAACCCGACTCTTAGTGAGGAACTAAAAAGCACCAGGTGGCGTGTTACACTCTGCAGTGTGAATAGGGTCAGAAGGTGCCATGACACCTGGTGAGTTTTAGAGCTGAACACCGTGTGACACCCACGCAAACATGGGGATAACATACAATTTGTATGATACAAACTCCTTGCAAATAGCAAAATACTGGTGAATTTAATGGTGTGATATAAGAAAGCATCATAAATAAAATTGTGACTTTTTTTGCAACTTTTTTTTTTAGTACTTTGCAGATATCCATTTTGTGAGTGAATGCAGCTCAGTAGCTGCAAAAAAATATATTTTAGGTGACTTTTTTTTTTCCAACTGAAACGTGACTAATTTAGAATAAAAAAAAAAATGCTACAAAAATGCTACTAATGGACTGAGTAAACAACGTCCTATATTTACCTCTATTCACCATGTCAGCCGTTGTTTTAGCTGCTTTAGTAAGTGCCAGCTTCAATTGGCAGCAGAATTAATTTGTAAATGTGGAAGCAGCACTAATTACTCGTAAGATGCTATTGAGTTATCTGTTTTAATGCATTACAGCCGCAAGCTCAAATATACAATGGCTTCGAGAGAATCAGTCTGGTTCCTGAGCTATTAAGGCACTGTCTCAATGCGAGTAAATGAAACTTGGAACATTATTATATATTTATACACTGGCGTGCCAGCTTTTATCACCATTTACATTATTCACTAATTGGACTTATCACAGTTATTTGCATTTGCTAAGCATTTTACACGTTACCAATGCAGTGTGAAAATGAAACAAGTGCTTGGCTGAAATGTACTAAATCTTTATTTTTAATTGGGACAATGATGTACAATTCTAACACAGTGAAGCATTTACAGGCAATTAGAAAGAGTAACTATAATAGATAAGCATGTCTTTTTTTATCTGGAGTTTGCACAGTCTAGGGTATGATTTTGCCAAGGTTTAGTGCCCAATTAATTAACTTTATTGCACAAAAATCATTATAGGATGTTTTGCAGCATGACATCTGTAAGATGAGAACAAACAAGCAGTAACTGAAGGATGTGCAGGGTTCTGTCTGGGAAACCTGTGCCATCTGTTGTCAGCAACTGGGTACTACAAGCTGTGCGAATACAGATCTAGTTTCCATTTGACACAGTATTAGACTATGTTCACTCTTTGCTTTTTTGCTGCAGCCAAAACCAGATCTCTTGGCAGTAAAAAGCTGCAGCCAAAACGCAAGTTCTCCTGACTTTTTTGCTGCTTTTCTTACTACGTGTTTTTTTAGGATCCCAAAGTCAGCTTTGCATCCACCTTACAAGCATGAACAATATAATAATATTTATTGACTTATATAGCGCTATTAAAAGGAACCTGTCACCACTTTTTTGGCATATAAGCTGGGGCCACCACCACCGGGCTTTTATATACAGCATTCTAACATGCTGTATATAAGAGCCCAGGCTGCTGTGAGAACATAAAAAACACTTTATAATACTTACCTAACGGTCGTGCGGTGGGCCGTATGGACATCTCCGTTCTCCGGGGCCGGCGCCGCCTCTTTCGGCCATCTTCTCTAGCCGCGGTGCATGACGCGTCCGAAGTCATCCATACTCGCCGTCATTCAGGTCCTGAGCAGGGCAGATCAAAGTATTGTAGTGCGCCTGCGCAGGATCGGTGAGTGTGTATGACGTAGACGCGTCATGCACACAGGCTTCAGAAGGAGGACGAAGATGGCAGAAAGAGGCGGTGCCGGCACCGGAGAACGGAGACGCCCATATGGCCCACCAGACAACCGTTAGGTAAGTATTATAAAGTGTTTTTTTGTTCTCACAGTGGCCTGGGCTCTTATATACAGCATGTTAGAATGCTGTATATAAGAGCCTGGTGGTGGTGGCCGCAGCTTATACGCCAAAAAAGTGGTGACAGGTTCCCTTTAAATCCACAGAGCTTTACATACATTGGTAACACTGTCCCCATTGGGGCTCACAATCTATATTCCCTATTAGTATGTCTTTCGAGTGTGGGAGGAAACCCACGCAAACACGAGGAGAACATACAAACTTCTTGCAGGTGTTGTCCTTGGTAGGATTTGAACCCAGCACCCCAGTGCTGCAAGACTGCAGTGCTAACCACTGAGTCACCATGTCACCATACAATACAAGGTGTTAGGTCACCAATGCAAGACATATGTAAAACTATATAATATTTTTGGAAGAAAAAACAACTAGATCAAAATTGTTAAGGGGAAAACGTTTTTTTTATGTATGAAAAAATAATGGCTATTCTGAACAAAAAAATCTGGATTCATGTATGAAGTATACATGAATGCTGTGAATTAAGGTTACATGAATTCATAGGCAAAGCAAAAATATCACATCATCTTACCCTGTCCAGGTATCGTTCAATCTAAATAGGGCGTGGTGCAAGAAAGAGACCAGGGGCCAGCTTCTGGGTAAAAATAATCGTACACAATGCAATGGAAAATGACTATAAATACATTATTTACTAATAACTATTGAAATATCAAAAGGTACAAAATTAAAAATAAACAAACTAGGCCTACGCGTTTTGAGCACAAGCGCTCTTAACCATAGCAGTATTTCTCTTCAACATATTTCCCTTAAATACGTATAGGCATGTTGACACGTAAGCATGGACCGCCATGTAACAATCGCATACTGTACCCAAACAATCAATAAGGCGTAATATTAAAAAAAGGTTAAAATGATGCAATATTAAGGCTATGTGCCCACGGTCGCTCGTACCTCCGGATGTATCCGCAGGTACGAGCGCATGTTTCCCGCAGCTCTCCGCCGGCGTCCGCAGCTATTTTTAGCTGCGAGATTACAGCGGAATGGCTGCGGGAAACATGCGGACATTCGTGCAGCTTACCTGCGGCCTCTATCTCCATAGCGGAGGGCCGGGACATCCGCAGGTAATTCCGCATGAATGATTGACATGCAATTATACCTGCGGATGCGGACATCCGCAGCATGTTCGGCAGCCGCACTTTCCGCAGCGTGGACACAGCACTCCCCATGTCCCATAGGATAACATGGGGAGTGACTGTACATGCTAAAACCTGCGGATTTATCTGGAAAATCCAGAAAAATCTGCAGGTTTTCCGCGGCAAAATCCGCACAAACAAGCTCCCGTGGGCACATAGCTTTACAATAAATAATAAAAATATTATCTAATGCCCTATAACTGCAATCAGACTGGTAGTATAATCTCAATAATAGTAAAGTAAATCAGTTTTATAATTCAGACCCAATGGTGCCAGAGTCCCACATACAAAATCCCATATGCCTCACAAGCTCACAATAGACTAGGCCAGTCTATTCTTCTAGGAGGGGGATTAACTTTTTCTACACCAAATATCTCTAAACAAATCATATCACCATGATGAATTTTCAAAAAATGTTGTGACAGCCATGACAGAGATTGTTTATTTTTATATAAATCTGGATCGCCTTTGGCCTCATTAACACGTTCTGAGGTACAAACTTTTTTTTATGTGCAATAGAACCAACAGATTGAGGTTTGCAAGATTTACATGCAGCAAGATAAACCATGTGTGGTATTGTAATTGATAAATATTTTAATGGGTGTGATTACATGAGTAACTAAAGATGTAAAATCTGTGGTTTTCAGGCCCAGACTGGCAAATGGCACAGGGGACAAATGCCCGCTCAGCCGGCAATTCTGATTTGCAAAGTGGCCTGCTGGGCCTTTAAAACTAGTGCAAAGAGGCAATGTGCATGCGCGCATTGGCGTGCTTGCACTAACAGCCCACGGGGCTCTTTGTGCTGGTCAATGCCAGCGTCAGAAAGTGTTTTTTTGGGGTGGAGTTTGCTCTCTGCTCACCAATCCCGGGGACACTGCTGCTATGCACACCCAATGCCCGGAGCCAGACACCTGACACCAGACTCCCTATTCTGGACCCATTGCGGCTCTTCATAGTTCCCCCATCTCAGGGATCTGGGCGAGTCCCAAGATGGAAACTTTTTAAATATCAGTCGTACTATCACCTGTATTATAGACTCCTGTATGTACATTATACAGGTGATACTGCTACTACTACTGTATATACACCTAAAAAAAGTTTCCATCTTGGTACTCACCCAGTTCCCTGACCAGTCTATATACATTATATAGCTTATAACGCAACTGCTATACATACATAACATATGTGATACTGTATCACCTACATAATGTACAGTATCCATAGTACAAACTACATAATGTACATACAGCAACTGCACTGTCACCTGTATAGTATATATAGACTGCGGTATATACAGTACATTCTGTAGGTGATACTGCATGTTACGGTATGGCTAGCTGATAGGCGTATTTCTCTATCTATTAGTCTGTCAGAAGTCAGGGTCCACCGTGCAGTGATGTTATGGCTGCTGCTGGTAGATAGGTGCCTGAACTGCAACTAGGCAAATACTACCAAATATCAGAGTCCCCTGAGTTAAAGAACCCACAGGGAGGAAAGTAAAGGAAAGACCATGAACTCTATTACAACACAGAGAGGTATGGGGTATAGCTATAGTAATAGCAACTCTGTTACTGTACAGGGCGCCAAGGCCTGAGATCTCGTGTTACAGATCACACGGATGCTCTAATATAAACTCTACCAAGCACTGTTATATCACAGAGTCAGGTTACGACTTATCACTTCTGTTACTTCACAGAAGCAAATATATATGTGGCTTACACAGTACGAATAGGGTGTATTTAGTGGACACTAACCGTATCCCAAAATGGAGGAGACTCAAAGAGTGTGTAGAGGAGTCAATAAGGTCACTAGCTCCTATCAAGGACTACTGTGGAGTTCCACCAGTTAACCACCAGTGAACTCAGTACTAGCGTAGCCCAGAAGCTCTGTCTAACTAGCAACTAACCCTAAACCGGTCTGATGTGACCGCGACTCCTCGCCCTACACCTGCCTCCTAATAATTTATCAGTCCCAGAGGATTTCGACACCTGGCCCTGTACTAACGTGGTAAGTGCTCGCTGCACCACATATGAAGACGACTGAGCGCGGCCATGTGGGTGCCCAAGGCTTAGATAACCAGGACCCAAACCATAACCAATGAGCGGTCTTCCATGTGACCACACGTCACTGATGACGTCACTGTGGCCAATGGGATTGTTCCACATCATCTGTGATGTCACTAGGCCAATGGGATCGCGCCACGTCATCTGTGATGTCACCACGGCCAATGAGATTGTGCCACGTCATCTGTGATGTTACCATGGCCAAGAGGATTGCGCCACGTCATCTGGACACCTGATGCACTAAGTGCCTGAGCATGCTCAGAAGCCTGAACCACTGGCTGAGCATGCTCAGAAGGCACAACCAAGGACTTAGGCTGAAAACACCTAGATGTTCGGGTCAGTACCTGAGACTCAAGGAAGCGAACCGAACGAGGCCGAGCATAGGGGAAAATCATCCCAGGAGGCATCCGAGAAGACGCCGCAGCTTGGTTTGTGACACTGCAACTTCTGTATATATATTATGTAGGGGATATAGCCTGCAGTCCCAGTATCGCCTACGTAATCTACATACAGCAGCCGCACTATCACCTACATAATGCACATACAGCAGTCGCAGTATCACCTACATAATCTATATGCAGAAGTCCATATACATTATACAGGTGATGTATATAGACTGCAATATATAGATTATGTAGGTGATACTGCGACTGCTGTATGTGCAGTATGTAGGTGATAGTGTGGCTGCTGGCAGTATCAACTATATAACTATATAATATACATACAGCAGTCATCGTACCACCTACATAAAGTATACACAGTAGCCACAGTATCAACTACATAATGTACATACATACAGTATATATAACGTGGCTAACAAAAGGGTAAGTGAGAGGTCACTGGTTCGAATCGAGGAGCAAGCCATAAGGAAGATTTCCCAAGAAAAGAGAAACTGCATCATCCAGCTCATCGATAGACATCTCTCGGCCAAGAAAATTGCCAAAGTGCATCATGTGAGGCCCATGACATTTGGAAGAATATGAAACGAAGTCCATCCTTTCATTCAAAAGCCAAGAGGAGGCCATCCAGGCAAAATATTGGACTTAATAAGTCGGCTCATCACAAGGTCTATAGGGCACTTTACACGCTGCGATCTCGGCTAGCGAGATTGCTAGCGAGCGTACCCGCCCCCGTCTGTAGTGCAACACGGGCAAATCGCTGCCCGTGGCGCACAACATCGCTAGGCCCCGTCACACGGACTTACCTGCCTTGCGATGTTGCTGTGACTGGCGAACCGCCTCCTTTCTAAGGGGGCGGTTCGTGCGGTGTCACAGCGACCTCACACGGCAGCCGTCCAATAGAAGCGGAGGGGCAGAGATAAGTGGGACGAACATCCTGCCTACCTCCTTCCTTCCTCGTTGCCGGTGGACGCAGGTAAGGAGATGTTCGTCGTTCCTGCGGTGTCCCACACAGCGATGTGTGACGCCGCAGGAACGACGAACAACCAGCAGCATGCACCACCGATATTATGAAAAGGAGTGACATGTCAACGATCAACGATTTTTGACGTTTTTGCGATCGTTGATTGTCGCTCCTAGCTGTCACACGCTGCAATGTCGCTAATGACGCCGGATGTGCGTCACAAACACCGTGACCCCGTCGATATATCGTTAGCAATGTCGCAGCATGTAAAGCACCCTTATGAGTTCTGGGGCTACAAACACGGCAGTGGAGGTGGCTTGTATGCTTCCTAATAGCGAGATCACAGATGTCCATGCAAGCACACAGTGCGACACACAACAAAAATCTGGAATTGTGGCCTGAAAAAAGATGAAGAAGCCTCCACTTCAATATCATTATAAAAAGAGTCAGCTTGAGTTTGCAAAGAAGTACAAAAAGGGACAGTAGAAGATTGGAAACAGGTGATATGAAGCAATGAGACCAAAGTCAATAGACTATGCTCTGAGGGGTACAAATGAGTCTGGAAGAAACCAGGGAAAAAGGGTCAAACAGATCAGGAAGTTGAAGTAATTATCAAGTTCAGTAGAGGAAGCCTAATATGAGGTTGTTTCAAAGCCAAAGGAATTGGATAATTGACCAGGATCAATGGTGGTCTCAATGCTGAGCTATTGTTAGTATCCTACAAGATGAATTACTTAAGATGAAAAGGACAACATAGTGTTCCAGCAGGACAACACCCCTTCGAGATTGGTGAAAAATACTTTCAATGACAATGAAGTAGAGATGGTAAATTGGTGCCCACATTCCTCGAACCTCATCCCAATCGAACACTTATGGGTAGAGTTGAAGCTGTATACATACCCAGCAATCCCAGGATCATCTACATAATTTATATACAGCAGTCAAGGTATCATCTATATAATATATATATAGCAGTTGCCCTATCACACACGCATATACAGTGTGTCCACCCATATCCTGTCCACTGCCATTAACTTGAGAACAGCGGCAGATATAGGCATAGAAGTGGTGTTTAGGTATAGTGAAGTAGCCATGCGCTACGCAATGAAACCACCTATTGTGCCACCTGGTGAAAAACAACGGAGATAGCATTTTTATCTCGAAAACGGAACGAGATAGAGAAAAAAAGTGAATTAAAAACTTGTAGGCCATCATCAATTCAATATGAATTGACACCTTGCATACAGAAATGCTATGACATGAAACCCATGACCCCCCCCCAAAACATTGACTGCTGGTCATGCATATGGCGCTCATTTAACTTTGATGCTCAAAGTGGCCACCATCAGCTACAATGCACATCTGGACTCTGGACAGCATACTGAATCTTGCTGCATGTTGTGCAGTATGGTAGGTGACACCTTTGCACAAGCATCCGTGATCCGTCATCGTAGGTCCTGCAATGGTGGTGGAGGGGTCGCATACACCTGCTCTTTGATGTGACCTCACAGAAAGAAGTCCAATGGGGTCAGGTCAGGTGAGCGTGGAGGCCACTCCACGCAGCCACCATACCCAATGACTTGTAGGAAGGTCTCCATGAGGTATCACTTCACGTCCGCAGCCTTGTGAGATTTACACGTTCAAATCATAACATTTCTGTATGCAAGGTGTCGATTCGTATTGAATTGATGAAGCCCTACAACTTTGTAATTCACTTTTTTTCTCTATCTCGTTCCGTTTTTGAGATGAAAATGCTAACTCCATTGTTTTCCACCAGGTGGCGCAATAGGTGGTTTCATTGCGTAGTAGCATGGCTACTTCACTATACCTAGACATAGACACCACTTCTATGCCTATAGCTGCTGCAGTTCTCAAGTTAATGGCGGTGGACAGGTCGAGGGCTACTTCCCAACTCTTCCTCTACTCACTGACTGACTACACTCCTCACTTCCCCCTTCTGACCCCCCCAAGTGGGCGACTCAATTCCACTCAAGCCGTCCACTGGTGTTTGTGGGTGTGGTGCAGGGTGTATCTAGGGTTTGATTTGCTGTTGGACGCAGCACTATTTAGATAGGGACCTAGAACCATGCAGAACTCTGTGACAACCTGATAGTCCAGGGGCGTCACACTGATAAAAAGTCCCCTTTTTTTACATTTAATTGGTGTACTAATTTTCTTTTTGTAAATCCATTGGACCTATGGGTATGTGTCCAAAAAGCTTAGCACCAGCTATTTTTATACTTCTGGTTGGGTGTAATTCTAAGTTTCTGTATACTGTATATACACTGCATAGTACTACTACTCCTGTCCTGAATACTGGGTGTAACTCTCTGTATCTGTATTTTTCTGTATACTCTGCAGAGTACCAGTTCTCCTGTCCTGTTGTCATAGAGGTGGTATTATACTTTGGGATTTTCAATATTTAAATGTTATTTAAATTGATTAACCCAAGTTTAGAAATGATCACTTATCTTCTGGATGCAGAAGACTTTCCGTTCACTGTGGATCTGACTGCTGGGACCCCCACATTCATGAGAAATATAGCTTTGAACAGCAGCACGTAAATAGAGCTACGGTTGATCATATGCACTGCCGCACCATTCACATGTGGCTCTATAAATAATTCCTTTAAGAGAGTGGTGAAGGGCATGAGAACGTAAAAGCAAATTTCACTAATCAGGGGTGACTAGTGTTATAAGCAGGTGGGATGGTGAGGTTTGTCGGCCGGGCTGCTTTTTGGTCCCAGTCCTGCCCTGTTGGTCTTGGATATATTTTCACATAACTCACACCATAGACCGCCACACCTAAAACATCCTCTGAGTGATAACCAATACTTTGTGTATTACTTCTATTCTGCCCTATTGATGGTGTAGTTATAGTAAGGTATTGTTACATGGACGGTCCATGTTCCATGTCATACACGCCTAAAAATATTTAAGGGAAATATGTTGAAGAGAATAGGGCTATAAAACACCAAAAGTACTTTTGGTGTTTTATAGTATATAAGCAAGCTCTTGATGTTCTTGTGATATTGGTGTTTTATAGAGAATAGGGCTATGACTAAGAGCTGTAGTGTTCAAACTGTGTAAGCTTAGTGTATTTATTTTTATTTGTTCCCTGTTGATATTTTAATAGTATTACATAATGTTTTTATAGTCCTTTTCTATTGCAGTTGATGGATATCCTACCTTACCTGATCATTACATGAGTCCATGAAAGACAGCGGGGGAGATTTGATTGGGTAGGACATTGTTTACTTTCACAATGGGAGGGCAGTTAGGTGGAAGGACATTGTTTATTCACCCTTGGCAGGGCATTCAGTTACTAGGGCATTTTTTACGTTTACAAAAGGTTTTAGTATAGGCCCCGTCACACACAGAGATAAATCTGTGGCAGATCTGTGGTTGCAGTGAAATCATGGACATATTGTTCCATTTGTACACAGCCACAAACCTGGTACTGATTGTCCACAATTTCACTGCAACCACAGATCTGCCGCAGATTTATCTCTGTATGTGACAGGGCCTTACGGTTTACTTTATCATCTATCACTAATTTAATTATCACTTATGTAATACTGTAGAGTCAGGTATAACATCCATGGTCATGTGAAAAAAACAAGACATTATGGTTTATGTTAATGAAAATCTGTTACAGGTGACAAGGGAAACACAGGGAAATCTATGCTGCCCCTAAGGCTGGGGCCCCTGTGATCACCCTAACACCCGGAGGTACCCTTGAAAGTAGGAAGGTCTGGGCCCCTAACCTAGGCACTATCTCCTGTTCTTGTCCCTGATGGTAAGACCCCCTCCATAACCCACCACCTGGGGGAAGGGACAAGAACAGAAGTCTACAACCCCGCTGACAATTTAAGATAAAAAAAGGGGGTAACAACAACTCGAACACACGGCAACCACACACAAAGGGGCCACTAAAACTGCTCAAGGGAAAAACAACATAAAAGGTGGGGGGAGGACAACTGACTACTGGGTAATATCTATACCATACAATCAGCACACCTAGAAATGTTGAAGCAAGCACCAATGCTGCAGCCCACAAAGCAAGTCACAGGGAGATGGTTAAGGCTGGTTTCACATCAGCGTTTTTCTGCCGGGCGGCAGAAAATCGCAAAACGCATGTTGCTGGATCCGTTTTTTTTTTTTAGAGTACAACGCATGCCACCGCAAGTGAACGGATCATTTTTTTACAGGATCCGTCTACCGGATCACTTGCATTTGCATGCGTTTGTGTGCTGTTTTTTGCTTAATTTTGACGGATCGTTTGTTTTTTTTTTTATCACCCCCCACAAAGGGATATATACATTGTTTGACTGTTCTGTCCTGTTATAGTTGTATATACTAATATAAAAAGATATATGTACACAATTTAGTGTGTTGGTGTATATATATATATCATCATCATCACCGCACACATCCCGACACTACAGCCCTCATCTTCACCGCACACATCCTGACACTACAGCCCTTATCATCACCGCACACATCCCGTCACTACAGCCCTTATCATCACCGCACACATCCCGACTCTACAGCCCACATCATCACCGCACACACCCCGACACTACCGCCCTCATCATCACCGCACACATCCCGACATTACCGCCCTCATCATCACCGCACACACCCCGACACTACTGCCCTCATCTTCACCGCACACATCCCGACATTACCGCCCACATCATCACCGCACACATCCCAACACTACCGCCCACATCACCGCACACACACAAGCACTACCGTCCCCATCACACCACACACAACGGCATTACCTCAGTGACGTCACTGCTGACAGCGTGACTCCCTTCAGTTGCGTGGAGCTCACAGGAGCGGCGGTGTTCTATGTCCGCTCCTGTCAGATTCATGTAGCAGAGCTGAGAGCGTCGCGGGACCTAGTGTGGATTACGGCGGACCTGGAGGGGTGTTTGGGGCTTTTATTAAAGTGGTGAAAGAGGGTGTTTTTTTGTCTTTTATTCCAAATAAAGGATTTTTTCGGGTGTATGTGTTTATTTATTTTCACTTACAGGTTAATCATGGAATGTGTCTCATAGACGCCTGCCTTGATTAACCTAGGACTTAGTGGCAGCTATGGGCTGCTGCCATTAACTCCTTATTACCTTGATTGCCACCGCACCAGGGCAATTCGGAATGAGTTGGGGCGAAGCGCCAGGATTGGCACATCCAATGGATGCGCCACTTCTGGGGCGGCTGTGGCCTGCTATTTTTAGGCTGGGGAGTGTCCAATAACAGTGGACCTCCCTAGTCTGAGAATAACAGACCACAGCTGTCCGCTTTACCTTGGCTGGTTATCCAATTTGGGGGGACCCCACATTTTTTTTTTTTAAATTAATTTAATTAATTTTAAATAACAGCATAGGGTGCCCTCTGTTTTGGATTACCAGCCAAGGTGAAGCTGCCAGCTGTGGTTTGCAGGCTGCAGCCGTTTGTTTTACCCTAGCTGCCAAGAAGAGATATGGGGTCCCACGGGTTTTTTTTTTCAAAGATTTATTTTTTGGCTAAATCCAAGGCTAAGCACTCTTTTGTGCCAAATGAAAGTCACAAAAGGGTGCCAGCTTAGAATATGCAGGGGGGTGGGACATTATATATGTATTTCTCATCTGTCTATCCCTCTATTCATTCATTCAGTCATTCATCCCTCTATCTCTCTGTCTCTTTATCTATCCATCCATCTCTATATCTACTCATCTATTTCTCTTTCTTGCTGCTTCCTTTTTTTGTGGTCGGCAAAAAAACCACAAGGCACACGGAAGAGAGAGAGAGATATAGATAGATAGAGGGATATATCTATATATATATATATATATATATATATATGTGTGTTTCAGGTTATGTTTTGTACTGCAAAACAGATCCTTCCAGCCGCATACAGCCCCAACTGTGAAAACCGGATCTGGCGCCCATTGAAATACATTGCAGCTACTGCCGCAATGAACAGGATCCGGTGAGATGCAGTTTTTGAACGGAGGCAAAAAATGCAACATGTTGCGTTTTTGCTTCAATGTAAAAAACTGCAACTCACCGGATCCTGACATAGCCGCATGCAAACGCATGTTGCCGCAAGTCCATTGACATTGCATTGAGCTGACAACGGATCCACAACATGCGTTTTGCATTTTTCTGCGGAAAAACACTGATGTGAAACCAGCCTAATCTAGCTCCTTTCTTCTCCTTGACAAGATCCCAAATGAATGAAAATAACAAGCACCCTCTGGTGGAAGTAGAGGGTATACATAGAACCTGGGTGTGGTACCAACCGGAAACAGCTGACCAGGAGTCAGGAGCTGCTGGAAGGTTAACTGACATTACCCCTCTCATCCCCAAAGGAAAGTGAATCTATCAGCAGAGTCACACAAGATAAAGTAAGATTCTGACCCAGAACCTGTCACAAAACTCTGCAACAGAGGAAAGACCGTGACAAAAATCACAAAAATAAATGGGTCTTACATTCTGCTTTACTTGTGTCTTTTTCACCAAAAACATTGCAAAAACTGATAGTGTTTTTTGTGTGGTGTTTTTGCACTTATTGCTTTCTATGGGTGTAAAAACAATAAAAGAATTGACATGCTGCAGTTTTTAAAAAAAAAAAAAAAAAAACCCTGCAGTTTTCCAAATTAGTCAGGCAAAATAACACGTGTGTACATGAGATTTCTGAAATCTCATAGCTGTTGTTGTACTCTAAAAAGCAGCTTTTAATTTGCATATAAAAATGCAGCAAAAAACGCAACAAAAATGTAACGTAGTTTTAGTCTGGTTTCACATTTACATTTCAATAGATAAAAAGATTTAAATAAATGTTTTGAAAAGTACACAAAACATACACTATTTCACAAAGCGACTGAACTATACAGCTAAATCTGCTGATAGTAAAAAAAAAAATAAAAAATATAGTATTCACACATGAACAAGTAATATAAATTATTGTTACATATCTACTGGATTCTGAAAGATGATGGTAAGGCTACTTTCACACATCCGGTTTGAGCACTGCGGCTCAATCCGGCTGTGAAACCTATGCAACGGATGCGGCGAAAACACCGCATCCTTTGCATAAGTTTTTACATGCAGCCCGTCCATTTTTTTCCGGTTGCGGCACACTACTGAGCATGCGCAGTGGAAGAAACCGTATGCGGCGGCTGGATGCGTTTTTTGCCGCATCGCGCCGCATCCGGCGTCCATAGGCATGCATTGAAAAATGCGCCGCAGCGGCCGGATGCGGTGCGATGCGTTTTTTTTTGCCGGAGCAAAAAACGTGTTAGGGAATGTTTCATCCGGCCGCCGCATCGGCTAAATCTGCCGCATGCGGCAAAAACCGGATGGAACGCAAACCCATGCGGCACAATGCGGCGCCAATGTAAGTCAATGCTGGAAAAAACGAAACCGGCGGCAAAAAAAAAAAACGGTTTCGTTTTTTCAGCAGAGCGCCAGGTTGTGCCGCACTGCTACAGCTGGATGTGTGAAAGTAGCCTAAGCAGTAGACAACACGTCTCCTGATGTCAGAACAAGGATGGCAACATTTGTGACAAAGTGCTGTGCGATCTTTCCTTTCTTTCTTCCAAACTATACAGGTGTCCTTGGGTCAAAATATCCCTGACAATGTGGAGCAGTTCTGTGGCACACCATGGCACCTAGTTCCCCCGTCATATCTACTCTTGAGATGTATAATAGTTGCTCCACTGCTAGTTACAGAACAATGGGACAAATATTTGGGTCGCAGAGTTTTATAAAACTTGATTTTGTGTGACTAAAGCCAACTTGTAGCCATATGCATACAGTAGTATCATGTAAGTGGACTATGTACAGGATCACATAGCCCATTTTTAGATATTTAGTTCTATACATCTCCTTTAATTTACTGCTTTTATAAAGCTAAAGACTCTGAAAGGGGTAGAAAGACTTCAAAGTTTGTGGAGGATTTTAGCAATTTACAGAATTGAAAACATAAGGAAAATGAAAGTGTATAGTAATTCCAGTTTTCAGGAACCAAGTGCATTTACCCTACTAGAGTATTCTGATTCGGCCCCTGTCCAATAACCCAAACCTTTAATGTCTCAGGGTTCTAGTTTACTCTCAGATAGTCTCTCCTGAATAAATGCAGCAAAATCTGTCTCATTTACACTTTAAAAACCGACAAAAAGACTGAGCAAAATAAGATTTATTACAATTTTCAAGCTTTACAATTCATAAATTAGGTGTAATAGTAACAATCACAGAGAACAATGCAGTATGTGCCATGAAAGCATCTGAAATAGGAACACTTAACATGAAAGACAATATACAATGCAAAGAACATATTTTTTTAATTTTGAAAACTTCAATAGTTGATTAATATGGTATTTTGGGATCTCGGCAATCTCTCCAGACTCCCCTCATTCTCAGCCGAGCATTGTTGTGTTTTAAAAAGGGAGAGAGGAGAAAGAAGCTCCCAGACAACTCTGGCAGTGGGTTATCACCAGAAGCATAAAAGGGTTGGACATTAAAATTCAAACCTCCAGAACCTTATTTCGCAAACATCATCTGTCAGGGAAGATTCAGGAGGCTCCCTTTACACATTAGGCTGTTGGCCAATCTTGCTGCTATTTGCACACGCAGAGGATTGAGTAGCGTGTCTAAAATTGGCAGGATATTGCTAGAATATGCCACCAGTAACTGCTGGTTCCAATTGCTAGAATAAAGCGGAAGTGGCACTATGAAAGCGCAGATGCCATTTCATCGATCGGCTTTTGAGAGTGCATGGCACTTTCCTTCAATCTAACAATAGGCGCCAGTCACTATGGTCAAATTTCAGCCGTTTAGATTTTGGGGACATTTTAGCAAGATAAAGTTGTCCTGCTCTACCTAATCTTCATATCTAAAAGACATACATGACATATAGTATTTGGTTATATAGAAATAACTGTTTTTTCTCCGTGAAGAAACAGGTGCAACAGGAAGGGAATATGTGGGTGGGGTCTTGCTATTTATTCCCGCACGTGTCTGCCTGTCTGGCCTTCCTCCCCGTCGCCGTCATGAACGTTAATTCCAACTCAGGCAGACAAGGACGGGAATAGATAGTTAGGCCCAACCCACATATTCCCTTCCTGCTGCACCTGTCAATCTAATAGCAGTGCATTGCTGGAACTTTACTTGCACATATTTCTGAAATAAAACATGAAATCTCAGAACAACAGGTATACTTAAGGCCCCGTCACACTAAGCAACATCGCTAGCAACATCGCTGCTGATGGACAACTTTTGTGACGTAGCAGCGATGTTGCTAGTGATGTTGCGGTGTGTGACATCCAGCAACAACCTGGCCCCTGCTGTGAGGTCGTTGGTTGTTGCTGAATGGCCTGGACCATTTTTTAGTTGTTGCTGTCCCGCTGTGCAGCACAGATCGCTGTGTGTGACAGCGAGACAGCAACAACTAAATGTGCAGGCAGCAGGAGCCGGCTTCTGCGGACACTGGTAACCACGGTAAACATCGGGTAACCAAGAAGCCCTGTCCTTGGTTACCCGATATTTACCTTTGTTACCAGCCTCCACCGCTCTCACTGTCAGTGCCGGCTCCTGCTCCTTGCACGTGTAGCAGAGTACACATCGGGTAATTAACCCAATGTGTACTGTAGCTAGGAGAGCAGGGAGCCAGCGCTAAGCAGTGTGCGCTGCTCCCTGCTCTCTGCACGTGTAGCTGCAGCACACATCGGGTAATTAACCCGATGTGTGCTGTAACTAGGAGAGCAGGGAGCCAGCGCTAAGCGGTGTGCGCTGCTCCCTGCTCTCTGCACGTGTAGCTGCGTGCGCTGGTAACCAAGGTAAATATCGGGTTGGTTACCCGATATTTACCTTAGTTACCAAGCGCAGCATCGCTTCAGTGCGTCGCTGCTGGCTGGGGGCTGGTCACTGGTTGCTGGTGACAGCTCACCAGCAACCCGTGTAGCGATGCTCCAGCGATCCCTGCCAGGTCAGGTTGCTGGTGGGATCGCTGGAGCGTCTGACTGTGTGACCTCTCACCAGCGACCTCCTAGCAACTTACCAGCGATCCCTATCAGGTTGTATCGTTGTTGGGATCGCTGGTAAGTTGTTTAGTTTGACGGTACCTTTACATTCAGCATCCTAGCACCAGTATAGCACTGGCTTTACTTTAGATATAAAAATCCTGCTGTTTGGTTCCCTTTATTCTCGGAAACTGCACTAACAATGCATGGCTGGAATTATTAATACTGCTTCTGGTTTGTAAAGGCAGGTGACTCTAGTCTGACCAGTCCACTGAACGTGCAGCTGTGTAGGGTCTTGCTTGGGGCTCTTTGTAGAATGCAAGCCCTAGGCAATTCCTTACTTAGTCCATTCCCCCAATGCTAGCCATAAGTCAAACCAAAATATTTATATGTCTTTTTTTGCTATGCACAATTCTGAATGTTGGTAGCATTTTGTAATCCCCAGACTCTGCCATAGGCACACTGTATATATAATTATTTATATTTATACACATATGCACACAAGAAAAATGGCATATGACTTGAAGGTGTTTGTATAAAAGACAATGCTTGATTAGAAAATATGCAACAAAAATAGTGAGATTATTAATTCTGAGCTAATATTTTCTCCCATTGAGTTTTATATAAAGTCATACGATACATGAAGGCAACTACTTATAGCATGATTGTCATAGAACTATGTGTAGAAAATAGTGTCATGCTTTTAGACTTTTCTGGATCAATAAAATTGGCAATGATGGTCAAGGAGATTAAACAGAGGGGTTTTGGTGAACCATTAGTAGTCATTTGGCTTCTCCTTTTTTGTCAGCAAAAAAACAAAACATTTTCACAGATGGTGGCAAACACAAGTCACAAAGTTCTATTAGCAGTAATATTTCACAATGCTACAATTTTTTTTCATTTAATACATTTTGGACAAAAAGTTGTCAGAAAAGTGCAAAGATTACATTTCATTTTAAGATATTTTAGAGCTTATGCCCATCTGTACAGTTGAAACCAGATGTTTACATACAGTATCTAAAAAGACACATCTGCATGTTTTTCTCACTATCTGACATGAAATCAGAATAAACCTTTCCTGTTTTAGGTCAATTAGGAAGAAAAAAATATTTATATTTGCCAAATGCCAGAATAATGAGCGAGAGAAAATGATTTAAAGCATTTTTATTACTTTCTGCAAAGTCAAAAGTTAACATACATTTCATTATTATTATTTGGCACCATTACCCTTCAACTGTATGACTTGTGTCAAACGTTTTGGATATCCTTCCACAACCTTCTCACAATAGTTGGTAGGAATTTAACCAGGAGTTGTAAACTTCTGGTTTCAATGGAAATACCTTACAAGACTTATCTTTCATTTATTCCCTTCTTGTTTGGTGGAGGCACAGATATCATTCTGGGGATTTGCAGCTTTTCAATGGTGTACAGACTTGTCCAGGACCTGTAAATTATCTAGACACATCTACACAAAACAGCATTAGGGGTGCTTCACACACAGCAAGATCGCTACTGAGTCACGTTTTTTGTGACCTCATTAGCGATCTCGCTGTGTGTGACACTGAGCAGCGATCTGGCCCTTGCTGTGAGATCGCTGCTCGTTACACACAGCCCTGGTTCGTTTTTTTAATGTTGCTCTCCCGCTAATAAGCACACATCGCTGTGTGTGACAGCGAGAGAGCAACAATCCTGAATGTGAAGGGAGCAGGAGCCGGCGTCTGACAGCCTGCGGTAAGCTGTAACCAAGGTAAACATCGGGTAACCAAGGTGGTTACCTGATATTTACCTTCGTTACCAGCCTCCGCCGCTCTCATGCTGCCAGTGCCTGCTCCCTGCTCTCTGCACATGTGGCTGCAGTACACATCGGGTAATTAACCCAATGTGTACTGTAGCTAGGAGTGCAGGGAGCCAGCGCTAAGCAGTGTGCGCGGCTCCCTGCTCTCTGCACATGTAGCTGCAGTACACATCGGGTAATTAACCCGATGTGTACTGTAGCTAGGAGAGCAGGGAGCCAGCGCTCAGTGTGCGCGGCTCCCTGCTCATGTTGCAGCACAGTGACGCGTGTCGTTATGATCGCTGCTTCGGCTGCTGTGTTTGACAGCTAAGCAGCGATCATAACAGCGACTTACAAGGTCGCTGTTACGTCACAGAAAATGGTGACATAACAGCGACGTCGTTGACGCTGTCGCTTAGTGTGAACCCAGCATTACCCAGTTTAAGACATTGAGGTTTAAGGGTAACTTCAAGTAACTTTTCAGAATAAGTTGTGTATGTACATATGGAATAACACTAAAGAAAGTTTATGCTCACCATATTGTTCTAATATTTCCACCCGGGTACTATAATGTCGGAGTCCGGTTGCACAGCCGTGGACCAACAAGAAAACTTCATGTAGAAAGAAAGAAAATCCAGATCCTCTTAATAAAATGCAAATCCTATATTTAATCCATTGAAAATCCATGTTTGACAGACTAAAACTCAAACATTTTTGAGGCGAACGTCCTTGTACAACTTAATCTACTTCCACATGGTAAGACAAACCTTTAAAAAAAAACATTGGATTGCCCACATTGGAAAACAATTAAATGATAAATCTGTTACAGATGATTGTTTGCAAAGAAAATCACTGAGTTGAAAATCTCGTTTAGGTAACAGAATATACTGACCATGAGATTATAAGGAAAACAATAACCAATATAAATCAAATATTTGTATGACCTAAAACAAAAATAGAAACAAAGAATAAAAAAAAAATAAAAAAAAAATGTAGGGATATATATGAAAAACTCAGGGATTCCTAAAATGCCACTGAAGTGGTAGAAGGATTAATCTAACTCAATAATATAGTATATGAAAATATATTCTTTAAAGAATCTCAATTTTTTTTTGTAAAATATATTATTGATTCTAATCCCTGAGTTTTTCATATACATCCATATTTTTTTTCTTTGTTTCTATTTTTGTTTTAGGTCATACAAATATTTGATTTATATTGGTTACTGTTTTCCTTATAGTTTCATGGTTTCTCTAAGTACCGTATTTTTCGGACTATAAGACGCATTTTTCCCCCCCAGATATTGGGGAAAGTGGGGGGTGCGTCTTATAGTCTGAATGTAGGGCTGCGGGGAATAAGGGTGCTGCGGTGGAGCGGGTCATCAGCGCCACGAGCTGGCTGTAGCAGCCTGCCGTGACCACGTGGACCCGCTTATTTAATATGCACGCCCATCCTCCCGCCCATCATCTCTCAGCGCTGAAGCCGGCGCTGACAGGTAGGTGGGGTGATGGGCGGGGAATGCACGCATATTAAACAGCCTGCCCGCATGATCACCCCTGGCAACTACAGCCTGGAGTGATCATGTGGGGCTGTATTCACTGCCCCCCACGCATCATCAGCAGTGCGGGGTGCAGTGAATCAGTACACTCACCGTCCATGATACCTGCAGCACCGCGATGTCCTCCTGTCTGTGCCGGCGGTGGCTGTGTGGAGACTAGCGGTGTGCACAGCAATGACGTCATCGCTGTGCGCACGTGTCCACATGCAGCCGCCGCCGGCACAGACCGGAGGACATCGCGATACTGCAGGGATCATGGCCGGCTCCACACAGGTAAGCGGCGCTGCTGCTGACACAGACGGGAGGAGGAGCGATGCTGCAGGGAGTGAAGTAAGGCGAGTATGAACGTTTATTTTTTTTATGTTCCACAGGATGCGGGCAGTATACCAGGATGTGGGTATATAGTAGGATGGGGGTATATAGCAGGATGAGGGTGTATAGCAGGATGAGGGCATAGAGCAGGATGGGGGTATATGAGCAGGATGGGGGTATATGAGCAGGATGGGGGTATATGAGCAGGATGGGAGTATATGAGCAGGATGGGAGTATATGAGCAGGATGGGGGTATATGAGCAGAATGGGGGCATATGAGCAGGAGGAGGCCATATGCCAGGATGGATTATATAGCAGGATGGGGCCATATGCCAGGATGATGGTATAAAGCAGGATGTGGCTATATGCCAGTATATAGCAGGATAAGGCCATATGCCAGGATGACAGTATATAGCAGGATTTGGGCTATACCAGGATGAGGGACATATACTGTATATACAAGGCAGGAGGATCATTACCAGGATGGGGTACCTTAGTAGAGAATTTGGGGACATTACCCCCATAACAGTGTCAGCAGCAGATCCTCGCCCCATAACAGTGTGTCATGACCACATTTTTTGCTTAAAATTTTATTTTCCTCTTCTAAAATCAGAGTGCGTCTTATGGTCCGGTGCGTCTTATAGTCCAAAAAATACGGTATATTCTGTTACCTAAATGAGATTTTCAACGCAGTGATTTTCTTTGCAAACAATTATGTGGAACGGATTTATCATTAATTATTTTCCAATGTGGGCAGTCCGATGTGGTTTTAAATGTTTGTCTTACCATGTGGAAGTAGATTCAGTGAACAAGTGTGTTTGCCTGAAAAATGTTTGAATTTTATTCTGTCCAACATGGATTTTAAATGGATTAAATAAAGGTTTTACATTTTATTAGGAGGATGCGGATTTTCTTTCTTTCTACATGGAATAAGATTATTTCTGTTGATTCTATGTCTTATATCTTTTATTAAACATAGAAAGAAAGAAGGAAGCGCTGTGAAGGATTTAATGGTGAGGGGTAAACTTAATATGCCATGGGTGCTCACCTGAGGGGGTTGCGCACCCCTGCACAACACTGGTATAAGATGGATAATCCACAGGTAAGCTGGCTGGAGATGGGCGCCGATGACCTCCGCGTAAATCACTCTATGGGCATGATGAAGGGAAGGTCATGTGACCAATCACATGGAATTGCGTCACCGCAGGTCATGGCAGATCGCAAGTGACCTGGCACCAACCAGTCTTTAGATAAGGATAAGGAAAAGGATTCCGGAGCTGCTCTTGCCGTTAATCCCTCACGGAGATGATGGATAGGACTGAATGGAAAACGGTCAAACGGAGCACTAGGAATGATGGAATCTTCGGTATTTTAAAAGAACAAACCTATATTGTCCTCTACAGCCACAACGCATTTCAATAAACAAGCTATCTTCATTAGGTGGAATGATGATAGCTTGTCTATTGAAACGCGCTGTGGCTGTAGAGGACAATAAAAATTTGTTCTTTTAAAATATTGAAGATTCCATCATTCCTAGCGCTCCGTTTGACCGTTTTCCATTCAGTCCTATCCTTATATCTTTTATTTTTATCAGTATTCTCCTCTGCGGGTTTTGTCCCTTAAAGGTAACCTATCAGCTGATACATGGTGCCTAAACTGGCGGCCACTGGCTGTATGAGCCACTGTCTGTTTGAATCTGAAACGCCAAAGCTTTTTAACAGCCGTCAGGGACCAAGCCGCATGGGTGATTTGTTAGTCACTGTCAGCCTGGGGAAAGAAGCCACCAGAAACTCGTGTGTAAAACTAGTGAACAATTTGACTTGGTCCCTGGAGGCTATTAAAAATATTTTCTCTGAAACGCTGCAGCATTTCAGAGTGAAGCATACCTGGCTGCGTTTATATAGCTAGTGGCTAATAAGTGCTGCCCATGGTTTGGGAAGCGTGTATCAGCTGAAAGATTCCCTTTACTTCACAATTATAACAGGATAGGTGCTTCGATCTGATAGAGAGCTATTAAAGTGGCTGCCAGTTTTATAAAAAGATTTACTTTAATATGAGCTCCTGTTATACACAATGCGCTTCAGCAAATCCAATGTTGCTTTCATCAGGTACCTGATGAAAGCAACAGTGGATTTGCTGAAACGCGTTCTGTAATAACAGGAGCTCATATTAAAGTAGATGAAAGCAACAGTAGATTTGCTGAAACGCGTTGTGTAATAACAGGAGCTCATATTAAAGTAGATGAAAGCAACAGTAGATTTGCTGAAACGCGTTGTGTAATAACAGGAGCTCATATTAAAGTAAATCTTTTTATAAAACTGGCAGCTACTTTAATAGCGCTCTATCAGTCCGAAGCACCTATCCTGTTATAGGCCTACTCCCTCAAAGGGAAATTTGGAAGAGCTGCTTAGAGTAAAGGACCTGCCAGGTCTAATCAGAACACCTTAGCCGGAGGACGGAAGATCGCAGAGGTGCTTCAAGATCCATGATGCCAGTGGAATCAAGGAGCTAAGAGCGATACGAAGCCCGGACTCAGCAACCACACCAGCGGTAACATAAGTGGAGGAAGTTCCCTCACCTGGAGGATTTATACACATAATACTGGGGTTGTGCGGGGGCACACAACCTCCTCAGGTGAGCAGTTCTATATTCAAACTTAAGATTCATTCCACGGGTGCTTCTCATATGCGCTTTCTCTCTTTTCTATTTACTTCACAATTGACTAAGCTGGAAGGAGGAGACTAGCTAATATTTCGTCTTTTATAGACAGCAAAGAACACAAAGAGGACTTTCTGTTCTTCATTTTTTAGTTAGTACAATGATAGAAGTAGCAGCAGCATGGAGGAAATTACAGTACACAGCCGTACTGAGCAGTGTACAAGTGCATCCAGTACTGAAGTGAGGTACAAGACTTGGCAAGGTTCAGCACAATCTTTTGTGTCTCCTTCTATATGTTTTATCACTCTATCCCTCATTCCTCACCTTTCTTAATAGAGTATAAGAGATGTAACCTGACACCTCACTGTGCACAAGATGAAGCTGAGCTTTTTTTCAGAACGGATGAGGAGTTCAGGAGGCAGGGAGGAGGTGGCTCAAATGTGGCAGGTTATTCTGATACGATATATTATAAAGTTTCTTATATTTACTATTAATGTATGCGAAGTTTGTGGAAATTATAGTTACCATAATTTAATGTACCATATTTTTCAGACTATGATACACACTGTTTCCCCAAAAACATTTGTTAGGAAAATGTGGATGCATTTTATAGTTTGAATATACTACCTGGTTCGCTGGCAGGGAGGGGTGTGGGCAGCGCTGAAGCAGGGTCAGAGAAGTCAAGAGCAGGGTCGCCGCTGCAGGAAGCTGTCGGTGGATTTTCTAGCAGTAAGCTTCAGTGTCGTGCGCCGGCTAGACGAGTAGATGTTAATCCAAAATGAATACTCAGTCCCATAATTCCGCCCACCTATTGGAACTGAGGTAAATCACTGAAGATTTTTACTATCACTGAAGCAAACACCGAGAGCTGGGCGGGATTATGGGTGTGGTGAGAAGTGAATATCAATTTTGGATTAACATCTACTTGGCCAGTAGTTGACTTTGGCGCGCTTATGGCTGGAGCGAATGGCATTGACGTCATGCGCTGCCCATCGCTTACACAGCAAAGTCAGCTGATGGCATCAGAAGGACGCGGTGCATCAGGGGAACGAGAGAAGGTGAGTAGAATCCTTTATTTTTTTTTAATGTGTTAAAAAAGCCTCATAATGGGAGGAATATATACCAGGATGGGCCCATGATGGAGGACAGATATACCAGGATGGGGGACATATATACCAAGATGGCGATCAGGATGGGGGACATATATATATATATATATATATATATATATATATATATATATATATATATATATATATATATATATATATATATATATATATATATATATATATATATATCAGGATAGGCCAAGGATTGAGGAAATATATACCAGGATGAGGGATATAGATAGGAGGATGGGCCAAAAATGTGGGAAATTTATACCAGGACGGGAGATGTATATGTCAGGATCGGGCTCAGGATGAAGGACATATACACTGATGAATAAAAGGGTAACAATGTTTTCAACTTTTAACTTTCAGGCTCATAATTTCCTACAGCTTTGAAAGTGAGACTACTTTTATTTTATAGACAATCATCTTGGCTATCTCATACATAAATTTGACTTGCAACTATTTAGCATATGCAGATTCTTGTCATGTCACTAAATTGTTACTATTTTGCTTCTGGTGTTTGGAAAAGCAAGTTTGGATCAAGGAAAGTTGATAGGAAAAGTCCTGTATATGTCAAGTACCAATGAAGCTAAATGAGAAGGGTCAAACTAGGGTATAGAGTAGCTTAAGACAGCAATATGTTAGTCTTGCGTATGAGATTTTGAGAAAGCACATCTTATGATTTCCCACTTCAAGGATCTTATTCTTATATATCATCACCAATTATGCCTGAGTGTAAAGCACATTGATATTTTATCTCAACTCTTACTGCCCTGTATTTTAATTATGTGAAATAAAACAAGATTTTATCACACACTCCAAGAGAAGGATCATGTGCTTGAAACTTTGATGTTGGCATCTGGACGAAACGATGTCCCGAGCGAACTACAAACACCACAGGAAGGGTGAGCAGGCTACTGTTGTCCTATTGTTCCTATTCTCACACACCTCATTTTGATAAAATTAGAAACTTCTTCTTTTCAGCTTTATAAATTGACATGCATTATAATTATATTGTAATTTCTATCAAATAAGAATCTCCCTTTTTCCAGAATGCTACAGGTTAGCGTTCATTCCAATCCAGTGCTTTATTAACTGGTGAGCGATGGCGTTCCTTGGCGGCACTACTAGAAATTGCTGGTTTCCTTTGATTAAAGCTTCTATAACCTACATGAAAAATAAAAGAAAAGTTTTACAATTTTTCATGTATTTTTATATATAACAGAGCACTTTACTGCACTAGTATTTGAGAACAGTCATAATTGTTAAAAGTTTATTTCCAAAAGATCCCTGACAAGCCTGGAAAATACCTGAACAATGGCGATACATGGGGGTTGTGCAGTTTAGAAAGCTGCTCTCTTCCATACAACTTATTAAAGAAAAAAAATGTAAGGCTTGAATGATCTTAAAATTAAAAATGGTAGCACACTCACCTAAGCCTCGTGGATCCAGTAGAGGCCACTTCGTAGGTTTACCCGAGCTCCAGAAGCAATGCCTGCTCCATTCGGAAGTCACATGACTGCTGAAGTTTGTTATTGGCTGCAGCAGGCAGGCGAGTAGATCATGTCATCAGAGAAACATTTCATGACGTGCTCTTTTAGTCACCTGCCCGCTGTAGCCAATCACAGTAAGCAGCGCTCCTGCGATTTCTGAACGGAGCCGGCATCACTTCTGAAGCTGGTGTACACCTTCAGAGCAGCCTACACTGGATTCACAGGGCTGCTGGTAGATAAGTATGCCTCTGATTTTAATTTTAAGAACATCCATGCCTTAAAGTTTTTTTCTGTATGGAAGATCCCCTTTAAGGAATTCTGAGTTGATAAAGGGGGTTCTCTTTTCAGGATACTCATCTTTTGGCCAGAATAGAGAGTGGTAAGATAGAGTATCTCTCACTTTGGAGGACCACTCATGAATTACACAGAAATCCCATTGCTTTGATTAGACACTGCGTAATATTTAGTTCCACATGTGGTGTTCGATTAAGAAACCAAAAACTTGCTAAGAGGTGCTCACACAGATTACAGATGACCACTAAGGGTCCCAGCAAAGGAACACTATGCAATTAATTTATTTTTAAGGAGTGTTTAAAAAGCCCGCTTTAAACGCTGCAATGTATCTTACAACGTGTCGGCGGGGTCACGTCGTATGTGACGCACATCCGGCATCGTAAGGTACATTGCAGTGTGTGACAGGTACGTGCGATTGAACGGTAAAACGTTCATCGCACGCACATCGTTTATTTCTCTAGAATTGAACGTCAGATTGCTCATCGTACCCGGGGTAGCACACATCGCAGTGTGTGACACCACGGGAACGATGAACAGATCTTACCTGCATCTTCCGGCCAGCAATGCGGAAGGAAGGAGGTGGGCGGGATGTTTACGTCCCGCTCAGCTCCGCCCCTCCGCTTCTATTGTCCGGCTGCCCCGTGAGGAAGTGGACGTTCGCGCCCACAGCGCGGTCATATGGACGGGTAAGTACATGTGACGGGGGTTAATCGTTTGTGCGGCACATTCAACAAACTGAACGTGCCTCACATACGATGGGGGCGGTTACGATCGCATACGATATTGTATGCTGGATCGTAAGGTATAAAGCAGGCTTAAGAAACAAGAATTGTCCTAAGCACTGCAGAGAATAATTTCAGAGAACTTAGGGGTACTTTGCACGCTGCAACATCGCTACTGCGATATCGTCGGGGTGAAATCGAAAGTGACGCACATCCAGCGCCGATAAACGAGCCTAGATGCGCCGATAAACGATCGCAAAAGCGTCGAAAATCGGTGATCTGTGTAGCGTTGGTCATTTTCATAATGTCGCACCAATAGGAGATACGATGTTGTTCCTTGTTCCTGCGACAGCACACATCGCTGTGTGTGAAGCCGCAGGAGCGAGGAACATCTCCTTACCTGCCTCCACCGGCTATGCGGAAGGAAGAAGGTGGGCGGGATGTTTAGGTCCCGCTCATCTCCGCCCCTCCGCTTCTATTGGCTGCCTGCCGTGTGACGTCGCTGTGACACCGCACGACCCGCCCCCTTAGGAAGGAGGCGGGTCGCCGGCCAGAGCGACGTCGCAGGGCAGGTAAATGTGTGTGAAGCTGCCGTAGCGATAATGTTCGCTACGGCAGCTATCACAAGATATCGCATGTGCGACGGGGGCGGGTACTATCGCGCTCGGCATCGCTAGCAGATGCTAGCGATGTCGCAACGTGCAAAGTACCCCTTATACTTTGGCCCCTTTCTCTTTTTAGTTGTACAGACTGACCAGCACTTCTGTCCATAAAATGTCCATTGGTGGAGGAGCAGTGACCAGACTGGTTTATCAGCCTCTTCTAATTTAAAACACCTCACATGGGAAAGCTGATTTTCTATTGGAGGAGGCTGATGGACAGGTCTGATCGCATGGTCATCCACCACCAGTGGACATTTTATGGACAGAAGTGGTGTGAGGAAAGCTGCACTAACAAAAGAAAGTCAACTCATTTAAGATATGACACAATTGCAGTACAATGGGGCAGAAGTGCTCACTGAGTGCTGGGTCTTTTCCACTGTGATTGCCTGTGCTTGCTGCACTTTAGTGTGATGAGGTTAATAGTTTACGGATCATTCAGGAGAATCAGGTGTCACAGCAGAGAGCCTAACAGCCTGCACCCCGCTGATGAAGCTTTGGCGACACGCGCGTCCGGGTTGAAGGAGACTCACCTGCCCACCTCTGAACCACCACTGTTAGGCTCTCTGCTGTGACACCATGGGTAAGTCCAAACATTGCTGTTTATAATGCGATTGTGCAAACTACATGGTGTTCCTTATGGCTTTTTGCACTGGCTTGATATATAATATTTTTGAGATGTTTATGGGCCATTGTGGGTGGTTTATTGGTGGATAGGTGGGTTTTGAATCCACCTTACCTCATATTATAATCACATCTTATGGAAAATGAATTTTTATTGTTTTTGATGTTGAATAAAATTTAATATTTTATAAACTTGAATGAGTCTCCTACACGTGTTTTTACACGAATTCTATAGTTTATCTTGGAGTATATTCTAGATATCCGATTGGGGACTGTGACTTTATCCACTAGGATGAAAATACAATATGGTTTCTTCCCCTGTTTGTCTATGCTAAATTTTTTAATTGCAAAAAAGTGCAGCATCATAATTGTTTTTCAAAGTATTTTTAGTCACTATGTTCAGTATACTGTAAAACTGACTTAGCAGCATGCTTCTCCGGGTCAGTACAATTATGCAGATACCAAAACATATACCGTATATTTCTTGTGCTGCCATTTTCCGAGACCTTTAACGTTTTAATTTTTGGGATATGGGGCCGTGTGAGGGCTTCATTTTATTTTGGGCTAGATAGATAGTTTTGATCGCCTGTTATTGCATTTTATTGCAGTAATGCTGCTTCCACAAAACAAAATTCTGGTGTTTGATTTTTTCTTCATTACGCTGTTTACCAATCTTATTAATTTACTTTATTTTTTCATGGATCAGACATTTTTTGAAGGTAGTTGTGATGGTGGAATATGGGGGTTGTGTATAATTTTGAGTAGCTTTGTATTTTAGGCGTGGTGCTCTGTCCGTTCTGTGCATTTCTTGTGTGTACATTGTTCTGTTTGCAGGTTTTTTTTCCCTAAGTCTGGGGGAGGTGGACTGGGATCCACCCAAACTCTCTGCTTATGTGGGAGATTATACAGTCAGGCTGGGAAGGACAAGAGACAAGCAGGAAGATTCATCATCTGTGGGAGAAGCTGCAGCACCCCAGAGAGCCATTGAGAAACCCTGATTTTCCTGAAAAGGACTGCTGGAGGATTGTGACTGATCCCTGGGACATTTATCCCATTACTGGACTACTTTACCCTCTGTGAGGTGGATTAATTGATGGACCTTCTGACTTGCTTGGAATAAATGTTCTTTGGATTGTTCAATCATGTATGGGGTACTTTACACGCTGCAACATCACTACCGATATATCGTTGGGGTCACGTTGTTAGTGACGCACATCCAGCGCCGGTAGTGACATCACAGCGTGTAACACTAATGAACGACGATCAACGATCGCAAAATCGTTCCAAAACGGTGATCGTTGACACGTCGTTCATTTACTTAATATCGCTGCTGCCACCGGTACGATGTTATTCGTCGTTTCTGCGGCATCACACATCGCTATGTGTGACACCGCAGGAACGACGAACATCTCCTTACCTGCATCCACGGGCAATGAGGAAGGAGGTGGGCGGAATGTTACGTCCCGCTCATCTCCGCCCCTCCGCTTCTATTGGCCGGCCGCTTAGTGATGTCGCGGTGACGCCGAACACACCTCCCCCTTGAAGGAGGGATTGTTCGGCGGTCACAGCGACGTCGCTGCACAGGTATGTGCGTGTGACGCTGCCGTAGCGATAAAGTTCGCTACGGCAGCGATCACCAAATGTCACACGAGCGATGGGGGCGAGTGCTATCGCGCTTGACATTGCTAGCGATATCGCAGCGTGTAAAGCACCCTTATCGCTCTGTTTATTGTGTGATATCAGAGAAGGACCCTGTGACAGTAGTGATACCAAATGTATATTTTTATATATTTTTTTTATTTCTTTATTTGTAATAGGGAAAAAGAGGGTTGATACAAACTTTTATTTTTTAATACTTATTTTTTTCTCACTTTTTAATGTACTCCTTAGTCCCCTTAGGGACTTCAATCATCTGATTGACTGAACTCTGCAAATAAAGATGCTGTGGCATTCCCGTTTGTGGCAAAAATCAATGTATGACGAAAATCACAGTCCCCTATGAGCACCAGCTAAATACTGGCTTTCTTAGGAGAACCGTCATGACAAACAGAGGAGTCTTCAGCAGACCCTTAGGCGGGCTTTGCACGTTGCGACATCGCAAGCCGATGCTGCGATGTCGCACGCGATAGTCCCCGTCCCCGTCGCAGGTACGATATCTTGTGATAGCTGGCGTAGCAAAAATTATCGCTACGCCAGCTTCACATGCACTCACCTGCCCTGCGACCGTCGCTCTGGCCGGCGATCCGCCTCCTTCCTAAGGGGACAGGCCGTGCAGCGTCACAGCGGCGTCACACAGCAGGCGGCCAATAGCGGCGGAGGGGCGGAGATGAGCAGGATGTAAACATCCCGAACACCTCCTTCCTTCCGCATATCCTACGGAAGCCGCGGTGACGCCGGTAGGAGATGTTCCTCGCTCCTGCGACTTCACACACAGCGATGTGTGCTGCCGCAGGAGCGAGGAACAACATTGGACCGTCGCGTCAGCGTAATTATGGATTACGCCGACGCTGCACCGATGATACGATTACGACGATTTTGCGCTCGTTAATCGTATCATCTAGGCTTTACACACTACGATGTCGCATGCGATGCCGGATTTGCGTCACTTTCAATTTGACCCCACCGACATCGCACCTGCGATGTCGTAGTGTGCAAAGCCCGCCTTAGTTGTTAAGGCAACCCATCGACACCGCACGACCACGTCAGGAGAGTGCTGATGGGTACTCGGAATGAGGCACCTCTATGCCGGAGTGAACTGAATGCCACTCTCAGAGATTGACAGTGGCATCTAACAGGTTAACAGTTGTGAGTAGAGTTCAACTGCGGCTCTTCGGGGCAGCTGATGGTTGAATAATTCAGCCACTATCTGCTGGGAAAGATGCGGGCTCGGCGAGGTTAAAGACGTGACAAATGATTTAAATGTACATCATATGTCGTGAAGGGGTTAACCCCTTCACCCCCGGGTGATTTTCCATTTTTCTTTTGCTCCCCTTCTTCCGAGAGCTATAACTTTTTTATTTTTTTGTCAATTTTTGCCATATAAGGGCTTGTTTTTTTGCAGGATGAGTTGTACGTTTAAATGAAACCATAAGTTGTACTGGAAAACAGAAAAAAAATTTCAAGTGCGGAAAAACTGAAAAAATAGTTTTTGAGATATTTTATTCACCATGTCACTATATGATAAAACTGATGTGTTGGTGTGATGCCTCAGATCGGTGCGGGTTCGTAGACACCAAACTTGAATAGGTTTTTAATGGTACCATTTTTTTTGCAGATGCTGTGTTTTGATCACATGTTATTGCATTTTGCGCAAAATTTGCAGAGACCAAAAAAAGTAATTTTGGCGTTTGGAATTTTTTTTGCCGCTACGCTGTTTACCGATCAGATTAATTGATTTTATATTTTGATAGATCAGGCATTTCTGAAAGTGGCGATATTAAATGTGTATATTTCTTATTTTTTTAACCCTTTAAATTTTCAACGGGTTGAGTGGAGGGTGATTTAAATTTTTACGGTTTTTTTTATAATTTTTTAAAACTTTTTTTTTACTTTTTTCTTATTTTACTAGGTCTCCTAGGGGACTATAATGATCAGCAGTCTGATCGCTCTTCTATTTCTCCAGATCACAGCTAAACAGCTGAGATCTGGAGAAAAGCTGCTTTCTTCTCACATATGGCAGTCTGCCAGCAGTGAGAGAAAGTGACTCATGATAGCTACAGGAGTCATCACAAGACCCTGTGCTACCATGGCAACCACCGGAAGTCATGTGATCCTGTTACTTGACTTCCAATGGGAGTGGGTAAGTTATCCTTTTGGTAGTGCGCTGATACATCTTGCTGTAAATAATTTAACAGGGAGATGTAAGGGGTTAATAGGCGAGAGTGGAACGCGATTCCACTTGCGCCTGGCAGGCACACATCTCAGCTGTTGAAATCTGCTATGTGCGCTGATCGCCGCGGGCTGCAGTGGGGATTAACCTCACACAATCCATGACGTACCCAGTACGTTATGTGTCGTGAAGAGGTTAATTAGGTTTCCTGAAGTTTTACAATATGAAATTTATTTTCTTGTGAACTCCCGTAAGGTGCATTTACCCTACACAATGGGCAGTGCCAAAGGAAAGAATATCAATAGCATGCTTGCTGGTTGACAATCATTTAACAGCCTATTGACACAGGCTGACCCAGCTGTTTACGTTTATTGAAGAATATGTAATAGATTGCTTAGTGCACATAGGCTGTCATTGTCCTCTGCAGTGCGAGTCCGGTTTACACAGGATGATGTGCTGCTGAGAATAATGATCTTTTGTGCTTAGAAAATGTACATTACTCACTGTAAAATCTGTTTCCCTTTAGTCTTCATAGGGGGACACAGAACCTTGGGATTGTCTGCTGCCACCTGGAGGCCGACACTAGTAGTAGATAGAATAAAAAATTGGCTCCTCCCTTGCAGAATATATCTTACCTACTAGCCACCGGTCTCAGTTTTGTCAGAAACAAGTAAGCGGCGAAAAGCATAAAGAATCATAACAGGTTATCAAGAGAAAACAAAGTAGATACAAACCCAATCGGCAACCAAAACAGGGGGTGAGCTGTGTCCCCCAATGAAGACTAATGAGAAACAGATTTTACGGTTAGTACCAAAAATCTACATTTCTTGGTCACTTCATTGTGGAACACAGAACCATGGAAAGTACCAAAACTGTCCCTAGGTTTGGAAAAAGAATAAGCTATATGCTGATAGCATCACAGAACTTACTAAAAAGGTTAAAGGGGAGGCCTGTACCATAGCTGACTGTAAAACCTGCCCAAGTTTGCATCTGCTGAAGCAAAGGTTTGAACCCTGTTACATTTTGAAAATGTATAAACTGATGCCCAGGTAGCCACTTCACAGAGCTGCAGGACTGGAGCCCAGTGACGGATCGCCCAGGAAACTCCCACCAACTGTGTAGAGTGCGCCCTGACGCAAAACGGGGGAGCCCTAGTCTTTCATCTATAAGTCTGAATAACAGCTGGCCAGATCCAGGAAGCAATAGTCCTCTTTGAGGCAGCTTGACACCTCTGAGGCCAGTTTGGCAAGACAAATAAAGAAACAGATTGTATAAACGGGGAGATAGCTGACAAGTAGTGTTGCATGTCCCTGACTACATCCTGAATGTGCAGTATATTCTCCACTGGGTGAGACGGCGTAGGACAAAAGGAAGGTAAAACAATGTCTTCATTAAGATGAAAGGCCAACACAACCTTCGGAAGGAAAGTCAGAACCGGCCTCAACACTACCTTATCCTGATAAAGAACAAGGTAGGAAGTACGGCAAGAAAGGGCTTCCAGTTCTGACATTCTCCTGATGGCTATAACGAAAGCTACCTTATAGGACAGTAGAAGTGCCAAAGCCTCCCTGCAGCACAGAATATATGGCTAGATTGAAACTGGATCTTATAATGCGCAAAATGGGGCACAAGTTCTGAAACATGATCTGTTGGAATGGAGGAGAACTCTATTCTGAAGCCTGAAGAGACAACTTCTCTAACCCAGAGATCAGTGACTGCAGATAAGTAAGCCTACTGAAAAAGTGAAACAAAGTTAAAATCTAGTATCACTACAGGTCTGATATCCACGTTTCCTCCAACACTAAGAAAAACAAAGGAGGCTGATGGCTAGCAGGTAAGGTATAGCCTGCTGGGGAGGAGCCGAATTTTTAGTCCATGTAAAACTAGTGTCAGCCTCCACATGGCAGCAGACTATACCATGGTTCTGTGTCCCCCAATGAAGTGACCGAGAAAAGATTGTTTCACTAGATGAACAAGCGTTTTGCACCATTATTGTAAGATGAGCATTCCTAGGAGCTCACGATTACCTTTAAGTGTAAATGGACCTCAAATTAGGTTTCCACATTAATTACATATTGACAGAGAGCATTACTGGTGCACGTTACAAGAGAGAAACATGGAATATATTGACACCCATAAGCCAATACTTTGTTTTTAAGTGAACTGCTTATTTAATAATTCATGTAATCATCAAGGGAGTACCTAAATTGGGAAGCAGACCACAGAATACAAAGCTACACATTAGCACGCATGGAATAAGTCCCCATATGAACAAAACATTGCCTAAAGCAAAGCTTTCATCTAACCACTACAACATCTGCGGCTTTGCAGCCCAGCTCTAATATTTCAGCTCACAAAAAAAATAAAAAGGATTGTTTTACACAGTCCATCAAGTCTCAGGAGCTTGTATATGAATGAATGCTCCTGATGGAATCTGCGTTCCTTTACATTCATACATTTTATCATTTCAGTGAAGTCATGGAATCTAAACATTGCCCGTGTACCTCAGAAATGCTGCGATATGTCTTATAAAACCAGAGTAATCAAAAAAGAATCAATACAAGAAGGAAATGAAATTGAACTTTACCTGTTCTCTAGTGAACCAACGAGCATCTTCTATTTCGATCTTGTCAACTGTAATTTCTGTAGATATTGCAACACCTAAGCAGCCGATCATAAGGGAGGAGGGCATTGGCCAGGGCTGGCATGACACGTACTGAACATGGCCAACTTTAATGCCACTCTCCTCTTTCACTTCTCTGCGGACAGCGTCTTCTATCGTTTCCCCTGTGGAAGAAAGAGAGAGAATGACAAGGTAAGTAGTAGCAGCCTGGAGCAAAGTAATGAAAGGGACAAAAAGCCTGAAGGTTATTATATTGTGACTATTGTTCTCTGTAATCAGCTACTTCCAGATGGAGGCAGAGCAGCAAGTTCTAAAAAATACCTGCCAGTACTGAGGTCCTTCAGAGAAATATACAGGAAAATGTGAGAATGATTGCAGCCAGCCTTTCCTAAAGATGGCAAATGACTCAGCACTGTAGTGTTCTCCTCTGGGCCATTTATAGAATATCGATAGGATATGTCCTGAATGTCGGATGTGGGTCCCACTGGATCTATTTTGTGAGGCCCCAGTGCAAATGCTCAGAAATATTTCTCATCTCCCATAGACGTCAGTATTAACCTAACAGCTGTGTCAGTCCAACATTGTGAATCATGGACACCGGTAGATTGCACCCACTAAATTAACATAATTCATGCACCTCTTAGATGTGCTGTCATAAAAACATCTGCCTGGTTACAGTATTTGTTAGAAATGTTCTATATGGCTTAACTAGAGCACGACTTGGCCATTTTCTCCTGCTCATGACCAGCTATGATTTTGATAATTTATCCATGCCTGCAGGTTTAACTCCTTCACAATCTATGACGTATACATCATAGTTGGGAAGGGGTTCCTGACCGATGACATATGGGTGCGTCATGGTGAATGTGTGTGGCACAAGAGCTGTGCCAGTGCAATCGATGCCGGGAGTTTAAGCTTACCTGACAGCCAGAAATTGGCTTTGACAGCCAAGAGTGATGTCTGTCCTGCCGCAGGCTGTTTAACTCAAAAATTCCAAAACTATAATTACCCCAAAAATAATTCTTTATTATTAATCATAAAATCACCCATGAAAAATCAGACAAAATACATAATACACAAATACAGACTAGAAATCAATACCGTTATTATCCAAAAGGAAGACAATAGATCAATGCTTACCCTATACTTTTCCCTATCTTTGATATCCTGCCTTTCCAAAGAAGAACCACCTTGTTGTAAATGGGTGCCCCCATTCAACGGTGGCTCTCCCTATGGAACCCTCTTTTCTCCATCACCTATCCTATTACCTTGGTCTACATACCAGATACCTAAATGTACAAACAGACCATCACCAAGCATGAAAAAGCAGGGAAAGCAGATTGTTTAACTCCCTAAATGCAGTGATCAATATCGATCGCAACATTTAGGAGGCCAGGAAAGAGAGGAAGCTCCCTCTCCTGTCTGATCGGAACCCCTGTGACATCATCGCAAGGGCCTTATCATTGCCATTGTAACCGGAGTTTGTAATGATGTCCTCTGGGTCAGCAGACTACGGTTGACCCTGTTAGACCATGCTGAAAAGGGGGGGGAATTCCTTGGCAGCTCTACTTATGTACGTTCTTCAGGTATTGCGCCTTGATATTTGAATTTTACTTACCAGTAATTAAGTAATTATACTGATACACGCAGTGTTGCACTTTTAATTAGCTCGATACCTTTTGGTACTTTAGTGTGGAGAATATCACTTGTTAGTATTTATAAGTCGCTCCCTTTTACATATACATAGCATGATTTGACTTTTATATCATCGAATGTGCGCCTTGTTTTTAATATGTGTTTACTACCCGTCCTCATTGCTGGTCCATAATAAAGCATATTTGTACATCTTTCTAACTTCTGAACTGTTGGTTGCCTTTTTTACTGTATGTTTCTATGCCAGGAACATGGTCTAAGAGGTTTCTGTCACTGCATCACTGACAGGTAGAAGGCCCCTTTGGCACATCAGTTTTTTGTCGTCAGTCACACTCCGTTGGCTCGATGGATTGTGGAAAAACTGATGAGACGGATCCGTTTTTCGGCGGATCCGACTGGCTGGCTATTGGATCCTGCGCCCAAAGGCTTCCATTCTACCAAACGACAGAGTGGCATGGGCACACATATATACAGTATACTGTATATAAGAGTTTACTGGTGGTTTCTGCAGCTTATAGAGGAAAAATATGGTGCCAGGTTCCCTTTAAGCACTATACAATGATATGTAGAACTGAGACAATGAGAATCCATCCCTCTGTGTAAAGAATGGCTTTCACTGAGATTGGCTCCATCTCCTGCAGCTGCAGACTCTGGAAGGATATTCAGAAACATCCCGGCAGAGTCATACGCAGACGTTTTAAGTCTGTTGATACGGGTGCAGTTAAATATAGGATGCAAAAAGCGATAAAGAATAGACATATTTTCTGAAGTTGCAGGGATTGCAATGACATCTGTTCCTCTCCCTAGTGGGGCTCATGGATAAATTTGCTCGTCTCCCTAGATATCAGTGTTTGTGTGTGTGGGCGTAAACTGATGCTATCAAAACTGTTTCCATGAGTATATGTAATTAATATACATATAACGTTCACATGTACACGATATATTTACCTGGTTCAATGAATCCTGCTAAACAAGAGAACATGGCAGGAGGAAATCTCTTCTGTCTCCCCAGAAGACAGTGGTTTCCATCAGGATGAACGATAAGCATTATAACCACAGGATCTGGAAGTACAAAAGTAGATAAATATTTTATGTTCCATTCACTTACTGCAATAACCTCAGATTTGCTATTTTTCTTTGCTGTTCACTTTTCTCGTCCTTACATGAGCACAGTATAAAACAGTCATATAACGCAGCGCTATAATGTTCTGATATGAAGATGTGTATTATACAGCTGCTGCAGACCCCCATTTTGAAGATGACCTCCATATCGACTTGAAGATGTTTTATGAAATAGGCTCTGTAGAAGCTGTGGTTTATATTTGTATTGGTTTGGTTTGTATGTGGTTTGTGTGGATCAGTAGAGAATGAAACCATGAAAGTGGCCATGCATGTTTTCTGTCTAGGTGGAGGGTGGATACACGGTATCTTTTCCTTAAAGAACCTCAATCCGAAAATGGTCTGTGTTGGCTTCGCTGTAACAAAAATTGGTCAACTATGAAAAGTTTAACAAGTAAAAGACTACCAAAGTGTTTGATAGGTGTTAAATACTACCAGTCCAGTTATAGGATAAAGATGAGATAGCTCTAGGATAGGTTAACAACATGAAATTGATAGGGATCCAATCCCTAGGATTCCTGTCAATCAGCTGTCATCAGATCCGGTGGCAACCAGGATGTAAAGAATGGATCTGCACAGCACAGCTGTGTTCCATGTGTAGCAGCCTGTGAAGAGAACTGAAGATCCACTTGAATTTAAGAGAATATAAAGCTGCTGAAAATCGGAAATGATCTGCAGTTCTTGGCAACATCTATCACACATTGAATACAGATGTGCTGTTCAGCTCTGTAGGCTTCCTGGTATCAGACCCTCACCAATCCTCTGGAATAGCAGCTAGTCTGCAATTAACGCCAGTGCCCACTACACATTGAGAAGAGGCTAAAGCTAAGGTCTTGAAGAGGATATAATCTACAGTTTCCTGCACTAAAGGCCACTACACATTGAACAGAGCTGTGCTTCTGACCTTTGTATCCATAAGGCAGCTTCTGGAGTTGACGACAGGTGGTCTGTGGGGGTCCCAAGTATGTGACCTCTACCAATTCTCTTGAATATGAGGTAGACTACAGTTTTCATTAGTGACTTACACACATTATGTGGAGGCCAGAACCAAGAGATAGCCATGGATGAAACTTTTAAGACAACATTTACCATGGTCAAGGTATGGTTGAACTGAGCTCAGATTTCTATCAGATGTTTATCATATCTTGTTTATTACCATTACATCTTCTTTATTACAACTTTTTTTTTCAAGAAAAACATATGAAGTAATAGACAGACATCTTTTTTTCAATATGAGGATCAGATGTCTGACAAATATTAAGCAGCTGCTTTCATTGCACGACTAAAGCTCAGCAAGCTTCTTGGTGTTAAATAGCAAACTTTACAGTGATGATTTCGCCAAGACAGCTGCATATAGCAGATCTGACATCTGGGTCTATTCCATCAATGAATGACTATTTTCAAAGCATGTCAAATCGATCAAAAGACACCATTTTCTCTAGTCAAGAGACTTTCTGGAACTAATCCAAGAACATATACAGCACATTTCCAAGCACTCCTATACCTACTGCTCTTACTGTAAGTACTCACCGACTCTTGGGTATGACGTATTGTGGATTCCTTTTAGACTGGGGCATCCTTTTGTGACACATGTCCGCTTATATCCGCCTTCCTCAATTATTGTCTTACCACCACAGGTTGGACAGAATTTGTATCGATTGTGCCAAGCAAGGGCAGATCGAGCTTGTGCCAAAATCCCTACACAGAGAAAGCAGACGATCAAAAAACATAGTACAACAGCGATCACGAGAATAGTGCTCTGGAACTGAGAACTTGACTCTACAGAGCCCGTTCTTAATGGAGCGTAGGACAACATGGTTGGACTTCACTCAGTTCAATTTCATTGGGACTGCTGGAAAAAGTTGAGTACAGCACTGGCAGACTGATAGACAATTAATGGAGTGGAGGTCGAGCATGCACACCTCTGCCCTATTGAAAATAGGGCTCCACGGAGCACCTTTCTAGGGTATATTGGGGATCTGAATAGACAGGAAAACAAAATGCAATACATACGTATTTCAGTGTATTGTACCAATGATGGGATGATCACAGATTAAAGGCCTCCTAATCTGACTAAACAAACATCTAAAACGGTTTAAGATGATAAAAAAACCTCTCATAATTACAAGATATAAAAGAATAATCCCTTTCATAGTTTGTTAAATAATACATAGATAACTCACGATGCATGACAAACATAAAATGATAAAATTGCCAGTAATAGATCACTTTGTGCTCTAAAAAAAAAGGAAAAAAATATTCAGAAGTATGTACCCCAACATGAAACCAATATTTAGTCTATGTCTTACCCACTCCATTGACAGAAACATAAAAGGGTTAAGGATCTCACAAAATGGAGACAACACCCCCAATTTTGAAGTCACTTGTCCTCTAAAAGTAGTTAAACGACAAAAACTAAATTAAATTTGGTATTACCATACTTATACTGAGTTGTAGAATAAAAATTAACATTTTCATTGTTACCAAATGGTGGGTACCATAAAAGAAAACAAAAAATGGCAGGATTTTATTCTATTTCACCCACCAGAAATTTGCGTTCAATTTTTTTGGTTTTGGTTATTGAGTTGAAACACTGCATAAGGGTGAATGAATAATTATCCTGTTTTATAACTTAAATCGGAGTGCTTCTTGTTTCGGAACTGTCTATTATGAATGTGGGCCTCTGTAATCATAGCAACAACCAATAATTACCATGGCATGGAGATCGTCATAGACCTGACTGATAGATGCTGTTGGTAGAGAAACTTCTTTTTGGCACTAAGTAATTACCCAACACATCACAACCTGAGACATGATGAAAGCTGTCATCCATTCCCTTTAGATCAGCATGGAAGTTATAGTTAAATTGAAGACAAAAGTGGAACGACTACAACATTATACTACCTGGATGAGGTCTACCAACAAATGGCTGACGCTGACACATAGAAGGTAGGACCCCACAAGACCGTACCCTCTCATTAGGAATAGAATTAATTACATTCAGGAAACACAAGTACACAAGGGTGATAAAGCCTTAATTTAGGTTGATGCCATTCAGTCATGCATCCCTCTTATACTGTCTGCAGTCCAAATTATGAGTCACTCGTGGTAGCATGCATACCACTCTCTTTTACTCACACTAGAGACGTACTCAGATATGAATAGAAAGTAAGACTGATTTATTCCGGAAGTTGTACAAATATATAACCGGGCTTATTGGCTACGTGCCAAGAATACGTAACACGTCTCCTATTGGATAAAGTAGAACAGCTTATTCTGTGATATACAATTTACTGTAATGTGCTTGGTTCCTCATTTATATTAAGCAATGTCAGCATGATTCACTTGTCACAAGAATAGCCCAGACTGTCTGTCTGAGTCTTATGCCAAGAGATATGTGTGGTACAGTTCAAACACCATCTTAAATCCTGTTCTTTATGGATATCTCCATGTAACTCTTATATACTCATAATAATTCATAATCTTGTCCATGACAGTCCCCCCTTTGGAGATAGCCAAAAAGTCTTTCCTTACTTTCCCAGGTCTATTGATCTGTCCTAATGCCGATGGTTACCTCACTCACATATGAGATACCCCATCCCTTGTGGATGAATCTTCCCACCCAACAGACTATGCATAGGAAGCCAGATCCTGACCGTATTCTCTAGACTGTCCTCATGGCTATGTTCCGCTGGCACACGTTATTCAGGAAGGGGGAACGTGGCAGTAGTCCTCTAATTGGCTAATATTTATCAGGGTTGGTTTCACTCAGAGTCTCATGCTCCTCAGTCCTCAGGCGGTAATGGTGGGACATCAAAGGTGGGATGTACAGTCGTCTTCTGGTCCACAGGCTTAGATATCATCGTCCTGGCACAAAGTATCGGGTAGAAGAGGGAAGACAGCCATCTCCTGGTCTCAGGTCCGACATCTCTTTGTTGTGGAATGCATGGATCTTCGTCCGAAAGAAAAAGAGTGAGAGAAGAGAGAGGAAGAGAGAGAAAGATTGAGAAGAGAGGAAGAGAGAGACGGATTGAGAAGAGAGGGAGAGAGAGAAAGATTGAGAAGAGAGGAAGAGAGAGAAAGAGAGGAAAAGAGAGAGGAAAAGAAAAGAGAGAAAAAGGAAAGAGAAAAATCTAGATCTGGTTGGATCTGGAGGAGAAAACTCAAAACGTATATTAGGCAAATGTTTAGTTAAACAAACAACAAGCTTAGTTGAAGTATCTGGGGGTACTTCTAAACAGGATTTCATAGGGTCTCAACCTAGTGGTCCCTGCTGGGGTGTGTCTGACACTGAACAATTAAAGGGGAAGACTCTCATGCCCTTGCTTTCTACACTGCCCCATCCTCCCAACCTTCCCTCTGTTCTGTGGCTGGTATGGGGTGTGTAGAGTCAGTTCTGTGTCTAAGGCCTGCCATATCCATGTGGAACCGTCTTCTTGATGCACATCTTGATCCATCCGCAAAGGGGTTAAATCTGAGTCCAAAGGTGTATCCGTCACTGTATCGAATCCAGAGTTTCCTCAGCTATGCCAGAGTCGACTACCTCTTCCACCAAGGTGTCAGAGGTGGGACACTCCCCCCTTGGAAGAGGGAGAAGTATAGCAGGATTAACGACGATGGTGATTTTGTCAGGGAGCAGTGATGTCATACGGGCACTGATCCTCAACTGGTGCTTTAGGTAGGTGTTCAATCTGGCTGAGTAGTGTTCAAAGGGCTGCTGTCTTCCTCCATGGCAAACAGGTAGAATGACTTCTGGGCTGGAGATGATACTCTTCAGGTGACTTTGACTGTAGCTCAGGTGACTGTGACTGTAGCACATCTGTATGTGGGGTGATCTTGTAAACTGCTAGATTCATCTCCAGACATCTTGCCACTTGAAGGAGGGTGTCTTGGTCCTTACCAGCTGTAGTTTGCATGTGGGCTCTCGGAGGCCTGATACAAAGGACTATACCCAGGTTTGTAAGAAAAAGCAATGGGTGTAACTTTGGGGTCAGGAGAACACTGAAATTCTAAAAACTAAGATCCCCTAAAATCCCGGGGAAAGAGAAAAGAGCACAAGAGGGTTTGGAAACTACCAAGCAGCACCCCCTGACTACATATACACAACTAGGAAAAAGCAGTGGAGCGTATCTACTCTACCTCTCCTGTGCTGACCCTGTAACTGGGGGCCCTGCACTCTGCCTCATCCCGACGGTAGACCTGATGGTGGTCAGGGTCGGGCCTCCAGCGTATCCCTCTCTCCTGTCAGACCCTGCAAACTAAGACACAAAGGATTACTGGGTGCTGCCAACGAAAACCCTAATATATGCCAACTCCTGATGATCAATGTCCCCTTGGGACCACATGAACCTCCACCCTCTCTATCAGGGAACTCTTGTGCAAGATACCAGGCAGGATAACATACAAGTGAGAATATCTCAAAACCAGGCTAAGCAGCAACTGCCATAGGCAGAAAAATATTCACTGTCCACCAGGACTAATAGTGAGCAGTCTATATGGTCTACTAAATTGTATACTAGATACAGCAAAAACAAACATGCAAAAGTGAAGGGAAAAGGTTTCCACAGGACCATCAGCAAAAACCTCTGCTAAGGTTCATTAGTGGGAACACAATGGGGCACAACTGCATATATGACCAAAAATGGAGTGTGTCTCAGGTCCCTGTCTCCCCCCTCTGCAGTCCCTGCTATGTCAGCAATAAACAGAGCAGTGGCTTTGGCTGCTGAAACAAAAATGGGGAACTGGGTGTCGGCTGGACTAAAATGGCGTCAAAAGATAAACTATGTAGTGTCTGAGTTAAAACGTCCACTAAAGATGATTACCGATGAGAAACAGCCGCTAAAAGAGGAAGTAGGTGTTGGCCAAAAATGGCGTCTGAAGAGGCCTGGGAGGGAGTGACATGGGTTGTGACATCTACATTCAGGAGGTATTCAATCTGTCACTGGGAATATGGATTATATAGGGACCCCTGGGCTGACCCTGTAACTAAGGACCCTGTGCTTGCCCTCATCTCGACGGTAGACCTAATGGTGGTCAGGGCCGAGCCTCCAGCGTATCCCTATCTTCTGTCAGACCCTGATAACTATCCCCATACCATACCCCTCCCATGGCTGGGCAAAACACAGAGTGACAGAAAGAAATCTACATTCAGAACAGGAAATAATGGGGTGGGCTTTCGTGGACACAGTGCTCCACAGACAGCACACAAGTCCACCCTATATATCAGCTTATATTTCTAATAATGGGCTTGGACAAGCCATTTTCACAGGCAGGTACAATACACATAGTGTAGTTGCTAGATTCAGAATTACTCATCAATTCTCATCTAATCTCCCCCCTTGGGAGAATTCTCCATTTCCCTTTTCGACATACGTGTGTCACTTACAATTCATTTTCACTGAAGATGAAATAACACTTCTCTTATTATTTTTTTTTTTTCTTCCAATTTCAACTCTCCTACGGTGTTTCACACCAAAAACTGCGTACATTATACATAAAACATCTTCCAGTGTCACTTGGGTGATAAGGAACACGCACCCTCACTGTAAACCTGCAAACCTGGCTCCATTACTGGCCAGAAAGAATCCCCAGCTTTAATCTGGGTGAGCCCATACAAATCAGCATATGTGGCAGAGTGGGTTTTCTGGATTTGGCACATCTTCCTATAGAAAGGCCTGGGATGCAAATCAGGATCAGGGAGAGAATTCACAATATACATACACCTCCATGAGGATGGTCTACCCAATACTCAACAATTCTGATTAAGGCCAAAGTTTAGGGGTCTTCCCCAATGTATTCAATTCTAGGTAAGAATACATTGACATCCACTAAAACAAGACCAGTGAGTACGCATACAACGTTCAACTCACTGCTTAGCAGGAAAACAGTACCAGGTAACAGTCAGGGCTCTTTCACCCACTTTTTTTTTTTTAACTCTGCACCAGTACCTTTAAAATCCCCCTTTCAAATCCTCTTTCCGTCGAGGACCAGGCTCTCGGGCCTTATCAAACATCAATTATTGATGACACATCACTCATAGGTGTATATATCTCAGTGTTCCTTCACAAGGACTGCAGCCTCCTGAGGCTTCCATGTCACATATTTAGGGCATTCTTATCTGGGACTATCGGAATAATGGTGCGATGCCATGTGTGGGCTGACGTCCTCAAATAAGGACAGCACCTGTGGTTTATCTCTACTAGAGACAGTTTTGGGTTTTGGTGGTGGGGTGGATCATTATTAAATCATTGTCATCCTCCTGCCCCCCCTTGGTGGCTTCTGTTACTCCAGCAACAAATAGGCCAGTGGCCTTGGGACTTAAGATGGCTGGAAACTCAGTAACTGAGGCACTTACTAAAGAAAAGGGAACTAGGTGTGGCCTGACCTGAAATGATGTCTGGAGAGGCTAGGGAGGGCGTTTGGTGGGCAGGGGGACAAACTACACAAGTCCAACCCTCTGGGGACGACTTATGAGGAGGGGGGGCATTGTTTCCTAATGGGCTTGGCCACTTCCTGAGGTGCCATTTTCTAACATCTTTTGACGTTCTATACCATGCCTCAGCATCCATAAGGAGATCTTAATCTTTCAAAATCCCTCGCTTATTTAACAAGACATCTTTCTATTCTTGCTCCTCTAATCTCCCTCTCTTGGCAGTGATCACTGAAGGAGCGACTTCATATTTCTTTAACATACTTTTTACCTTTTTGCTCGCTTACTAATTCTTCTGCCGTTAACTTGACAGGTGTGGACTGATTAGACCCCATATTCAAAAGGGTAAACAACCTAAACTAACACGTCAACCTGGATGTCTGGTCTGCGCCGTTATACACCTTCTCTCTCGGACCAGAGACTATACACATCCACAGAATACACAAATTTTCTACCTCAGTCCACAAAACCACAACACAAACAAGCTGACAAACAGGAAGAAGTGCCACGTGGGTGATAGAAACTAGATTCACCCTCACTGTATCTTACTTCAAGTACTAGTAACCTCTGTTCACACTATATACACCTTCTTTGAACAAATCCGTCCAGAACATCAATACTCAATGATTAAGCCTAAAATCAAGGGTTTTCCCCAATGTATTCAATCCTAGGTAAGAATACACTGACATCCACTAAAACAAGACCAATGAGTACGCATACCACGTTCAACTCACTGCTTAGCAGGAAAACTGTACCAGGTAACAGTCAGGGTCCGTCCCCCACTTTACACACTGCACCTGTACATAGAAAACCCTTCCAAATCTTCTATTCCCGAAGATCAGGTCCAAGGCCTTATCAAACATCAACTATCGACCGGACACGTCACACACCAGTGTATCTCACAGTATACATAACAGTATACATACAGTTAACTTCAAAGTACAGCTTCAGAGTTTTTTTTTTCTTCACTCAAAGACAGCTCTCACTACATTATCATGACACTTCCTCCTTTTGGCAGCCGTACGAACAAAGCACACAGAACTTCCCGTTTCTCGTAACCAGCAAGTACTCCACCTGCTGCAAATAGACAGACATTTCAACAGGTAGACACAGGTCAACACAATGACATAAAAATAAGGACACTATATATACCATCCAGGTGGCTGATCTCACCTGCAGATATAACTATATATATATATATATATATATATATATATATATATATATATATCCAGCGTATATGACAACTTCCTCATATTCCTCTGCAGTTAAGTCAGAGAAAAATAACATAGAACTTCTGCTTTCTCCTAGAGCAGACAAAAAAACCCTCAAACCACATTACATTTCATGTGATTTAGAATTATATTTATACAGACAGCTTAAGGTGAACCTGACCACCTTGGTGTGGGATCTCTTAGGACGGCTTATCTCATGCGAGATGGCGGTCATTAGGTGTCTAGACTGGGACAGCCCAACCCCCCCTTCGAAATACAAGTACACACAGGAGGTTTGCAAGGTGAGATTAGACAAATTTTCTCACCTGCAGCTGGAGTGCGCATCTCCATCTCCCAGTAGTTGCATTTCGAATTAAGGGGCCAGCACGGCCGTCGATCATCCAGAGCTCCGGCCTAAGGTACGTTGGGTGCCAAATAATAAAGCCTTAATTTAGGTTGATGCCATTCAGTCATGCATCCCTCTTAAACTGTCTGCAGTCCAAATTATGAGTCACTCGTGGTAGCATGCATACCACTCTCTCACTCACACTAGAGACGTACTCAGATATGAATAGAAAGTAAGACTGATTTATTCCGGAAGTTGTACAAATATATAACCGGGCTTATTGGTTAGGTGCCAAGAATACGTAACACGTCTCCTATTGGATAAAGTAGAACAGCTTATTCTGTGATATACAATTTACTGTAATGTGCTTGGTTCCTCATTTATATTAAGCAATGTCAGCATGATTCACTTGTCACAAGAATAGCCCAGACTGTCTGTCTGAGTCTTATGCCAAGAGATATGTGTGGTACAGTTCAAACACCATCTTAAATCCTGTTCTTTATGGATATCTCCATGTAACTCTTATATACTCATAATAATTCATAATCTTGTCCATAACAAGGGTACCACGGATTGAAACACAGCCACACTAACACAATGAAGAACAAGAAGCAATGGGATGAAACTAAAAGGAAGGAGATTCAGATTAAGCATGAGAAAAAACTTTCTGACAGTGAGGGCAGTCACTGAGTGGAACAGGCGATCACGGGAGGTAGTGAGCTCTCCATCAATGGAAGTCTTGAAGCGGAAGCTAGATAAACATATAGCTGGGATGATTTAGGAATACCCGCATTTGCAGGGGGTTGGACCCGATGGCCCTTGAGATCTCTTCCCACTCTACTATTCTAGGACATTTCTAACAAATCCACACCCTGTCACATGCATATTTAACATCCTAGCTAAGTTCCATAAATCATAAACCCCAGAGTACTACAGGAATTGAGTTCTGTGATAGATAGACCATTATTTTTAATCTTCTCAGATTCCTTAATAACAGGGTCGGTACCGCAGGACTGGCGCATAGCAAATGTGGTGCCAATATTCAAAAAGGGGACAAAAACTGAGCCGGGAAATTATAGGCCGGTAAGTTTAACCTCTACGGTTGGTAAAATCCTTGAGGGTTTCTTGAGAGATGCTATACTGGAGTATCTCAAGAAAAATAACCTTATGACAGAGTATCAACATGGGTTTATGAGGGATCGATCCTGTCAAACTAATTTGATCAGCTTCTATGAAGAGGTAAGTTCAAGCCTGGACCAGGGAAATGCAGTGGATGTTGTGTATATGGACTTTTCAAAAGCTTTTGATATGGTGCCACACAAAAGGTTGGTACATAAAATGAGAATAATGGGGATAGGGGAAAATATGTGTAACTGGGTTAAAAACTGGCTCAGTGATAGGAAACAAAGGGTGGTTATTAATGGTACGTACTCGGACTGGGTCTCAGTTCATAGTGGGGTACCACAGGGGTCAGTATTGGGCCCGCTTCTTTTCAACATATTTATAAATGACCTTGTTGGGGGCATGCGGAGTAGAATTTCAATATTTGCAGATGATACTAAACTCTGCAGGGTAATCAATACAGAGGAGGATAATTTTATATTACAGGGAGATTTATGTAAATTGGAGGATTGGGCTGAGAAGTGGCAATTGAAGTTTAATGTAGCTAAATGTAAGGTCATGCACTTGGGTAAAGGAAATAACATTTATGATTATGTACTTAATTGTAGAACACTGGGTAAAACAGACACAGAAAAAGACTTGGGTGTATGGGTGGATGTTAAACTTCACTTTAGTGGACAGTGTCAGGCAACTGCTGCCAGGGCTAATAAAATAATGGGCTGTATTAAAAGAGGTATAAGTGTTCATGAAAAAAATATAGTTCTACCTCTGTACAAGTCACTAGTGCGACCGCACTTAGAATACTGTGTACAATTCTGGTCACCGATATATAAGAAGGACATAACTGAACTGGAAAGGGTGCAGAGAAGAGCGACCAAGATTATTAGAGGAATGGGTGGGCTGCAATACCAAGACAGGTTATTAAACTTGGGGTTATTTAGTCTGGAAAAACGAAGGCTTATGGGGGATCTAATCACAATGTATAAATATATGAGGGGACAGTACAGAGACCTTTCCAAAGATCTTTTTACACCTAGGCCTGCGACTGGAACACGGGGGCATCCGCTATGTCTTGAGGAAAGAAGGTTTAATCATAATCACAGACGAGGATTCTTTACTGTGCGAGCAGTGAGACTATGGAACTCTCTGCCGCATGATGTTGTAATGAGTGATTCACTACTAACATTTAAGCAGAGCCTGGATGCCTTTCTTGAAAAATGTAATATTACCAGTTATGTATATTAGATTTTATGACAGGGTATTGATCCAGGGAACTAGTCTGATTGCCGGATGTGGAGTCAGGAAGGAAATTTTTTCCCCATTGGAACTTGTTTGCCACATTGGGTTTTTTTTGCCTTCCTCTGGATCAACATGTTAGGCTACAGGTTGAACTAGATGGACTTAGAGTCTCCCTTCAACCTTAAAAACTATGATACTATGATAAACCTCCTGGACATTCTACTGTGGCCTCCACAGATTCCATTCTTTCAACTTTGTCCATATTCTTTGAAAAAACCTAACACCACTCATCAAAGCTAACAAGTCCATTTTTCTGGAAGCCAGTCATTTCCTGAATATTATACGGCCCCTAGCAGCAGTCACTCCTGACAGTATTCTAGTACTCTAATGAACAGCTTATATACATCAATACAACATGATAAACGACTCAAATAGAGACATTTCTTAATATCATAAATTAATACATAGTTTCAATCAATTTGTTTCTCCAAGTACTACATATGATTCTGCATGAGAATTTCGCTGTCTTTAGAGAGGCTACTATATTGAGACTTTTGAGACTGCCATGGGGTCTAATGAAGAATTCCCTTATGCAAAAAGCTATACAAGCCATTTTGTGAACCTTTAAATATATATAAATTACAAATAACATGCCTTCTGTCCGTACAAATATGTTGATAATGTTTTCTTTATATAGAATGAATCTAAAGGCCGCTTTACACGCTACGACATCGCTCAAGCGATCTTGTTGGGGTCACAAAATTTGTAACGCACATCCGGCCGCTTTAGCGATGTCGTTGCGTGTGAGACCTATGAGCTATTTTGCATCGTCGCAAAAACGTGCAAAATCGCTAGTCGGTGACATGTCCCCCTATTCTCAATTATTGTTGCTGCTGCTTGTATGATGCAGCTCTTCGTTCCTGCGGCAGCACACATCGCTATGTGTGACACCGCAGGAACGAGGAACCTCACCTTACCTGCGGCCGCCGGTAATGCAGACGGAAGGAAGTGGGCGGGATGTTACGTCCCGCTCATCTCCGCCACTCCGCTTCTATTGGGTGGAAGCTTAGAGACGTTGCTGTGATGCCGAACAAACCGCCCTCTTAGAAAGGAGGCGTATCGCCGGTCACAGCGACGCCGCTAGGCAGGTAAGTAGTGTGACAGGTCTGAGCGATGTTGTGCGCCACGGGCAGCGATTTGAGCATGTCGCACAACCGATGGGGGCGGTTACGCTCACTAGCGATATCGGTAAGGCTCACTTGAATGTTTTGATTGCTCTTTATAAAACACTAGACCTAAGCGACAGTCTATCCTTAGTGAATGTTAGAGCCTTCCTTGACATATTGTTTGTTAAGAATAGATTGACACCTCAGTACTACCCTCTATTCTAAACCTACATGTAAGAACAGTCTTCTACACTACTAAAGATGTCACCATAAATTCACTAAGGACACCATAACATGTTTCAAATTCCAACATATTTCAAGATAGTCTAAGGGCCGCTTTACACGCTACGACATCGCTAAAGCGATTTCGTTGGGGTCACGGAATTTGTGACGCACATCCGGCCGCGTTAGCGATGTCGTTGCGTGTGTCACCTATGAGCAATTTTGAATCGTTGCAAAAACGTTCAAAAATCGCTAATTGGGGTCCATTCCTAATTATCGTTGCAGCTGCAGGTACGATGTTGTTCGTCGTTCCTGCGGTAGCACACATTGCTGTGTGTGACACCGCAGGAATGAGGAAACTCACCTTACCTGCGTCCGCCGGCAATGAGGAAGGAAGGAAGTGGGCAGGATGTTACGTCCCGCTCATCTCCGCCCCTCCGCTTCTATTGGCCGGCCGCTTAGAGACGTCACGGTGACGTCGCTATGATGCCGAACGCACCTCCCCCTTCAGGGAGGGATTGTTCGGCGGTCACAGCGACGTCGCAGAGCAGGTATGTGCATGTGACGCTGCCGTAGCGATAATATTCACTACGGCAGCGATCACCACATATCGGCCGTACGACGGGGGCAGGTGCTATCTCGCTTGACATCGCTAACAATTGCTAGCGATGTCGCAGCGTGTAAAGCGGCCCTTAGATGAAACCACAAAATCTTTTAAGATTGAATGAGATAACCACTAAATTCCTAGAAAGGGATACCCAACACAACTCATGGACAAAGCTCAAATACTAACCTTGACACTAACACACCTAATCATGCCAAGTATATATTATGTTATACTCAAACACTAGCCACTAATTGGGAGTGCTTATCCCTGTATCACAGATTTTAAGAAATATGCAACTATGTGCTTGAAAGACCACATAATATTAGGGATTATCTGGTGAGGGAAACATTGAAGATATACTCAAGCATCTGTTTTTAGGTACAAATGGTCGGGCACTTTTTTTTTTCAAGCCACAAATCAACCATCAGATGTGACAAACCCGACTTCCTATTACCCATCAAATTCACCAGGATAAACACTCTGTTTAGCAACGAAAAAAGCAAGTGATTGAACAAGTCTCCAGACCAAGGAGGGTAATTGCCATATTTCTGAGACCTGCATGTACTGATTTCGCAGCTTCTCTTTGTTGCGTCACTCCACCTCCACTGTGATGATGCACTTCCATTTGAGCAATCATCACTGCACTCCCATTATTTCATGTGCCACACTGTGTTTAAAAAAAAGCTGCATTCTGGAGCTCGTGTCACTTATGAACCAAATTGGAGCAAAAAACACATCTATTAGAATAACATACACCAACCCCCTACTTTATTAATAATAATTAATAATAAGTTATTATTTACCCATAACAATGTATATTTGGCTATTACTCAAAGGGAGTGTGTCATGTCATAAAATGCTATTAACCTGCAGATATGGGGTTACTCTGCATGTTAATTGTATCATAAAGCTGTCCAGCCGCTGCACTGAAAGCCCGGCTACAGCTCCCAGCCCCAAGCAGTCCCCAGCACCGCTCCAGAGCTGCCTGCACCTCCACTGGACTCTGTGTATATATATATATAAACCCCCCCCCTGTATATTCGGATTATAAGACGCACCCCCTACTTTCCCCCAAAATTTGGGGGAAGAAAAGTGCGTCTTATAAAGCGAAAAATACGGTATATATATATATATATATATATATATATATATATATATATATATATATATATAAAAATCTCTTTTTTGCATCAATGTTGCTGTTATCATACTGCAATTCCTTTTCATCTTCACTTCAGCGACATTGGTATAAAGACCTTGGTAGGTTAAATCATCAATATGTTGTTGCCATAGTACCACTGTACGTTCTTCTCAAAGCCTTCACGAAGCTATATGATATATTAGGTGTATAAATAAACCTCTTAAATGTTTTGCATCAATTGTGGCGTGTGCAGTGAACTTTGTTATATGGTTTCTAGATTAATGATGATGCTTTCCGCCCTGGGCCAGATAACTACAGGCTGCTAAATTTTCTTTTTTTCTAGGTGTATAAATTTGAATACAAAGGATAATATTGATAAAAAAAAATACCTTAACCCCTTCAGCCCCCTGGCACTTTCCGTTTTTGCGTTTTTGCTCCCCTTCTTCCGAGAGCCGCAATTTTTTTATTTTTCCGTCAATCTTGCCATATAAGGGCTTTTTTTTTGCGGGACGAGTTGTACTTTTAAATGAAACCATAAGTTTTACCATATAGTGTACTGGAAAACGGCAAAAAAATTCCAAGTGCGGAAAAATTGCAAAAAGTGTGATCGTACAATAGTTTTTGGGATATCTTATTCACTGTGTTCACTATATGGTAAAACCGATGTGTCTATGTGATGCCTGAGGTCGGTGCGAGTTTGTAGACACGAAACATGTATAGGTCTAATTGTATCTAAAAGGTTAAAAAAAATTCACAAGCTTGTCCAAAAAAAGTGGCGCAGGTTTTGCGCCATTTTCCAAAACCCGTAGAGTTCTAATTTTTCAGGATCTGAGACTCAGTGACGGCTTATTTTTTGCGTCTCGAGCTGACGTTTTTGACGGTACCATTTTTGCGCAGATGCTACGTTTTGATCGCCTGTTATTGCATTTTGCGCAAAATTTGCGGCGACCAGAAAACGTAATTTTGGTGTTTGGATTTTTTATGCCGCTACGCCATTTACTGATCAGATTAATTGATTTTATATTTTGATAGATCGTGCATTTCTGAACGCGGCGATACCAAATATGTGTATATTTTTTTTTTAACCCTTTAATTTTCAATGGGGTGAAAGCGGGGTGATTTGAACTTTTAGGTTTATTTATTTATTTTTTAAAACTTTTTTTTTACTTTTTTTTTATTTTCCTAGTCCCCCTAGGGGGCTATATCGATCAGCAATCCGATCGCTCTTATCTATCTGCTGATCACAGCTATACAGCTGTAAACAGCAGATATAGTCACTTCCTGTTTCACCCTACTCCGAGCCGGGTGAAAACGAAAGTGAAACTTCGTAGCAGCAGGCGTCATCACAAGACCCTGTGCTACGATGGCAACCACCGAAAGTCACGTGATTATGTCACGTGACTTCCGGTGGGGGCGGGGTAAGTAACTGCCATGGCGGCACCCATATACATATCGCTGCCAGATTTTGGCAGCGAAATGTAAGGGGTTAATGGCCGCGGGTGGAAGCGATTCCACCTGCGGCTAGCAGGCACACGTCAGCTGTTGAAAACAGCTGATATGTGCGCGAATCGCCGCCGCCTGCCCACGGCGTCATGGGTCGTCAAGGGGTTAAAATAGCAAATCACACTTGTTTTAGTCTATGGAGGTAATAATTTCATTATATCAAAATTGCTGCACTGGAAACTACGAGATTAACCCCTTCACAACAGGCTGATTTTGCGCTTTCCTTTTTTTTTTTCGTCATTCTTCTTCCGAGAGACTTAACTTTTTTATTTTTTCAGTCAATATGGTCATATAAGGGCTCGTTTTTTGCGGAACAAGCTGTACCTTTAAATGAAACCATGAGTTTTACCATATGGTGTACTGGACAATGGCAAAAAAAATCCAAATGTGGAAAAATTGCAAAAAAAGTGTGATAGCACTATTGTTTTTGAGATATTTTATTCACAGTGTTCACTATATGGTAAAATTGATGTGTGGGTGTGATGCCTCAGGTCAGTGCGAGTTCGAAGACATCAAACATGAATAGGTTTACTTTTATCTAAGGGGTTAAAAAAAAATCAGAAGTTTGTCCGAAAAGAGTGGCGCACGTTTTACGCCATATTCTATGACCAGTAGCGTTCTCAATTTTCGGGATCTATGGCTCAGTGACTGCTTATTTTTTGCGTCTCAGGCTGACGTTTTTAATGGCATCACTTTTGCACAGATGCTATGTTTTGATTGGTGGTTATTGCATTTAGCGCAAAATTTGTGGCAAACAAAAAACTTAATTTTGGCGTTTGGAATTGTTTTGCTGCTAAGCCATTTACCGATTAGTTTAATTGATTTTATATTTTGATAGATTGGGCATTTCTGAATGCAGTGATACCAAATGTGTGTATATTTTTGTAACCCTTTAATTTTCAATGGGGCGAAAGGTGAGTGGTTTGAACTTTTAGGTTTATTTTTTAAAACTTTTTTTTACAAGCACCTGTCAAATTAATTTCTAGGACAGGTTTCTATCAGTGTAACAAGACAGTGGCCGTTTTGATATTTTACAGTGATTACCTGTCTAGACAAAACAAGTTTAAATTGCTAATTAATGGTATTTACTAATTTATTTATATAAACATGTTGTTTTTTTCATTTTTAAAGCTAGAATTTCTGATAATCAACCCTATGCGGTTCCAGTGATACTATAATAATGAAATATCATTGCCCATAGTGGTTGTTAGTATGAGGAAACACTGTAAAATGAACAGCTACGGTATTAACTCCTTTGTACCTGCTTCTGTGCTGACTAGCCGCAGCAAGGCCGGCATTGGGGGCTGAAGAAGATAGCAGCCTTCAAATTTTCCCTCAAACTGATCTGTTGATAAATTTTCCACATTGAGGGCAAACCAGGCCACCAGTCCGTCTTCCTGTTGAGCTGAAAATGGATTATTTAATTGGGTTTCCACTCCAAGAAATATTAATGAGACCTCATCGGGCCTTGACAAGAATTCCTTCACATCATCATGCTGAAGTCTGCAGAGCTTGATTTCTGGCTCTTGTGCACTATCTTTTGTACCAATTAGCGATACGAGAGGACATAGGTTGGAGAAAATTATGTACACCGAACTGGCATGTGTATGCTTGGATTTTAACCACTTAGTGTCTGTCCGTTTATCACTCCTTCTGTCCAGAAATGTACTGCTGAAATAATTCTCATGCTCCTCTTTAGCGTCCGACAAGAAATGAGGCTTCGTTCCACCTTTTGCATTTGAGAGCAAGTTAACAATATGTTTGTGACCCCAAAACTTGGCTATATCTAAAGCAGTCTGTCGGGATTTGTTCACTAATGTCTTGTCACACCTAAAAATAAAAAAAATTATAAGATATAGATACAGGTTTTATGGATTCTTACAATAATACGTAAGAGAGCAAACCTTAGCTAACAACACATATGCTAGCAATGAAGAGCATCTGTCCCTGTTTTTCATATGCAATCGGTTATACATTACTATACAGTCTCATCAGAGTTTTAAAGTCTCAGAGAGCCATTTCTCTGGAAATTGAAAAATTAGTAAAACCTAAAAAAAAGCCTTAATCATTCTGTCTCATTGAAACTGAGATTGAGGATCCCAAACTCCAAATGTAGTAGTAGTGAGCATGTGTGACCACAGCTCCCATAGGCGGTGAATAATGCAGTGGTCGCACATGCTCACTACTGCTTCATTTACACAGGTAACTTTGGGACCTTTATTCTCATCATAATCATAGGGGTATCATCAGTTGTACGCTGTCAATTAAACAAAATGTATTATCTATTCAAAAGGAAAGATATAATTATATGGACATTGATTGTACTACCGGTGTGACATGTACAAGCTCACTATATCGCCATCCACACAGGGGGCTGTAGGACCTCTATTCTTGTGATCCCAGTGGTCAAGCCTCCAGAAATCTTATATTAGTCACCTACAGGGGTGTAACTGCAATAGGTTCAGGGGCTGCAATCACAACTGGGCCTCAGAGCGTAGGAGGCCTCAAAAGTCCCTTTTGCCTATATGAGAAGGCCAAAAATATTAAAAAATTACAATACTTGAGGGCCCCATTGGAGCTCTTGCATTGGGGCCCATGAACGTCATCAGGTTATGCCACTGGTCTAACCTGAGGGTATATGATATATTTTATTTAGAAGAGTAATAGGTTTTAAGGTTTTGACTTTCCCTGATTGAATCTTTGGCAGAGCTGGAGACAGGCAGTATATGTGCCCCATACAAGGAATATATTAGACCATAGAAAGCAGGACCACCAGTGGGACCTCTTACCTACAGTACTAGTAAAAGAGCCTACAAAAATAAAAGGGTGTTTTAGACCCCTGCATTGTCATCACTTTCGATATGAAGAGCCCTTTAAATGTATTAAAATGTATGTCCTGTTCTGTGAATAAAATAGCATGCTCCAGGCTTACACGCCTATGAAATTATTGTGGTAGATAAAACACATACATGGTAATTCTATATGACGATTTTAGAAATTTGGAGCTACATGAGGTAATAACACGGTTAAAAGGGTATTCCCATCTCCAAGATCCTGTCCCAATATGTAGTAGGTGTAATAATAATATTAGCAAATACCTCCAATTAGAAATGTTGTATAGTTCTCCTGATAAGCTGTCACTTACCTCATGTGCAGGCATGGCAGTAGCTTAGAAATCCATGGTTACAACCATTAGCAACTATCTGTCCCTATAAGCATGGCTATAACCTTGGATACCTAAGAATGCCCGGCACACAAGGTAAGGGACATAGATAGAAGAACTGTACATTTCTAATTGGAGGTATTTGCTACTATTTTTATTATTACACCTATTGTATATTGGGATAGGATCTAGGAGATGGGAATACCCCTTTAAATATGTATACTAACCATATATAATTTACTGTCAGTAGGGGGTACACTGGTGATAAGGCATGCCTTCATGTAACAACTAGGGAAGGCAGCAGGCCTCTTCTGTAACTGTCTCTAGGCTACTAAGGAAGCACAAGGAATAAGCTGTAATTATTAGAAAATTGGGGGGGGCTCCCTATCGAAGGAATGGAGATGCCCATGTACTGATTCTAGCCGAAAATTGGAGAAAAGATAGTAGCAGGAACATAAGAGACATCATTTTTGAGTTCTGGTGGGGCAAAATCATATGCGACATGCAAACATGCGACATCACAAATCTCCATTTGCAGTGCATTTGGTGGATTGCACTGGCCTGCTATACAATGTATTGGGACCTTTATTGGTATGGGCAGCTGCAACATTATTGTGCAAGACTAAATATCTTTTTGTAATAAAAAGTTGATTAAAAAGTGTCTTCAAAACGTATTCATAACCAGTGAACTTATCCACATTTCTTCACATTGCACCCACAAACTTAAATTTATTTTATTAGTATAACATACCGGTACTAACACTAAGTAGCAAGTATTTGTGATGTTTAAAGGAAATGGTACAAGGTTTTCTAAATATTTTTGAAATAGAAATCTGAAAATTGTGACTTGAACTTGTATTCAGCGCTCCGGAATCCATACTTTGTCGGACCACCTTTCTCTGCAATTATTGCTACAAGTCATTTGGGCTATGTCTCTACCAGCTGTGCACACCTAGAGGCTGGATTTTTTTTACCTTTCTTTTAGCTCAGTTACATTAGGTGGAGACGTCTGTGAACAGCAATTTTCATGTTTTGCCACAGATTCGCAAGGAATTTAAGTCTTGACTCTGACTGGACCATTCACACACGTTAATATGCTTTGATACAAACCAATCCAATGTAGTTCTGTCAGTATGTAGAGGGTCGTTATCGTGCTGGAAGGTGAGCCTAACCCAAAGTCTTTTGCAACATCTATCAAGTCTTCCTCTAGTATTGCTGTATTTAGCTCCATCCATCTCCCATGAACTCTGACCAGCTTCCCTGTCCTTGCGGAAGAAAAGCATCTCCACAGCATGATGCTGCCCCCACCATGTTTTACCGTGGGGATGATGTTTTCAGGGTGTTAGTTATCCGCCGCACATAGTATTTTGCATTTAGCCAAAAAAAGTTCTACTTTAATCTCATCTGACCAGAGCACCTTCTTACGCATTACTAGCTTTGTCCCCTACATGGCTTTTTGCAAACTGCAAACAAGACTTCTTATGGTTTGCTTTAAAAAATGTGTTTCTTCCACAAAGGCCAGATTTATGCAGTATACGACCAACAGCAGTTGTCCTGTGGGCAGATTCCCTCACATGAGCTGTGGATCTCTGCAGCTTCTCCATAGTAACCATGAGCCTTTTGGCTTCTTATCTACAGTTGTGCTCAAAAACTTACATTCCCCGGCAGAGTTTATGCTTTCTTGTCCTTTTTTCACAGAATATGAATGATAATACAAACTTTTTTTCTACTCATGGTTAGTGGTTGGGTGAAGCCATTTATTGTCAAACTACTATGTTTTCTCTTTTTAACTCCTTAATGACAGCGGGCAGTAATCTGACGTCCTTGCGGTCATAGTGTTAATCCCCACCTGCTGCTGTGGGCTGCAGACGGGGATCCGCGCACATGTCAGCTGATATGTACAGCTGACATGTACGCCTTACAGGTACGAGTGGAATTGCTATCTACACGTACCGGTTAACCCCTTAAATGGTGCTTTCAACATGTGACAGCGCCATTTTAACGGCGAACGTGGTAATCGCATACTCACTGGCCACCACCGGAAGTCACGTGACGTGATCACATGCATCCGATGGTTGTCATGGTAGCACAGGATCATGGGATGACTCCTGTAGCTCTGTAGCTCACATGACTCAGGTCCTGTAACTAGCAGCCGAGTACTGCAGGGTACAAGACATGATAATTTCTCCCGATCTGAGCCGTGCTGCTCTGATCGGGAGAAAAGAATGAGCGATCAGACTGCTGATCCTTATAGCCCCCTAGGGGTACTAGTAAAATAAAAAAAAGTTTAAAAAAAGTTTTTAAAAATTAAAAAAAAAACCTAAAAACATAAAAAGTTCAAATCACCCCTTTTTCGCCCCATTGAAACTTAAGGCTTAAAAAAAATTAAAAATATTACACACATTTGGTATCGCCGCGTTCAGAAACGCCCGATCTATCAAAATATAAAATCAATTAATCTGATTGGTAAACAGGGTAGCGTCAAAAAAATTCTAAACGCCAAAATTATGTTTTTTGGTCTCTGCAAATTTTGCGCAAAATGCAATAACAGGCGATCCAAATGATGCATCTGCGCAGAAATGGTACCATTAAAAACGTCAGTCCGTGATGCAAAAAATAAGCTATCACTGAGCCATAGATCTCGAAAAATGAGAATGCTATGGGTCACGGAAATGGCGCAAAACGTACGCTATTTTTTCTGGACAAACTTCTGATTTTTTTTAACCCCTTAGATAAAAGTAAACCTATTCATGTTTGGTGTCTACAAACTCGCATCAACTTCAGGCATCACACCCACAAATCAGTTTTACCATATAGTGAACACAGTGAACAAAATATCTCAAAAACAATAGTGCACTCACTTTTTTTTTTGCAATTTTTCTGCATTTGGATTTTTTTTGCAGTTTTCCAGTACGCAGATAGCCACTGGGTAAATTTCAAAAATCAATACAAATGTAGCAACAATTCCAAGGTAGCAACTCTCTTGATGCAAAGAAAATTTAAAAATTAACTTTTAATAAATCCACTAAAAGTGGTTAAATAACCACAGACAAACAACACAACTTCTTCTGAAGGTTCCTTTGCTTGATTGGGCTTTTTGAGTGTAAATATTAATTTTTGAGCTAAGAATGACACTGCCATATATATGGGTGACATACTTCTAATATGTTCCCCAGTAGTATGTCCTAGAGAATTTGGTGACATGGCTATAATCTGTAATGCAGTATGCAGTCACCTCAAAATTGTCTGTAGTAATCGTTGGTTGAACCGTCTTTTAAAGCGGTGTGCATATTCCATACTACAAACAATCTAATATGTTACATCATGCTCCTTTTAGCTGTTATTCATGGAAATCTCCTCCTGTCTAATATGGTTGTCACATCTGTATATTGAGAGAGTGACTACCTTTATGCTGTTTGCGCTAATAAACCAAATGGAACACTGTTTCCGGTTTGAGATAATGTTTCTCTCTGCTCGGCTTGTGTGACGTGATGTTCACATGACCTGGCAGAGAGAGGACGGCACTTGTTGCCTTAGTAACCGTGTAAACAGTATGACGCGGCGCATCCGGCCGTTGTCATGTGATTGAGTGGGCGGAAACAGCGTCACATGTCCAGGTGAGGGGGAACGTTTAAAATCTAGCATTATGCGGCGGCTCCTTGAGAGAACGAGAGGCACGGCCGCTCCTGCCACGTGGTAAGTTCCCCATCAACCTTTATATGTGTGAGATCTATGATGACCGCTGACTTGCTGATGTCTATTGTTATACTGTGCATCTTTTTCAGCGTGTCATTTAGGCGTCTGGTCCATGTGTTAAGGGACTAGGATTGGGTCCGCCGTATCTATGTCTCCTTGATGAGTCTAGGCTGACTGGTGAGTGCCTTTCTGGATATGAATTTAAGCCGGGTCTGCTGACATGCTGATATTCATTGTTATTTTACATGTTTATTCCGGCATGTTATATAGGTAACAGGTCCATATTGAATGAGACCTGAGATGGATTTGCCGTATTTATGACTCCCCTGAAGAGTATTTTCTGAACGAAACGCGTCGGGAGGTATATTCCTTTCTTAAAGGGCTCCATTAGTGAATGAATTGGACCCCATTACCTTTAATGAAGAGTGGCACCTGTACACGTTTGGTGAGACAAATCCGATTTATTATTACCAGTGGACTTTAATGGTAAATGGCACCTATGATTTTGGTGAGATAAGTCCAATGTATTATTGCGGTTGAAATTCAACTTTAGTTTTGGTTTATACATATCCCCTGAATTGACAGGAGGGGCCAAACCTACTTTTTAGTGTTGTTTGTCTGGGGTTATTTAACCACTTTTAGTGGATTTATTAAAAGTTAATTTTTAAATTTTCTTTGCATCAAGAGAGTTGCTACCTTGGAATTGTTGCTACATTTGTATCAGTTTTCCAGTACACTATATGGTAAAACTCATAGTTTCATTTAAAGGTACAGCTCGTTCCGCCAAAAAATGAGACATCACATGACATGATTGACTGAAACATAAAAAGTTACCGCTCTCTGAAGAAGGAATGCGAAACAAAAAAAAACAAAGCGCAAAATTAGCAACCAAAAACATCCAAATGACCCTGATCAAAAGTTCATATACCCCAGTTCTTAATACCGTGTATTGCTCCCTCTAACATGAATGACAGCTTGAAGTTTTTTGTGGTAGTTGTGGATGAGGCTCTTTATTTTCTCAGATGCTAAAGCTGCCCATTCTTCTTGGCAAAAAGCCTCCAGTTCCTTTAAATTCCTGGGCTTTCTTGCACTTGAATTCACCCCAGAGTGGCTCAATGATATTGAGGTCAGGAGACTGAGATGGCTACTCCAGAACCACCTTCACTTTGTTCTGCTGAAGCCAATAACAGGTCGACTTGGCCTTGTGTTTTGGATCGTTGTCATATTGGAATGTATAAGAACGTCCCATGCGCAGCCTCTGGGCTGATGAGTGCAAATTTGCCTTCAGTATTTGCTGATAATGTACTACATTCATCTTTCCTTCAACTTTGACCACGTTTCCTTTGCCTTTATAGGTCACATATGTCCACATCATCAGCGATCCACCTCTGTGATTTACAGTAGGAATGGTGTTCCTTTCATCATAGGCCTTGTTGACACCTCGTCAAATGTAATGTTTATGGTTGTGGCCAAAAAGTTTGATTTTGGTCTCATCACTTCACATTACCTTGTTCGAGAAGTTTGGAGGCTTGTCTCTACGTTGTTTGGCGTATTGTAGGCGAGATACTTTGTGGCATTTGCGCAGTAATGGCTTTCTTCAGGCGTCTCGACTATGCAGCCCATTTTTCTTCAAGTGCCTCCTTATTGTGCATCTTGAAACAGCCACACCGCTAGTTTTCAGTGAGTCCTGTACTTCAGCTGATGTTATTTGTGGGTTTTTCTTTTCACCTGGAACAATTTTCCTGGCAGTTGTGGCCGTAATTTTTGTTGGTTTACTTGATTGTGGTTTGGTTTTTACAGAGCCTCTGATTTTCCATTTGTTAATCACAGTTTGAATACTGCTTACTGGCATTATCAATTCCTTGTATATCTTTTTGTATATCTTTCCTGTTATATACAGTTCAACTATCTTTTCCCGTAGATCCGTTGACAATTCTTTTGCTTTCCCCGTGACTCACAATCCACAAACGTCAGTGGCTAGATGAAAGATGCAAGAGTCTGTCTGGATCCCAGAAACTCACTCAGCTTTTATGTACACACACTGCTTACAAGCAAACAGGTCACAGGTGAGGATGTCACCTTTATTAGCCATTCAAACCCATTTGTGTCAACGTCTGTGCAAGTTATCAGGCCAAAATCACCAGGGTATGTGAACTTTTGATTAGGGTCATATGGATGTGTTTGGTTGTCATTATGATTTAAAAAGAGAAAATACAGTAGTTTGAGAATAAATATCTTCACCCAACCACTAACCATAAGTGGAAAAAAGTTTGTGTGTTACTATTCATATCTTCTGAAAAAAGGCCAAGAAAACAAAAATTCTGCCAGGGTATGTACATTTTTGAGCACAACTGTAATTAGTGCTCACCTTGCTTGGGATCTCAGTGTAGGTGGACGGCCGTGTCTTGGTAGGTGTGACCTATCTGGTGCGTTCCTTGGTTTTCTTCATGCTGTTTGATCTCTACTAAACCTCTGAGGTCTTCACAGAACAGCTGTAGTTATATAGAAAATGAATTACATACAGGTGTACTCAATTTACTAATTAGGCGACTTCTGGAGGCAATTGGTCACTCAGGATTTTATTTAGGTGAATGAGACTATGGGGAGCTGAATATAAATGCACATCACAATTTTCAGATTTTTATTTTTTAAATAATGTATCATTTCTTTTACACTTCTCAAATACTTGCTACCTAGCTAGTACTGGTATATCACATAAAATCCCCCAAAAATACATGTAAGTGTATGTATGTAACGTGACAAAATGTGGAAAGTTCACAAGGTGTGAATCATTTTTTAAAGCAATGTAACAGAATACCCAGCATCCTTTTTTTCCTGCAGTCTTTGCAATAGTTGAGCCTTCACAGTTTTACATATGGTACTTTCCTATAGCATCAGTCTACAGAGCATTTCCTCTAGAATCTTCTCCTACTTTTCAATATTCGCTTTACTGTCTCTTCTATTACAGAGAAGCAGATAACAGTTTTAACTACGTCCCGAGACTCTAAATTGCCTACATTTGTGTAAAGGACACAGATAAGTAAGGCTTAGTCATTTTAGCTGAGAAATTCATACTCTGATATAATTGAAATATGTCACACTTGGTGTCCTGGAGCACCGATGCTGAGATCTTCTAATGTAAACTATTCAGTGTAAATTAGGGCTGTGGAGCTGCAAGTTGAAAAGTAGAATAGACTGATTTTCTTCTATAATTGTATTAAGAAGCCGGCATGAAGCAAATATAAAAGAAAGATATGTGTAATTACCCTTTCTCCAAAAGCATCTTCACTACATCAAAGTGGCCATTCCTGGCTGCGTACATAAGAGCACTCCATCCATTTTCAGCGGTTTCATTAATGATGGAGGATGAATGACTTAGAAGAGCAAACAGCTTAGTAGTATCGCCCAGAGCACAGAAGTTGTGCAGCTGAGAAACCATTTCTTTCCTGGGATTTTGCATTTCTGAAAGGCAATGAAACACAGAAACAGCACAATTTATCCCTTGGGTTTGCAGGACAGATTACCCCTACACAATGTGAGAAAAGCCACATAACGTTGCCAGTTGGGACATCACAAATCAAGTTGACCAAGAAGAATTGTCCCAGCCTGATGAGCGATTATTATAAATTATTTTTGACTAATAGCACGCTTATCAGTAAATCTGGCATACATACCAATCAATATAAGTAACTATGTGTGATAAAAACTTCCTACTGTTGTACATAGAGCTCCAGTAAATTGCTCCTCCATTTCTCATTAAAGATGTGGGTTCTTGATCTTGGAGACACACATCCACAAAAATTGTGTGCAAGATGTCAACCAGTCTCCTACACTGCAGTAATGAAAGGTAAAAATCGTGAAACAGTTGTCTGCAACTTAAAGAGAACCTGTCAGCATGAATTTGTAATATATTGTGCAGGCATGGCGCTATAATGATTAAATTAATACCTTTGGTGAAGATATTTGCTTTGTTGTTTTTTTTCAATCAACATTTGACGTTTTTAGCTGATTACATTTGGTGCACCGAGGCTGGACTGTACACTGAGGGGTACTTTGCACGTTGCGACATCGCTACTGTGATATCGTCGGGGTCAAATCGAAAGTGACGCACATCTGGTGCCGGTAACAACGTCGCAACGTGTAAAGCCTAGATGCGCCGATAAACGATTGCAAAAGCGTCGTAAATCGGTGATCTGTGTAGCGTCGGACATTTTCATAATGTCGCACCAATAGGAGAGAAGATGTTGTTCCTCGTTCCTGCGGCAGCACACATCACTGTGTGTGAAGCCGCTAGAGCGAGGAACATCTCCTTACCTGCCTCCACCGCCAATGCGGAAGGAAGGAGGTGGGCGGTATGTTTACGTCCCGCTCATCTCCGCCCCTCCGCTTCTATTGGCCGCCTGCTGTGTGATGTCGCACGACCCGCACCCTTAGGAAGGAGGTGGGTTGCTGGCCAGAGCGATGTCGCAGGGCAGGTAAGTGCGTGTGATGCTGCCGTAGCGATAATGTTCGCTACGGCAGCTATCACAAGATATCGCATGTGCGATGGGGGCGGGTACTATCGCGCTCGGCATCGCTAGCCGATGCTAGCAATGTCGCAGTGTGCAAAGTACCCCGGAGTCTTCTCCTCCCTGTCTGTGATTCCCTATCCCCTCTGCCTGCCTCCTGTCTGTGAATGACTTGCCTCCTGTCTGAAATTTTAGCAGTGACCTGTGAAAGACTGAAGAGTGGGTTTCTCTGTTTAATCAGCATTACAGCCTTTTCTTTACTGTATAAAATTGTACTGACAGGTTCTTTTTAAGGTCTTTTCCTTTTGGAGAATATACTGGTTTGGCTTTATATCTTAAGTATGTGGCACGGTTCCTCGAAGGTTCAATATTGACTTGACCATTTTTCCTTCTCTGTGAAGGTGTAATTTGAATACGTTATTTCCCAAGAAACATTGCATGGCTATAAGTCTGCATCTGCCTATGCCACTTTGACACTCTCATAAGATGAAATTTTACCCCTTGATCCCAAATCTACCGTATATACAAACATGGCGAAGTTGTTGCATCTTCCTGGTGGTGTTCAGAACAGAAGTGTTTTTACATCTCCTAAAATGGGCAGAGCATGCTGCCCAAAACCCTACCAGGAAATAAATTTCTATGATTGCCTTTGGGAAGGGCACTAATCATGGATATACAGAGATGGGGCCCCCTTATCAGGTAAGTAGAGAATAAAAAGGGGAAGCTCTAATGTCCTGAACAGTAGTAATCATCTCTTTTGGGCAACCTCGTATATCACAGTCAGTGTGTGCTTGTATGGAGTGTACTTCCACTCAATAAAGGGCAGATGCCAGCTATGCCGTCATATGCCTCTAAAAGCAGCTATCAAGAGTTATCTCCAATCACAATTTAGATGCCTCTATCACAGACGTGGCATTTACGTTATCTGGTTGCTTGGCCGCAACCCCATCCTAGATTTGATTGTGTGATGCCAATTGGTAGCCTGCTAAAGGCCTACTGCAGTCTCTGGATAACGTATAAAGAACAGCTGATGGCTGGGACTCATAGTGGTACCTGAATTTCACTAGATACTGCAGTTGAAATTGTTCCAGAAAATGAAGTTTTTCTCCTAGAAAAATTATTGCAATTACACGTTTTGATATACACGTTTATTTCCTTTGTGTGCAATGGAACAACACACAAAAATATAGATAACAAAAGGCAAATTGGACATAATTTCACACAAAATTCCAAAAATGGGCCGGACAAGATTGTTGGCACCCTCAACTAAATATTTGGTTGCACTCACTTAGAAATAAATAACTGCAATCAATCACTTCCTAAAATCATCAACAAGCTTCTTACATTCCTCAACTGGAATTGGATTTAGACCTTGTTTCTATCCATTTCTGGGGGCTTGCTTCTGTTTGGGGTCATGATCCTACTGGATGAAACATGACCTAGGACGCAAACCCAGCTTTCAGACACTGGACACTGCATTGTGACACAGAATCCTTTGGTGAACTTCAGATTTCATGATGCCTTGCACACAGTTAAGGGCCGAGGCAGAACAACCACCCAAGAATATCTTTCAACCTCCACCATATTTTACTGTAGGTACTGTGTTCTTTTCTTTGTAGGCCTCATTCTATTTTCAGTAAACAAAAGAATAAATGTGCTTTACCAAAAAACTCTATATTTGTCTCAGCTGTCCACAAAACACTTTCCCGGAAGGATTTTGGCTTACGTACATTTTTGCAAGCTGCAGTTATTTGCTAGCTTTTTTATGCCTGTGTCAACAGTGGGGTCCTCTTGGGTCTCCTGCTATAGTTTTTCATTTCATTCAAATGTGGACGGATAGTTTGCGCTGACACTGATGCACCCATGAATGCTGATGAATTTTTTTGTAACTTGATTTGGGCTCCTTATCCTCTTTTTCATCAATTTTTCTCTGCTGTTCACGTCCAAGGAGATTAGCTACAGTGCCATGGGTTGTAAACTTCTTGGTTAAGTTGTGCATTATGTACAAAAGAACATCAAGATCTTTTGAGATAAACTCATAACCTTAGAATTGTAGATATATTTCAACAATTTTGGTTCTCAAGTCCTCAGACAGTTCTCTTCTCCTCTTTCTGTTGTCCATGCTTAGTGTGGTACACACAGATACACAATGCAAAGATTGAGTCATGTTCTCCACTTTTCTTTTGAATCAGCATCACACGCTTGAAACAAAGTTGTTTACCCACAATTTTGGAAATGTGCCAACAATAGTGTGGCTCATTTATGGAGTTTTGTGTGAAATCATGCCTTTTTTCTCCATTTTGTTTTTACACACAAAGGAAATAAATATGTGTATAACAAAACATATGTAATTGCAATAATTTTAGGGAGAAATACTGCATTTTCTGGAAGAAATTCAAGGATGCCAACACTTTTGGCCATAACTGTATAGTGCAAACAATCACAGCCCTTACACAGCTCCAACAACAGAAAAATATAAAGTTATGGCTCTTGGAAGAAAGGAAGGAAAAAGGAAATTGTAAAAATTAGAAAACAAAACCAAAGCCTGGTTCAGAAGGGGTAAATAAATAATTCAAACATATGGTGGTAGGGCAGGCCTGCAGAGAGTATTTTTGGAAAACACAATGGAACAATGGAATGGTATTGATCAACGTATATTCACATGTATCTTCAAGTATCTCTGGCAAGACTTAAGGTACCGTCACACTAAGCAACTTACCAGCGATCCCAACAACGATAGGGATCGCTGGTAAGTTGCTAGGAGGTTGCTGGTGAGATGTCACACTGCAACGCTCCAGCGATCCCACCAGCAACCTGACCTGGCAGGGATCGCTGGAGCGTCGCTACACAAGTTGCTGGTGAGCTCACCAGCAACCAGTGACAAGCCCCCAGCGCTGCGTGGAAGATGCTGCGCTTGGTAACTAAGGTAAATATCGGGTAACCAACCGTGCAGAGAGCAGGCAGCAGCGCACACTGAGCGCTGGCTCCCTGCTCTCCTAGTTACAGCACACATCGGGTTAATTACCCGATGTGTGCTGCAGCTAAATGTGTACAGAGCAGGGAGCAGCGCACAATGCTTAGCGCTGGCTCCTTGCTCTCCTAGTTACAGCACACATCGGGTTAATTAACCCGATGTGTGCTGCAGCTACATGTGCACAGAGCAGGAGCCGGCAGCACAGGCAGTGAGAGCGGCGGAGGCTGGTATCAAAGGTAAATATCGGGTAACCAAGGACAGGGCTTCTTGGTTACCCGATGTTTACATTGGTTACCAGCCTCTGCAGAAGCCGGCTCCTGCTGCCTGCACATTTAGTTGTTGCTGTCTCGCTGTCACACACAGCGATCTGTGCTTCACAGCAGGACAGCAACAACTAAAAAATGGCCCAGGACATTCAGCAACAACCAACGACCTCACAGCAGGGGCCAGGTTGTTGCTGGATGTCACACTAAGCAACATCGCTAGCAACGTCACAAAAGTTGTTCGTTAGCAGCGATGTTGCTAGCGATGTTGCTTAGTGTGACGGGGCCTTTAAAAATTGCTCTCCATTCAATCTCACTGAGATAGAGATATTCTGCAAAAATGTCAGCCTCTAGATGTGCAAAGCTGGTAGAGACTTACCTCAAAAGACTTGCAGGAGTAATCGCAGCAAAAGGTGGTTCTACAAAGTATTGACTCATGGGGGCTGAATAAAAATGTATGCCACAATTTTCAGATTTATATTCTTAACCCCTTTACCTTAGCCTATGTTCACCAGGACATTTTTTGCATTTCTGACTAGTGTCATTTTATGAAGTTATAATTTTGGAACGCTTCAACGGATCCTGTTGATTCTGAGACTGTTTTTTGTGACAGTGGTAAATTTAAGATGATATTTTTTGCGTTAATTTGTTAAAATATTGGAAATTTAGCGAAAATTTTGCATTTTTCAAACTTTGAATTTTTATGTCCTTAAACCAGAGAGTTATGTCACACAAATTAATTAATATGTAACATTTCCCACATGTCAACTTTACATCAGCCCAAATTTTGAAACATATTTTTTTTGTTAGGAAGTTAGGAGGGTTCAAAGCATAGCAGCAATTTTTACAACAAAATTTGCAAAGCCATTTATTTTAGGGACCACATCATATGTGAACTGACTTTGAGGGGCCTAGGTGACAGAAAATACCTAAAGGTGACAACATTTTAAAAACTGCATCCCTCACACTGCTGAAAACCACATCCAAGAAGTTTATTAAGGTGTTTATTAAGGTTTATTCAGGTGCATCACAGGAATGAAAGTAAAGTGGATGAAAAAAAATTAAATTTTACTTTTTTCCCACAAAAATGTTACTTTAGCCCCAAATTTTGCATTTTCACAACAGTATCATGGGAAAGTGCACCATACAATTTATTGTGCAATTTCTCCTGAGTATGCCGATACCTCACATGTGCTAGAAATCTACCGTTTGGAGAAACGGCAGGGCTCGGAAAGGAAAGAGCGCCATTTGACCTTTTGAATGCTAAAATAGCTGCAATGATTAGCGGACACCATATCACGTTTGGAGAACCCCTGATGTGCCTAAGTAGTGGGGCTACCCCACAAGTGACCCCATTTTGTAAACTAAACCCATCAAAGAATGTTTCTAGCTGTTTGGTGAAGACCTGGAAAAAGGTGTTCACAGAATTTTATAACATTGAGCCATGAAAATAAAAAATACATTATTAACAGAAAATTGTTACTTCAACCACATAGCTTTTTTTCACAAGGGAAACAGAAGAAAATGCACCATACATTTTATTGAGCAATTTCTCCTGATTACACTGATGCTTCAATTTGTGCTGGAAATCAACTGTTTAGGTGCATGGCAGGGCTGAGAAGGGAAGAAGTGCCATTTGACTGCAAAATTGGCTGGAATCATTAGCTGATGCCATGTCGCATTTGGAAAGCCCCTGATGTGCCCAAACAGTGGAGTCCACAAGTGACCCCATTTTGGAAACTTAGACCCCTCAAGGAATGTATCTAGGTCTTTAATGAGCACCTTGAACCTCCAGGTGCTTCACACAATTTTATAACAATGAGCGGTGACCAAGAAAAAATTAAATTTTAACCTAAAAAAAAGTTACGTTAACTCTATTTTTTTAAATTCACTGGGGTAACAGGAGAAAATGGAGTGCAATTTCTTCTGAGTACACCATTACTCCATATGTGGTCAAAAACGACTTTTGATGCACAGTGCAAAGTGAAGAAGGGAAGGAGTGCCATATTGCAGTGCAGATTTAGATGGAATGGTTAGCGGGTGCCATATCATAATGCCAGAACACCGGAAATTCCCCACAAGTGACCCCATTAAACAAACTGCACCCCTCAATGAATTCACCCCGGGGTGTAGTGAGCATATTCACACTACAGGTGTTACACAATGTTATAGAACTGAGCAGTGAAGAAAAAATAATTACATTTTTACCACTAAAATGTTGTTTTAATCCCAGATTTCCAATTTTCACAAGGGGAATAGGTAAAAAGCCCCATAATGTGTTGCACAAGTTCTCCTGAACATGGCAATTCTCCACACATAATTGTTCAGTACTGTTTGGCTGCTCTGCTGAGCTCGGGAGGGAAGGAGCATCATTTGATTTTTGGAGCACCGATTTTCCTAGAATAGTTTGTAAATTCTATTTGCAAAGCCACTAAGTGCCAGAACAACAGAAACCCCCTTAAGTGACTACATTTTGGAAATTACACCCCTCAAGGAGTTCATCTACGGTTGTATTGATGATTTAGTCTATGGAAAACACCCATGGTGTCAAGCGCAGTGAATGTTGCAGAATTAAAAATTGCAAATAAGACCTTGTTGTGCCTAGTACATTATAGTGCCTGTACATTGTGCGCAGCTCGTGTTTCTGGAGACATACACCCCGTAAATAAAGAGGGCTCTCTTCAGTACAACAATGCCAAAAATGTGGGTGCTAACTGTGGTTTAGGCACTTTGTGGGGCTTAGAAGGGAGGGAGGCATTAGGATTTAGGAGCACAGAAGTTACTGAATTTCTTTTCTGAGGGGTGGGACTATAACATTTTTCTAAAGCCTTTGTGTTACCAGTAACGTGGAAGCCTCCTATTTCCATTAACAGAATACAGACATGAGTGGGGACTTGTGTTTTTGTTAGCTGGATTGAATGCTATTCGGTGGCAATTTGGAAACAGAAAATTTTGTACGAGATCACAATTATCCTATGCTCTATGCTGAGCACTTACAGTGCTTACAAGTAGTATTCAACCCCCTGCAGATTTAGCAGGTTTACACATTCGGAATTAACTTGGCATTGTGACATTTGGACTGTAGATCAGCCAGAGTGAAATGCACTGCAGCAAAAAAGAATGCTATTTCTTATTTTTTTTTTTTTTTAAATTGTGAAAAGTTTATTCAGAGGGTTATTTATTATTCAACCCCTCAAACCATCAGAATTCTGTTTGGTTCCCCTAAAGTATTAAGAAGTATTTCAGGCACAAAGAACAATGAGCTTCACATGTTTGGATTAATTATCTCTTTTTCCAGCATTTTCTGACTATTTAAGACCCTCCCCAAACTTGTGAACAGCACTCATACTTGGTCAACATGGGAAAGACAAAGGAGCATTCCAAGGCCATCAGAGACAAGATCGTGGAGGGTCACAAGGCTGGCAAGGGGTACAAAACCCTTTCCAAGGAGTTGGGCTTACCTGTCTCCACTGTTGGGAGCATCATCCGGAAGTGGAAGGCTTACGGAACTACTGTTAGCCTTCCACGGCCTGGACAGCCTTTGAAAGTTTCCACCTGTGCCGAGGCCAGGCTTGTCCGAAAAGTCAAGGCTAACCCAAGGACAACAAGGAAGGAGCTCCTGGAAGATCTCATGGCAGTGGGGACATTGGTTTCAGTCAATACCATAAGTAACGTACTCCACCGCAATGGTCTCCGTTCCAGATGAGCCCGTAAGGTACCTTTACTTTCAAAGCGTCATGTCAAGGCTCGTCTACAGTTTGCTCATGATCACTTGGAGGACTCTGAGACAGACTGGTTCAAGGTTCTCTGGTCTGATGAGACCAAGATCGAGATCTTTGGTGCCAACCACACACGTGACGTTTGGAGACTAGATGGCACTGCATACGACCCTAAGAATACCATCCCTACAGTCAAGCATGGTGGTGGCAGCATCATGCTGTGGGGCTGTTTCTCAGCCAAGGGGCCTGGCCATCTGGTCCGCATCCATGGGAAGATGGATAGCACGGCCTACCTGGAGATTTTGGCCAAGAACATCCGCTCCTCCATCAAGGATCTTAAGATGGGTCGTCATTTCATCTTCCAACAAGACAACGACCCAAAGCACACAGCCAAGAAAACCAAGGCCTGGTTCAAGAGGGAAAAAATCAAGGTGTTGCAGTGGCCTAGTCAGTCTCCTGACCTTAACCCAATTGAAAACTTGTGGAAGGAGCTCAAGATTAAAGTCCACATGAGACACCCAAAGAACCTAGATAACTTGGAGAAGATCTGCATGGAGGAGTGGGCCAAGATAACTCCAGAGACCTGTGCCGGCCTGATCAGGTCTTATAAAAGACGATTATTAGCTGTAATTGCAAACAAGGGTTATTCCACAAAATATTAAACCTAGGGGTTGAATAATAATTGACCCACACTTTTATGTTGAAAATGTATTAAAATTTAACTGAGCAACATAACTTGTCGGTTTGTAAGATTTATGCATCTGTTAATAAATCCTGCTCTTGTTTGAAGTTTGCAGGCTCTAACTTATTTGCATCTTATCAAACCTGCTAAATCTGCAGGGGGTTGAATACTACTTGTAGGCACTGTACATCACGGTTTCCATTGATATCTCACAAATACATGATTCAATTGAAACCCCCTGACTGATCAATTCGCTATTGAGGCAACAGAGTTACTCCAGATTGTGTTTCAGCCTCTGTTCAGTAGTGTCCAATTTTTCAATGGTGAACAAAAGTGTTGATGACCGCACTTTTGTGCACGTCTGAAAACAGGCGTAAAAAGATGGACACTGCCACACCACAGGCCAGAAGGGAGTTCAAAGTGACTCTCTCTATCTCATTACAGTGAATTTTCCAGGAATTTTGACTGAATCACGTTATTCAGAGATTTAAAAGTAATCCCTGGTGTAAGCGCTCAGTGTAGAGTGCCAGATAAATATGAGCTGCACCATACTGCGATCTTTTAGAAGTAGAATGAACAAATCAAGATCAGGTGAAGAACTGGCTTTATTTATTTTTTATGCCATTCATCTTGCAGTATAAGTGATTTATTCTTCAGGTCAGTACGATAACAGCAACACTAGATTTATATAGTTTTTTAGGTTTGGCTACTATCACGCTAAGAACGTTTTTTTTTAGAAATTAAAGGTTTTTTGCATTACCAGATCTAGAAGGCTATAGTTTTTTTTTATTTTACTGCCGACAGAGCCATGTGAGGGCTTGTGTTTTGCGGGATGAATTGGAGATCACGTTTAACCATTATTGCTGACCATCTTCTTACGACAGCACGAGAGTCCACTTCTATTTCAATTTTTGATGCTAATTCCTCGTGGTGCCTGCTGCAACCGTAAGCTACCCGGTTTCAATAGCAGTTGTGACTATTTTCACAACTGTATCATGCACATCTGATTTTTTCTACAAATGTTTGTAACATTAGTACCCTATTAGCACCTTTTGTCTTTTCAGTCTTCTTCACATTGATAAAAGTGATAAGACAGCTTTATTGTTTGGGTCACCAAGATTACAGCGATACTACATTTATATAGTTTTGTGTTTATGTTTTGCTGCTTTTATACCATAAAAACAGCATAAAACCAATTTTATGGAAAATAGTTTTTGCATTGCTGTTTTTTGAGAGCTATAGCAGTTTTAGTTTTTGTCTGACGGAGCCGGATGGCGGCTTGTTTTTTGCAGGACAAGATGACGTTTTCAGCAGTACCATTTTTATTTATCTGTGACTTTTTGATAAGTGTTTTACTTTATTATTTTTTTTACCGTGTTCACTGAAGGGGTTAACTAGTGTGACAGTTTTATAGATCGATTGGTTATGGATGTGGCGATACCAAACATCAAACATATGCAGTTTTTTGTTTAGTTTATTTTTTTTACATAAATATAAATATTTATTGGAATATTTTTATTTTGTTCTTTATTTTGAGATTTTTTTTATAGTTTAACTACTTGTTAAAAAACTTTTTTTGAAACATTTTTTTAGGCCGCGCTCACATCAGCGGTATTTTGCCGCAGGGCCGAATCTGGTACAAATATGTTTCAGCTCCATTCATTTCCTATGGAACGGCAGCAACATACTGTCCCAGTCACTTGTGGCCGCGAGTATGGATCGTCGTGGGACCTTGTTATTGGATTACACCGAACCCGGATTTGTTTTTTTCTTTCCAATAAATTGGTTAAAGAGGGAATGTGTTGGGGAGTGTTTTTTCAAATAAAAATTTGTTTGTCGACTATTTTTTTTGTTACTGACTGGGTTAGTGATGTCGAGTACCTGATAAACGCCGTGACATCACTAACCCCAGGTGACATTACACATCTGGTATCAACCCCATATATTACCCCGTTTGCCACCACACCAGGGCATCGGGATGAGCTGGGTAAAGTCCCGGGACTGTTGCATCTAAAGGATGCGGCAATCTCGACCAGCTGCTGGCTGATATTTTTAGGCTAGGGGGGTTCCCAATGATGTGGGTCTCCCCAGCCTGAGAATACCAGCCAGCAGCTGTGAGGCTTTATCTTGGCTGGTATCAAAATTGAGGGGGACCGAAAGTCATTTTTCTTATTTATTAAAACTGTATGAAAAACTGTACTGTATAAACACTGTACATATGTTTTCCGTAGCCAATAACGTTTGGAGCCTCCCATTGGGCGTTTTTAAAAAACAGATCTGTCGAAAAATGGATGAAAAAAACTAAGGCGATTAATCCGGTTTTTCCCCGGATCCGGTAGTACAATGGATCTGTCGCATCAGTTTTTCCACAATCTGTGACGAATTACACACTATATACAGTGCACGCCCTGTACGACACACTATATACAGTGCACGCCCTGTACGACACACTATATACAGTGCACGCTGTTACGGGGGGACCGGCAGATTAGGACCAGGGGGTATATATCCTAATCGCCAGTCGGGGCCCACCGTGCTCCAGATGACAAAGGAGCTGCTGGCACCTGAGGGTTAGGCGGAGACTATAGAGCTGGATGGCTCTGAGATAACCCAGGAACTCTGGGAAACGGTCACGTGTGTTGGGACACGTCAGACCGGACGACAACCCGATTAGCGTTTTGGTGCACCTAGCGCTACACCAACCACGTGTGCAGGAAACACGTCAGGCCGGGTGGTAACCAGGTAGCGTTGACCGGAAGACCGCCACGAAAGCGCCCTGTCGGCCACGTGTGTAGGACACGTCAGGCCGAGCGGTCCTCCGATTAGCGTTTCTGGCCACCTCTCGACTGGCCACGTGTGTGTAGGACACGTCAGGCCAGATGGGTACACCAGTAGCGTTGACCCGGAAGCCGAGGAGGATAAGGAACACCCTGTTAACTCCACAGGGGTCCTGGGGTACACTGTCCGTGCGCGTAGGGGGCACAACCGGACAGGTGGCACAGCAGATGCGTTGTCCGTGTGCGTAGGGGGCACAATCAGACAGGTGGCGCAGCAGGTGCGTTGTCCGTGTGCGTAGGGGGCACAATCGGACAGGAAGCACAGCAGCCGCAACCCAGTTAATGCCACTGGGCTGCTATAGCAAGACTGGAACGGCAGGAGGGAAGCACGGCGCCTGACCCTGATGTGCCGAGCCACGAATCTTGGCGTGACAGGCACCGTTCGCCTAACCCTACCTACCGCTTCCCAACATAGGCTTATGCCGCAATGAGGCTCTAACATGGAGGTGTGCTCTGACTGAGCAAATGTGAAGACTGCGCACCTCCATGTTGTCTCCAGCCCCTTTTATAACCTGGGTCCGCCCCAAACCCAGGGTGGAACCACCAAGGTCCAATAGCAGAGTGCCATGTCATCAGTGACGTCACATGCGACCTATCCGGAACCGCCACGTCATTGATGACCTCATGGCAGCCACGCCCCAAACACTTCACCAGTCATCGTCTGACGACCAATACTGAGGTGCCAGATCATAGGGGCGGGCCTCTGCGAGCCAGTCCGGAGTTGCCACGTCATCAGGACACCTGACACCCTCTGACCTATCAGGGCCTGCCACCTCACGGACATGCTCAGTGAGGTCCTTACCGGACCTAGCCTCTGATGCACTAAGTGCCTGAGCATGCTCAGTAGCCTGAGCCACAGGCTTAGAAAGCAGACTATCAGTTTGAGCATGCTCAGTAGGCACATCCCAGAACTTAGACACAGCACGAAGTCCAAGTACCTGTGCAAAGAGGCTATTAGGGTTAATTGTGGGAGCATGCTCAGTAGCCTGAACTGAGCACTTAGTCTCAGACATAACACAATCAGGCTGAGCATGCTCACTAGGCAAAATACCAGGCTTAAACTCTGGCTGGGGTAAATCAGCGCACGCATGTGCACTAGCCGCCTCTCCACACTTAGACGTGGTGGAAGGAACAGCCAACTGGACGACCCGAGGCACGGCCAAAAACGGCAGCCGGCGCCTGGGCGGAACAGGAACCGCAGCAGGCTGCTTGCGGCTATGGTGGCGCCGGTTCGTAACACACGCCCTGTGCGACACACTATATACAGTGCACGCCCTGTACGACACACTATATACAGTGCACACCTTGTACGACACACTATATACAGTGCACGCCCTGTACGACACACTATATACAGTGCACGCCCTGTACGACACACTATATACAGTGCACGCCCTGTACGACACACTATATACAGTGCACGCCCTGTACGACACACTATATACAGTGCACGCCCTGTACGACACACTATATACAGTGCACGCCCTCTACGACACATTAAATACAGTGCACGCCCTGTACTACACATTATATACAGTGCACGCCCTGTATTACACATTATATACAGTGCACGCCCTGTATTACACATTATATACAGTGCACGCCCTGTATTACACATTATATACAGTGCACGCCCTGTATTACACATTATATACAGTGCACGCCCTGTATTACACATTATATACAGTGCACGCCCTGTATTACACATTATATACAGTGCACGCCCTGTATTACACATTATATACAGTGCACGCCCTGTATTACACATTATATACAGTGCACGTCATGTATTACACATTATATACAGTGCACGCCCTGTATTACACATTATATACAGTGCACGTCCTGTATTACACATTATATACAGTGCACGTCCTGTATTACATATTATATACAGTGCACGTCCTGTATTACACATTATATACAGTGCACGCCCTGTATTACACATTATATACAGTGCATGCCCTGTATTACACATTATACTGTATATAGTACATGTCCTGCATTACACATTATATACAGTGCACGCCCTGTATTACACATTATATACAGTGCACGCCCTGTATTACACATTATATACAGTGCACGCCCTGTATTACACATTATATACAGTGCACGCCCTGTATTACACATTATATACAGTGCACGCCCTGTATTACACATTATATACAGTGCACGCCCTGTATTACACATTATATACAGTGCACGCCCTGTATTACACATTATATACAGTGCACGCCCTGTATTACACATTATATACAGTGCACGCCCTGCATTACACATTATATACAGTGCACGCCCTGCATTACACATTATATACAGTGCACGCCCTGCATTACACATTATATACAGTGCACGCCCTGCATTACACATTATATACAGTGCACGCCCTGCATTACACATTATATACAGTGCACGCCCTGCATTACACACTATATACAGTGCACGCCCTGCATTACACACTATATACAGTGCACGCCCTGCATTACACACTATATACAGTGCACGCCCTGCATTACACATTATATACAGTGCACGCCCTGCATTACACATTATATACAGTGCACGCCCTGCATTACACATTATATACAGTGCACGCCCTGTATTACACATTATATACAGTGCACGCCCTGTATTACACATTATATACAGTGCACGCCCTGTATTACACATTATATACAGTGCACGCCCTGTATTACACATTATATACAGTGCACGCCCTGTATTACACATTATATACAGTGCACGCCCTGTATTACACATTATATACAGTGCACGCCCTGTATTACACATTATATACAGTGCATGTCCTGTATTACACACTATATACAGTACATGTCCTGTATTACACATTATATACATTACATGTCCTGTATTACACACTATATACGGTACATGCCCTGTATTACACACTATATACAGTGCATGCCCTGTATTACACATTATATACAGTACATGCCCTGTATTACACACTATATACAGTACATGTCCTGTATTACACACTATATACAGTACATGCCCTGTATTACACACTATATACAGTACATGCCCTGTATTACACACTATATACAGTACATGCCCTGTATTACACACTATATACGGTACATGCCCTGTATTACACACTATATACGGTACATGCCCTGTATTACACACTATATACAGTACATGTCCTGTATTACACACTATATACAGTGCATGCCCTGTATTACACATTATATACAGTACATGCCCTGTATTACACACTATATACAGTACATGCCCTGTATTACACATTATATACAGTACATGCCCTGTATTACACACTATATACAGTACATGCCCTGTATTACACACTATATACAGTACATGTCTTGTATTACACATATACAGTACATATCCTGTATTACACATTATATACAGTACATGTCCTGTATTACACATTATACTGTATATAGTACATGTCCTGTATTACACATTATACTGTATATAGTACATGTCCTGTAATACACACTATATACAGTACATGCCCTGTATTACACACTATATACAGTACATCTGCAGCACTGTAATACATATGTCATTTATGCTATATTCTATAGTACATGCACTATATGTTTTATAGTGCTACAATGTTTACATTATCATGTTAGCCTACTAGGGATAACTACAATTCCCAGAATGCCCTGAGGCTTGCTGTGCCCTCGCATGGTAGGGTGCCAATACAATAAGTGGGTTCGCTGCGGGGCCAGGCCCTGTGTCTGCTAATACCTGAGTGCTGGAGGCAGCAGGCAGAGTCCAGGAGGATCACTGGGAAATGCTTCACTTCCTGCTACCGTACATCTCCTAATAGCTGCGTCCTGTGCTCGCACCATGAGCAGAGCTTATTGCTGGATAAAGGACCCAGACAAGTGGTAATACCTATTCTGTTGTGCATTTTTTGTTGTTTTTCCCTTACTGTTCTGAGTGCCCTAAATGTGTAATTCATCTGTCACATTAGGCTGCTTTCACACTTCAGTCTTTTTCCATCAGTCACAATCCGGTGACTTGACAAAATACGGTATCCTGCAAAATATTTTGCAGGATTCAGGTTTTTCCCCATAGACTTGTATTAACGACGGATTTCGACTGATGGCCTTGGAATGTCTGACCGTCGGGCGGAAGGAACTGACACAGTCAGGCTATGTTCACATTTCCATTGTTTTGCATCAGTCACATGCATTGCTTGACGCATGGGACTCATGCGTTGTACAACGTGTGACAAGAAATGCATGGAATTCTTCACAAAGAACGGATTCCGTTGGTGCAATGATTTCAGTTTAAAACCTGGGGGGGTGGGGATAGAGAGAGAGGAACTGGTACAGGATTCCGCCGTTTTCCGTCATTTGCTACTGAGCATGCCCAGTATGTACACAATCACATTGCAAGGCTCCAGATAGCCTTGATAGGAATAATCCACACCCAATTTTAGCTATTACAACATTTATTCTGCCCCTTTCTCTACAAACTGTCACAGATGGCCTATGAAAACACAGTAATAGGCCACCAAAATGTCTGGCACTCCCATTGGGCTGTCCGAAAAACAAACAGATCATGACGGATCGGTCGTAAAACGAATGCACAACGGATGTAACGAACGCGACGGAACAGTTATTTCACAGGATTCCTGTGAACAGAATCCTTTGAAATAACAAATCCGTTAAGTCCGTTGACAGCTACAAAACAATGGATCCATCGGTCCATCGCAATGACTGACCTGATGGATTTGAAAAGACTGATGTGTGAAAGTAGTCTTAAGTAGAATTGAGCGATAGGAATCACCAGAGACAACGTCAATAGCCCTAGTCCATGGTCGCCGGACTAGAGGAGCCTTTCTACCTGAGACATCCTCAGCGCGCCTCTTAGATTAGTAACAAAGTGATGACATAGAGCCTACTAAACACAAGAGGCGCAGAAGATGGTGCGAATAGTAATCACCACACGCTGTGTTCTTGATTTGACAAAATAATGCACCCTCTGGCAGACTTGACAACTGTAAACACTGCGTTTGACAAAAAGAAACGCGTGAAAACGCACACATTTTCTATGCGTTTTTGATTCGTTTTTGTCAGTATGTTTTTTTAAAGGAGAAATAAAATATGATAGCATAGGATAATTGATAGATAGCTAGAATAGATAGAACAAATAGAAAGAATAGATGGATAGAAAGATCATATAGCATAGATAGAAAGAAATAACAGAATAACTTGATAGAGGGATAGCTAGAATGGATAGAAAAAATACAAAGATAATTAGAAAGATCATGTAGAATAGATAGAAGGAAATAACAGAATAGCTTGATAGAGGGATAGCCAGAATGGCCAGCTGTTTTTTAAAAAAAATTTTGTCAAAAAAACGTGAGGTCCCCCCCATTTTTCATATCCAGCACAAAAACAGCTGCAGCTGCAACCCTCAGCTGTCTGCTTTACCTTGGCTTTTTATAAAAAATAGAGGGGATCCCATACTGTTTTTTTTTAATTATTTGGTGTATGTAAAAAAAAAAATGACGTGAGGTCCCCCCATTTTTCTAAAACCAGACGAGATGCAGCAGACAACTGGAAGCAAATATTTTTAGGGTTGGAAGTCCCGTCGTTATTTGGCCCTTTCCAGCCTAACAATAGCAGCCTCCAGCTATCCCAGAAGTGGCGCATCCAATTCTGGCGCTTGGCCTGGCTTTTCCGGTTGCCCTGGTGCAGTGGCAATCGGGGTAATAAGGAGTTAATGGCAGCCCACAGCATCCACTAAGTCCTAGATTAGTGATAGCAGTCGTCTATGAGACCTCGCCCCATCACTAATCTGTAAGTGAATGCAAATAAAAACATACACCCCAAAAATCCTTTATTTGGAATAAAATACAGAAAACACCCTCTTTCACCATTTTATTAATCTTAACAAACCCTGCAGGTCAGAAGTAATCCACACGAGATCCCACAGCGATTCAGCTCTGCCACATCCCTGTCCTGTCACAGCCAGCACCATAGAGCATGACTGCCCACTGACAGCAGAAAGAGACAGAGCTGCACGATGAGAATTAACTCAGGCAGTAGTGCGGGGACCGTAGTTGTGACATCAGAGGTTCACCCGAGTTTATTCTCACATGTGGATTTACATCTGTTTTGCGGCCTGATTTGCGGTCACAGGTGAAGGACTCCAGCTGTGACCGGAAATTACCTGAGTGACGGCACCTCTAGTCGTGCTGCTCACTTCAGTCACTTGCGTGATTTGCCGTCATAGGTGGAGGACTCTAGCTGTGGCAGCGGCCAAGCTAAGTGACGTCACCGCTGATAGCGTAACTCACTTTAGTTGCTGCGTGGAGCTCACAGCGGCCAGTCTTGTTCTGTGTCGCTCGCTGTGAGTGTCAGATGTAGCAGTGCGGGAAGTGTTGTGGGATCTCGTGTAGATTACGTTGGACCTGGAGGGGTGTTTGGGGGGTTAATAAAGTGGTGGAAGAGGGTGTTTTTTTGTCTTTTATTTCAAATAAATGATTTTTCGGCGTTCGTGTTGATTTACTGTCAGTTACAGATTAGTGATGAGGGTAGTCTCATAGATGCCTGCCATCACTAAGCTAGGACTTAGTGGCAGCTATGGGCTGCCATTAACTCCTTATTACCCCAAATGCCACTGCACCTGGGCAATCGAGATGAGCTGGGTAAAGTCCTGGGACTGTCGCATCTAATGAATGCAGCAATTCCGGGTGGCTGCTGGATGATATTTTTAGGCTGGGGAGCTCCCAATGAAAATACCAGCCCCCAGCTGTGAGGCTTTATCTTAGCTGGGTATCAAAATTGAGGGGGACCTCATGGCGTTTTTTTCATTATTTATTTATTTTACTGTACAATATAGACCCGCCCACCGGCAGCTGTGATTGGATGCAGGCAGACAGCTGTTACTCAGCATGGGGGCATGTCTGACTGTAAGCAATCATTGGCGCCGGTGGGCGGGGGAAGCAGTGAATATGAAATGAGCTTAATGAGCGAGTGAAGTGAATTTGAAATGAGCCTAATGAGCGACCCGTACTTTCAGAAGCAGGAGAGGCCGTAGGACAGTGTGACAGCTGAACCAAGACGGTGATTAGTGAGTATGAAGCGGAGAGAGACAGAGAGTGAGAGAAAGAGAGAGAGAATGGAAAAAAATTGATGACCTGCATTTTTGTTGACAAAAATGCATTTAAAACGCAAAACTAAAATGCATTGCAAATGCACATTTAACATTTTGGTTGCGTTTTGACACAGCTCATTCATTTCAATGGGTGACAAAATGTGACCAAAATGCAAAAAGAATGAACATGCTGCTTTTTTTAGGCAATCATTTTGACAAATATTTGAAAAAAAAAACCCCGCTGCGTAAAAAAGCAACATGCGCATGGAAAGTTTGATTTCTCATAGACTTTGCGGGGGAAGCAAAAGCATGCAGTTTCTCAATGACACAGTGCAGTTTAAAATGCAACGTGCACACATAGCCTAAAAGTGTCTTCGTATTCTGGACCACGGACTACCGACTGTGCTGAAATCATTAATGTCACAATCTTAGGTATATGTGATAGATTTTATGACAAAAGCATTTTGGAAGCAGATACAAAGTGTTCTTTTTATTTTTGAACATTTAATAAACTTTTTCTTACACTTTTCCTTAAAGAGAACCTGTCACCAGGTTTTTCCCCCATAAGCTATAGCACCACCAGTAAGCCCTTATATACAGCATTCCAGAATACTGTATTAAAGAGCCCAGGCCACTCTGTAGAACATAAAAATCACCTTTATAATACTCACCTAGGGGTGGTCCGGTCTGATGGCTGTTGCTGCTCTCAATCTAATGCCTCCTCCATCTTGGGGGATCTCCGTCCTGCTGCCCAGCCCCCGTGTGCATGGCGCATCCTGTGTTATTCACACAGAGTCCTCCATTGTGCTCCTGCACATGCACACTTTGATCTGCCTAGCTGAGGGCAGAGCAGAGTACTGTAGTGCCCAGGCTCGAGAAAACGGCAAAGACCTCCCGCACATGCGCATTACAGTACTTTGCTCTGCCCTTAGCCAGTCAGATCAAAATGCACAGGAGCTCAATGGAGAACTCTCTGTCAGTAACACAGGACGTGTCACACACATGAGGTTGGGAAGGAGGACGGTGATCCAACAAGATGGAGGAGGTGCTGGACTGATAGCAGCAACAACCATCGGACTGGACCGCCCACTAGGTGAGTATTATAAAGGTCTTATGCAGCAACCTGGGCTCTTATATACAGTATTCTAGAATGCTATTATAGCGCTCCTGAACTCATCAGGGCACTACTAGTTACTTCATCCTGACAAAGATGTAGGGCCTACCCCCAGGGACCTGGAAGACCATTGCCGGTACCACCAAAACACATAACATCCCCAGTGCCCACTCCCAATTAGGGATGACTAACTAGTCCGGGACCCAATGGATGGCCACCCAGAGGTGGAGCCAATCCAGTCCACTAGCTGACAACCCGGTGGGAGGGGACAGAGACAGAGCGACAGAGGAGTTTGGTAGTGATAGTTGAAGGGGACAGATGTGTCTTCAGATGGGGTCATGTAGCAGTGACCTAGGTGGCGTAGGCGAGTGGTTGCCAGGGAGGGTACAGCCAGGTACCCCTGAAACCAGAGCACCGACGGGGCACAGGGCCCTTGGTCAGGCGACAGCTTCAGGCAACCTGACAAATACCTGCATAGTAAGGGGACCTTCACGGACCTCACTGACGCAAAGAATCCGGGGGCACTAGCAGTAAAGATTAAGCCAGGGACCGGAACAGAACACCGACCCTGCTGGGTTCGCACTGCCCACCTTACGGACGAGAGACTGCCGACAGACAGTAAGGGACCCACAAACGCTCCAAGCTACGGGGTCCCACCAACCAGTGAGATGTGACGGGGAAAGAGACTACCAGGTCACCAAACAGGCACTGGGACTAAAGGGACTAGAGGTCTGCACCAGCCGTCCTCAGAGCCACAGTTCAACATCACTGTGAGTAAAACAGAAGTTGCACTGCATACCCCAACGTGTGGTCTCCCTTTTTTCTGCGCCAGATCCCACCATTCACTCCCTGGGGCCCGGCCCTGCTTTTGGAGGGCCTACCATCCAGGCAACAATCAACATCAGCCCCAGCGGTAACCTACTGTGCAGCGGTGGTTCCATCACCATAACCGCAACCCGCAAGTGGCGTTACAATATGAACTCTTTCATCTCCCCTGTATATATCCCCTTTTGAAAAGCGTCCCCAGGGGCACGGAACCAGGCATCAGCCATTACACAACCGTGACACAGCATCCCCATACATATAAGGCCCGGGACCAAGTACTGGGCGACACACTATATAAAAGGGCTGAGTGGTGGTGGCCACAGCTCATAAGGGAAAAACGTGGTCACAGGTTCCCTTTAAAGGGAACCTGTCACCGGATTTGTCTCCTATAAACTGCGGCCATCACCAGTGGTCTCTTATATACGGCATTCTAACATGCTATATATAAGACGAGTGCATTGAGAAGCTCTCGCATTGCACTCTGCCCCATGTAAGACAATGCTGCAGCCAGGGCTGTATTTTGCCTTCATGCTGCCCTAGGCACTTTAAGTGGTCGCGCCCCTTAGTGACAACGTAAAACTGAGTTTTCGCACATGACATCTATTTAAGGCAGATCTACTCTGTAAAACACTTGAAAAAGTATCAATGAGAAATGAAGGGCACTAACCCCCCCCAATGGGAATCACCACAGGCACATCAAAACATAGCATGAGTATAAAATATTCCCACCACACCGTCCCCACTTATATACTGTGACTGTCACACTGCCCCTAATAAACTAAAACACCACACTGCCCTCCCTTATAAATTATACTCATCACACCTTCCTTGATTATGAAATATGATCTGCACATTGTCCTCACATCATGCTGCTCCCTCCTCACAATGTCCCATGCATGCTGCTCCCTCCTCACAATGTCCCATGCATGCTGCCCCCTCCTCACAATGTCCCATGCATGCTGCCCCCTCCTCACAATGTCCCATGCATGCTGCCCCCTCCTCACAATGTCCCATGCATGCTGCTCCATCCTCACAATGTCCCATGCATGCTGCTCCCTGCTCACAATGTCCCATGCATGCTACCCCGTCCTCACAATGTCCCATGCATGCTGCTCCATCCTCACTATGTCCCATGCATGCTGCTCCCTGCTCACAATGTCCCATGCATGCTGCTCTCTCCTCACAATGTCCCATGCATGCTACCCCGTCCTCACAATGTCCCATGCATGCTACCCCATCCTCACAATGTCCCATGCATGCTGCTCCCTCATCACAATGTCCCATGCATGCTGCTCCCTCCTCACAATGTCCCATGCATGCTACCCCGTCCTCACAATGTCCCATGCATGCTACCCCATCCTCACAATGTCCCATGCATGCTGCTCCCTCATCACAATGTCCCATGCATGCTGCTGCCTCCTCACAATGTCCCATGCATGCTGCTCCCTCCTCACAATGTCCCATGCATTCTGCCCCCTCCTCACAATGTCCCATGCATGCTACCCCGTCCTCACAATGTCCCATGCATGCTGCTGCCTCCTCACAATGTCCCATGCATGCTGCCCCCTCCTCATAATGTCCCATGCATGCTGCTCCATCCTCACAATGTCCAATGCATGCTGCTCCCTGCTCACAATGTCCCATGCATGCTGCTCTCTCCTCACAATGTCCCATGCATGCTACCCCATCCTCACAATGTCCCATGCATGCTACCCCATCCTCACAATGTCCCATGCATGCTGCTCCCTCATCACAATGTCCCATGCATGCTGATCCCTCCTCACAATGTCCCATGCATGCTGCTCATTCCTCACAATGTCCCATGCATGCTACCCCGTCCTCACAATGTCCCCTGCATGCTGCTGCCTCCTCACAATGTCCCATGCATGCTGCTCCCTTCTCACAATGTCCCATGTATGCTGCTCCCTCCTCACAATGTCCCATGCATGCTGCTCCCTCCTCACAATGTCCCATGTATGCTGCCCCTTCCTCCCAAGGTCCCATGCATGCTTCCCCCTTCTCACAATGTCCCATGCATGCTGCCCCCTCCTCACAATGTCCCATGCATACTGCCCCTTCCTCACAATGCCCCATGCATGCTGCCCCCTCCTCACAGTGTCCCATGTATGCTGCCCCTCTCCATGAGCTTCTAATGCTGCCTTCCTCTTTTCCATAATGACACCTCCATGCTGCCCCACTCATCATGCTAAGACCACCACACTAGCGCTTATGCTGAGACACCTCCCCACACACACACTACCCCACTCTTGAAATTGACTCCCCTAAATTGCTCCACTCCATACAGAGCCCACACATGCTGCCCCTTCTCCATAATGAGCTCCAAATGCTGCCACCCTCTCATTCTGAGTCCTTACACTCCCCCTCGTCGATTTTGTTATTGCACTATCCCTCAACCCTTGTACCCTGTCTCTAGCATTGGCCCCTCTCTCCCACTCCCCCAGCAGTAGCATCTCTCCCCCCAGCCTCCCCCAGCATCAGCCTCTCTCCCCCCAGCCTACCCCAACATCAGGCTCTCTCCCCCCAGCCTCCCCCAGCATCAGCTTCTCTCCCCCAGCCTCCCCCAGCATCAGCCTCTCTCCCCCAGCCTCCCCGAGCATCAGCCTCTCCCTCCAGCCTCCCCCAGCATCAGCCTCTCTCCCCCCAGCTTCCCCTAGCATCAGCCTCTCTCCCACCAGTATCAGCCTCTCCCCCAGACTCCAGTATCAGCCTCTTTTCCCCCAGCCTTCCCCAGTATCAGCCTCTCTCTCCCCAGCCTCCCCCAGTATCTGCCTCTCTCTCCCCAGCCTCTCCCAGTATCAGCTTCTCTCTCACCAGCCTCCCCCAGTATCAGCCTCTCTTTCCCCAGCCTCCCTCAGGATCAGCCTCTCTTTCCCTTCCCTTCATCATCAGCCTCTCTCGTCCCAGCCTTCCCTAGCATCAGCCTCCCCCAGCATCAGCCTCTCTCCTCCCAGCCTCCCCCAGCATCAGCCTCTCTCCTCCCAACCTCCCCCAGCATCAGCTTCCCCCAGCATCAGCCTCTCTCCTCCCAGCCTCCTCCAGCATCAGCTTCCCCCAGCATCAGCCTCTCTCCTCCCAGCCTCCCCCAACATCAGCCTTTCCCCTCCCAGTCTCCCCCAGCATCAGCCTATCTCCTCCCAGCCTCCCCAGCATCAGCCTCCTCCAGCATCAGCCTCTCTCCTCCCAGCCTCCCCAGCATCAGCCTCCTCCAGCATCAGCCTCTCTTCTCCCAGCCTCCCCCAGCATCAGCCTCCTCCAGCATCAGCCTCTCTCCTCCCAGCCTCCCCAGCATCAGCCTCCTCCAGCATCAGCCTCTCTTCTCCCAGCCTCCCCCAGCATCAGCCTCCCCCAGCATCAGCCTCTCTTCCCCCAGCCTCCCCCAGTCTCAGCCTCTCCCCCAACCTCTAGTCTTAATCTCCCCAAGCCTCTAGTCTCAGCCCCTCTTTCCCCCCAGTTCCCCAGTATCAGCATCAGCCTCCCCCAGTATCAGCCTTTCTCTCCCCAGCCTCCCCCAGTATCAACCTCTCTCCCCCCAGCTTCCCCCAATATCAGCCTCCTCTCCCCCCAAGCCTCCCCCAGTATCAGCCTCTCTCTCCCCAAGCCTCCCCCAGTATCAGCTTCTCTCCCCCAAGTCTCCCCCAGTATCAGCCTCTCTCTCCTCAGCCTCCCCTAGTATCAGCCTCTCTCCCCCCAAGCCTCCCCCAGTATCAGCCTTTCTCTCCCCAAGCCTCCCCTAGTATTAGCCTCTCTCCCCCAAAGCCTCCCCCAGTATCAGCCTCTCTGTCTCCAAGCCTCCCTCAGCATCAGCCTCTCTCCTCCCAGCCTCCCCCAGCATCAGCCTCTCTCCTCCAAACCTCCCCCAGCATCAGCCTCCCCCAGCATAAGCCTCCCCCAGCATCAGCCTCTCTCCTCCCAGTCTCCCCCAGCATCAGCCTCTCTCCCCCAGCCTCCCCTAGTTTCAGCCTCTCCCCCAGCCTCCAGTCTCAATCTCCCAAAGCCTCCAGTCTCAGCCTCTCTCCTCCCAATTCCCCAGTATCAGCCTCTCTCACCCCCAGACTCCAGTATCAGCCTCTATCCCCCCAGCCTGCCACAGTATCAGCCTCTCTCCTCAGCCTCCCCCAGTATCAGCCTCTCTCCCCCCAGCCTCCCCCAGTATCAGCCTCTCTCCCCAAAGTCTCCCCCAGTATCAGCCTCTCTCCCCTCAAACCTCCCCCAGTATCAGCCTCTCTCTCCCCAAGACTCCCCCAGTATAAACCTCTCTCTCCCCAGCCTCCCCCAGTATCAGCCTCTCTCTCCCCAGCCTCCCCCAGTATCAGCCTCTCTCTCCCCAGCCTCCCCAGCATCAGCCTCTCTCCTCCCAGTCTCCCCCAGCATCAGCCTCCCCCAGCATAAGCCTCTCTCCCCCAGCCTCCAGTCTCAATCTCCCAAAGCCTCCAGTCTCAGCCTCTCTCCTCCCAATTCCCCAGTATCAGCCTCTCTCTCCCCCAGACTCCAGTATTAGCCTCTTTCCCCCCAGCTTGCCACAGTATCAGCCACTCTCTCCTCAGCCTCCCCAGTATCAGCCTCTCTTCCCTCAGCCTCCCCCAGTATCAGCCTCTCTCCCCCCAAGCCTCCCCCAGTATCAGCCTCTCTCCCCCAAGCCTCCGTCAGTATCAGCCTCTCTCTCCCCAAGCCTCCCCCAGTATCAGCCTCTCTTCCCCCAAGCCTCCCCCAGTATCAGCCTCTCTCTCTCCAAGCCTCCGCCAGTATCAGCCTCTCTCTCCCCAAGCCTCCGCCAGTATCAGCCTCTCTCTCCCCAAGCCTCCCCCAGTATCAGCCTCTCTCTCCCCAAGCCTCCCCCAGTATCAGCCTCTCTCTCCTCAGCCTCCGCCAGTATCAGCCTCTCTCTCCTAAGCCTTCCCCAGTATCAGCCTCTCTCCCCCCATGCCTCCCCCAGTATCAGCCTCTCTTTCCCCAAGCCTCCCCCAGTATCAGCCTCTCTCCCCCAAGCCTCCCCCAGTATCAGCCTCTCTCCCCCCCAAGCCTCCCCCAGTATCAGCCTCTCTCTCCCCAAGCCTCCCCCAGTATCAGCCTCTCTCCCCCCAAGCCTCCCCCAGTATCAGCCTCTCTCTCTCCAAGCCTCCCCCGGTATCAGCCTCTCTTTCCCCAAGCCCACCCAGTATCAGCCTCTCTCTCCCCAGCCTCCCCCCAGTATCAGCCTCTCTCTCCCCAGCCTCCCCCAGTATCAGCCTCTCTCTCCCCAGCCTCCCCCAGTATCAGCCTCTCTCCTCCCAAGCCTCCCCCAGTATCAGCCTCTCTCTCCCCAGCCTACCCCACTATCAGCCTCTCTCCCCCAAGCATCCCCAAGTATCAGCCTCTCTCCCCTCATGCCTCCCCCAGTATCAGCCTCTCTCCCCCCAAGCCTCCCCCAGTATCAGCCTCTCTGCCCCCAAGCCTCCCCCAGTATCAGCATCTCTCCCCCCCAAGCCTCCCCCAGTATCAGCCTCTCTTCCCCCCAAGCCTCCCCCAGTAGCCTCTCTGCCTCCAAGCCTCCCCCAGTATCAGCCTCTCTCTCCCCAGCCTCCCCCAGTATCAGCCTCTCCCCCAAGCCTCCCCCAGTATCAGCCTCCCTCCCCCACTGCATGCTCAGATCTCCGGTCTGCATTAGAGACACCCCCACGCACGCTCCTTATGAATCTTCAGCTCTGCGAGCACTTACTTGCTCCAGTGCCTGCCGCCATCTTCCTGGCTCATGTGAGTGTCCTCTTCTGACACCGGCTTCCATCACATTGTCCTCCACGGCGTCCTGCTGTGAGCTCTGCATGTGCTGTCCACACAGCATTGGAAGCAGCACAGAGGAAGGAGCTGATTGACGCGTGCCTGTGACCCTGGAAGTGCCGGCGCCGGCAGTTCCGGGGTCAATCAGCTACCTGTGCCCGGCGGCCATAGTTTGTTTGCATTCGCATCTTAATTGACGCGGACACAAGTAAATGGAGGTGTGCCCCCCCTTGAAAACAGAGCGTATTTAATCGACTGTCTAACAGAGGGGGAGAGGATGTTTTAAAAAAAAATTTAACATTTTTTTGCTGACAGAAGGTGCTGCTCCCCGCACCCCGCCGCCCCAGGCAGTGGACCACGGGTGCCTAGTGGTAAATACGGCCCTTGTTGCAGCTCACATCTATGAGTTTTCCTCACCCCTAATCGGACTGAGGAATAAAATCTCAGCATGCTGTGATTGGATGTGATCACTCACACCCATACAAGTCTATGGGAGCGGGAGAATCATCAGACTGCACTTGGATGTTATCCAAGTGCATTATGATATATGCACAGACTGCCAATGGAGGGGATGGGGGATTTATTCCTCCCTCTCCTCCGCAGCTGTCATCCAATCACAGGATCAGGTCACAGTGAAAAGACACTTGGTTTACGCTTGCAGTAGAGCCTCAGCTGAGAGTTATTAGCATATCACATCTGATGCTCTCGTATCGGATGCCATACACCAGTGTGACCCCGGCTTACAATATAGACATGCATAGAACCTATAAATGGAAGCAGTCAGCTGACACGCTGCTACTCAGTGTGGGGGCACGACTGACTGCCACCAATCAGAGGCACTGGTGCGCGAGGGAAGCAGTACATATTCAATTAAGCTGCTCCGGAAGTAAATGTGTGACCAGGAAGCAGTTTGCTGCCATGACAGATCTTCGGTAAGTACACCACCCGCTCCTATCCCCCATCCCTTCTACCAACATTTTTCATCTCAGATTTCTAATCCCCATAGACTTATACGAGGACCAGATTCCGGACCGGTACCGTTTTTTTAAAGAAGAATTCTAACCTTGATATCTAAAAGCAATCAAGGAACATTATTGTTCAGAAAGTGATCTATCGGCGCAATTGTTCTGTCGTATCTTAGGATGGCTGGTCAAAGGCAGTGGAAGAAAGACTTGTGCCACTCGGTGTCATTGTGCACACTACAAGATGGTGCATTAGTCTCATAATATGGCTGTCATCACCTGGTGCGGAGAGAGCTTGGCACTGTGGTTCTTTTCTTGAAGAAGAAGAAGCTTGTAATGGCTTTGAAATACATTAAATAAAAACCACTTATCTCCACTGGTGCGTCCTGGATCTTTCTTTGGAAAGTCTTCAGCAGCAGCGCAGAGTGAACATGTCTTCTCTCTTTTTTCTGCATTGTCACCCAGAAGTCACATACTGTACATGTATGTAATTATGCGTTATGGGGTTAAAGCGTACCTGTTCTTTCACACAAACGTTGCTGAAAGTCATGGGCTTTATGGCCTTATCCCCTTAGTGTACATGTCAGTCTACTATGTTCAGAAATTGTCATGCTTTGTAACTTGCCATCCCATCTTGTTCAGTGTGCGGTTAATTTTTGTCAGCATTCTGCAAGCCTGTGCGGTGCTGGAAATTTCTACCCCCTTACTTCTCATGCATTGATCCTGCTATTGTCCAATGCTTTACCTGCTTGAACTTGTTTTCTGAGCATTTTGACAGACACAAAACCAGGAGCAGATTTGTACTAACTAGTGTTGGGCAAACCCAAACAAGTTCGGGGTCCATATTGAACAGCTAGTGTCCGTGCATGGACCCCGAACACGGATGTCTCAGGGAAGCCCAAATTACTCTCTGGGTTCAGCCACCTGGATTTACAAAAATAAAAAAAATGAGGATTAAAGCAAGACAATTATACTTACTGAGTTTTCTTGAAGCTGTCATACTGCTTCCGGGTCCACTTATTAAGCCTTATGAATATTCACCCTTCCCTCATCCATCCTCTGGGACAGCATCTGTGATTGGTTGCAGTCAGACTGCACCCCCTCAATTTTGATACACAGCCAAGATAAAGCAGACAACCTGGAACTGGTATTCTCAGGTTTGGAAGGCCCAGGGTTATTTTTCCAATTTATTAACCCCCAAAACACTCCTGCAGGTCCGACATAATCCACACCACGACATCCCATGACGACTCCGGCTCTTCTACATTTTGGGGTCGCAGTGCATGGTCACATTAGAAAGCCTGACCTATCATAGTAGCCGGCGGGACACACTGATGTAGCTGCAGCTGTGAGAGCGGTAACATCAGTGAGTTCACCTGAGGTCACAGCTGACTATCCCATGGTACCCCAGCCTTAGGTGAATTCACCTGAGGTGAACTCACTGAACTCAATTCCGGATTAACAGATTAGGTTATGTGCACACGTTAAGTATTTGGTTGCAGAAATTTCTGCACCAAAGCTGCATCTCTTGGCAGAAAAATGCACCAAAATGCACCAATATAGCATTGTTTTTTCTGCAAGGAGATGCAGATTTGGTGCAGAATTGTCTGCAACCAAATAATCAGCATGCACACATAGCCTATTCCATTAATCCGGCATTGAGTTCAATGAGTTCACGTCAGGTCACATCTCGGGTTCCCACGGAACTCCAGATGTGAACTCACTGAACTCAGTGAACTCACCTCAGAAACTCATTGATCTTCAATATATAAAAAAAATGGATCAAGCTGAAATCATTTTGATTACTGAACATGTGAGATTAGCCTTACTATGTCTTTTGCCAATTTCCTGGGATTCACATGTGACGAAGGTGTTTCATGATTTCTGCAGACAACCAGTGGAGGCTATTTGGGAAAACAGTACTGAGTAGTAGTACAAATGAGCAGTGCCAGTCCAGGAGTTGGGCATTGCTTTTTTCATTTTCTATACCACCATGGGCCTATTATAATTACTTGTTTTTAAAAGTGGAGAACCATTTAACAAGCATAGAACATCTCTACATGCGACATCCAAGCACAGAAGTCATTGGTATTTGGTGATCCGAATAGATCTCTTGCCATAAAGACATATTAAGCTGTGTATCATGGCCTTGAGGCTATCAGGAACAAGCACATAGCATAAAACTCTGTGTCTTGTAAAGATGTGACTTTTCCAAGCAGTGTTGCTTCAGTGCTCAGTAATAAAAGTCTTTCTTTCAAGTGATTGATTCCTTGAGAACACAACTTTTGGACAAGTCTATATAACTTTTTAAACACTCCAATGGGAGATTGTTTATCTCTGGTTCTGATACAATATAATACAGTATAACGCTGACAGAGATAAATAGAAAGAGAAATGTACTTTCTATCAGAGTATCACAGTGCCTGGTTGAAGGGCATTTCCTGGGTCCCTGCTGTATAAATGACAGTTTTGTGTCAGCCCTTTATTCTTGTATGCCCCTGAGGTAATGGCAATGACAGGCCCTGCTGTCTCCCCATATGTCCTGATACATAAATAATGCCACATATCTTTACATATTGCACACCTAACAAAATATATGCCCTAATTCAAAACAGCAGTTTAGCAAAAATTCCAGAATTATAATATGAACACAAAAAATTACTATTCTCATATATACAGTATATATATATATATATATATATATATATATATATATATATATATATATATATATATATATATATATATATATATATTTCAACTGTAGTGGAACAGTAGTAAAGGTCTTACTCTATTAGGCCAGTTTCAAATAATCGACATTCATTCTCAGTCTGAGTATGGACCATGTTGTCCATATGGAAGGTGAGAATCTTCAACAGCCTTGATTATGTCTATGAGGCTTGTGACAGATGTGTGAAAATTACTTAAAGGGGTTTTCCCACGAACAAAGTTAATTTTAATCAGTACATCTTCGAATAATAATAATTTCCACAATTGGATATGATAAAAAAAAAATGTTCCTGTGCTGAGAAAATCTTATAAATGTGTCCCTGCTATGTACTGTGTAATGGCCGTGTCTGACCATACAGGGACATGGTCTGATCATACCACATCTCCTGGGCAGGGGAGGACGCAAAACAGAGTATCCAGACAAGACAACATGGGATCACAGCTCACTTTTTGTGAGGTAACGCATTCCCCTGCCTGTCTTTAAGCAATGTTTTACCATAGAAAGAACGAGCTTTTATCCCATGATGTACTGTTTGTATACTGTTTCTTGTAGTATGATCAGACCACATCCCTGTACTGTGAGACACAGCCATTACATGTCACACTAGGTAAGAGGAAGTACCAATGGCGAAAGGGAATAGAAACCCTGTGTCTAGGGAAGAGGGAGATGGTGATCCCTGACCAAGCCTGCCACTGGCCCCTGGCTTCTCTCACCACCCTTAATAGGATCCGCACCTATGTGATGAGCCAGACACCTGACCCTGGCTGATCCTGAAGTAGGCCCTAGGTAGGGAGCAGATGGGATGAACACGTAGCCAACCCCACTGAGCTCTAAAGAAGACACCGGGATAACAAACCGAAGGAAAGTGAACAAATGTCTTATCTCCAGATGACTCATGGAGGGGAACTGCAACAACAGCAAAGTTTCTCCAGATGTACATAAGCCTACTGCTTGCACTGAAGACTTATTAAGAGTATTAGACCTGTCACCAGCACAAAGAGGGGGAAATTAGGGTATTTAAAGACACCAAGGGAAGTGCTGATGTAAATCAGCTGAAAGGGTGAGAAACTCCACAGGGTCCTAAAGGTAAAGTGATGAAAACCAAGCATCAGCGATAAATAGGATACCAAATACACCAAGCAGGAATAATAGAAGGTCAGGGAGCAGTTTGCGCAGCCAAACGCTGTGACCTATAGCCAGAAACCACAGAACTGTCTGTCACCCGTGACACACCAGTGACAGACAGGTACGAGTGGCCTCTGGACACTCAAGTTCAAGCTTATCTGGATGGGCAACAAGAATTGATGGAACCAAACTCATAGCATTCACATCCGATGCTGGAACCCACATCCTCTCCTCCGGTCCATAACCCCTGCAGTGCACCTAGTATTGATGGGAACAATGTTGAAAATGATAAACAACAATCTTAGCTATTTGAAACTCTAAATTGCCATCAACTACTATTGGGGCCGGTGGCAAGAGAGACGGCTCCAAGGTACGACATACTTCTTGAACAGAGACCTGTGTAAGGGGCACACTATGACATCGCAAGTGCGATGTCGGTGGGGGTCAAATTGAAAGTGACGCACATCCGGCGTCGCTGTCGACATCGTAGTGTGTAAATCCTTTATGATACGATTAACGAGCGCAAAAGCGTCGTAATCGTATCATCGGTGTAGCGTCGGTCATTTCCATGATTTGGGAAAGACCGATGTTACGATGTTGTTCATCGTTCCTGCGGCAGCACACATCGCTGTGTGTGAAGCTGCAGGAGCAAGGAACATCTCCTACCTGCGTCCCGGCCGGCTATGCGGAAGGAAGGAGGTGGGCGGGATGTTTACATCCCGCTCATCTCCGCCCCTCCGCTTCTATTGGCCGCCTGCCGTGTGACGTCGCTATGATGCAGCATGACCCGCCCCCTTAATAAGGAGGCGGTTCGCCGTCCAGAGCGATGTCGCAGGGCAGGTGAGTGCATGTGAAGCTGCCGTAGCGATAATGTTCGCTACGGCAGCTATCACCATGATATCGCTGCTGCGACGGGGGCGGGGACTATCGCGCACGGCATCGCAGCATTGGCTTGCGATGTCATAGTGTGCAAAGTGCCCCTAACACTTGTGGATCCTCAGAGCCTGAGGTAACTTCAGACGAAACACTACTGGGTTAATGACAGTGATTACCTTATAGGGACCAATAAAACTGGTTCCAGGAAGGAACCTTCAACTTTTCCTGGTAAACAACCACACAGTCATTAACATATAGGTCTGGACCTGGTAAGCATTTTTTTTTTGTCAGCTATACATTTGTATCTGTTTCGCATCAGCTTCCAATTACTCTGAACACCTTGCCTTACAGAAGAGAGCGATAAGGCAAAATGTTCCTTCGCATAAACTCTCAAAGCTCCTCTACCACTAAAGGTACCTAATTGCGGATGAAAACAGCATGCACCAAAGAAACATGTCTTGCCAGTAAACTCCTGATGATGATTGTTTATAGCAAATTTAGTCAACAGTAAGTAAGATGTCCAATCCTCCTGGATCTCAGAGACAAAACACCTGAAGTAAGTTTGCAAATTTTGATTTGTGCGCTTGGTCTGACCATTCGACTGAGCATGGAAGGCAGAAGAAAAAGACAACTGTAGTACAAATCAAGCACAAAACGTTTTCCAAAACTTTGACGCAAACTGGGTTCCCTAATCTGAGACCACATCAGAAGGAACCCCTTGAAGCTTCACAATCTCATTGAGGAACATCTGAGCTAGTCTTGGCATTCAGAAGTGCCTGTAAAGGGATGAAATGTACCATCTTACTGAACCTATCCACAACCACTAAGACCACAATTTTAACTGCAGTCATGCAGTAATGAAATCCATGGATAAATGCATCCACGGTCTACTAGGGATAACCAATGGCAGCAGAGAACTAGACGGCCGAGTATGCGTAACCTTGGAACGTGAGCAAATACTGCAAGCAGACATATAGTCAGCCACATCCTGATGCAACTCTGGCCACCAAAAGCAACGAGAAAGGAGGTCCAAGAATGTTTTATTACGACCTGCAAGTACAGTATTGTAATGTTCTCCAATTTTTTTACTGTTCAAATTAGGTGGCCCAAACAACCTCCCTGTAAGGCAAGATGTCGGGGCATCCCCCTGAGCCTCCAACACCTCCCCCTCCAGGTCTGGGCACAACACCGAGATGACCACCTCCTCCTGCAAAATGGGGACAGGGTTTGCATGATCAATAACACCAGGGGAGCTCTGGGACAAAGCATCTGCCTTGATGTTTTTAACTCCTAAATGATAATTGGCAGTAAAATTAAACCTAGTAACAAATAAACACCATCTAGCCTGCATAGGATTGAGATGTTTGGCAGACTTGAGGTATGACAGGTTTTTATGGTCTGTGATTACGGTAATGGGATAGACGGCCGCCTACAACCAATGATGCCATTCATCGAAGGCCATCTTAATCGCCAAAAGCCAACTTAATCAATATTTTTTTTGGAAAAGAAAGCACATGGATGCCATTTACCAGGAGATGTACCTTGTGAGAACACTGCCTCAAACCCCACCTCCAATGCATCAATTCACAATAAAAGGCTGTGAAACATCAGGCTGGATGAGTAAAGGTGCTATGGATAACCATCTCATTTTCGGAGTCCGACCATTTAAAGAAATCTGATCCCTATTTTTGTGATGTCACTGAGAGGTTTCACAGCTAACTAATAATTCTTAATAAATTTCTGGTAGAAGTTGGTAAGCCCTTGAAAGCACTGCAATGCTATCAGGTTTCCTGGATTATCCCAGTCAAGTACCACATGGACCTTTTCTGGATCCATCCGAAACCCCGAAAACAACAACAGGTATCCCAAAAACTGTACCTCTCTGACAGTGAAAACACATTTCTCCAGTTTGACATACAATTTGTTATCTCTTAAAATTTGTAATACCTGTTTTAGGAAGGAGGATATGATGACCCCTGACCAAGCCTACCACTGGGCCCTGGCTTCTCTCACCACCCTAGATACCTGAATACCTGACCCTGGTTGATGCTGATGTAGACACTAGGTATGGAGTGGATGGTATGAACACTTAGTCAACCCCATCAAACTCTAAGGAAATCACAGGGATAACAAACTGAAAAAGTCAAGAAATTATCTCCAGATGACTTAGGGAGATGAACTGCAACAGCAACAAAGTTTCTCCAGATGTATACAAGCTGACTGCTTGCACTGAAGACTTGTTAATGGTATTAGACCTATCACCAGCACTAAGAGTAGGGGGAAATAAGGGTATATAAAGATACGAAGGGAAGTGCTGATGAAAAACAGCTGATAGGATGAGAACAAGCAGAGGAGATACATAGGACCCAAATACACCAAGCAAGAATAATAGATGGTCAGGGAGCAGTTTGCGTGTACAAACGCTGTGACCTTCTATAGCCGGATACCATAGAACTGTCTCACCCATGACACATCCGTGACCTTACACAGTACATAGCAGGGGCATATTTATAAGATTACCTCAGCACAGGAACATTTTTCTTTAAACACATCCACTTGTGGAACTTATTTTTACTACAAAATCTATTGACTAAAATTAACTTTGTTCATGGGACAAGCATTGATGAACCCTAGGCAACCTTCACTGAGTGACTGGCAAATATTCTTCTAGCAGCAGGCAACAAGCAAGAGCAGCAGCTGCTGGTAGCATTATCTATGCATAGCACAGCATGGCACCAATCAAGATGACTTTTCTAATGACTTGAAATATAAATTATTTATTTTACCTTATGGATAATAGAGAACTGGGAGAAAAACTGGATGAAGTGTGGTCACACTGGATATGTAATATAGCTCTCTGATTAGCTAAGTCGCATTCCTCATGTGCAGGACATTGCAGCTTAGGTATCCATGGTTATAACCATAAGCAACTAACTAACGAAATGTCACTATATGAGTGGACGTAACCATGGATACCTAAGCTGTAATGCTCTGCACATGAGGTACTTCCTAATTGGAGGTATTTGCTAATATTGCTATTATTACACCTACTACATATTGGGGTAGGATCTTGGAGATGGCAGTACTCCTTTAACAATCACTTTCTAGTTTGAAGATCTGCTCTGCTGCTCCTTGGTAGCATCTTGAATGAGAGTGCATATGACTGCAGGTGAACCTTGTGTTGTAGAGCATTCACTTGATGTGGAAATCTGTCTTTCCATGTACGAGGTGCTGCTGATAAGTCTTTGTCTTTACCCAGAGAAAAACGAGATAGGGTGATCAAACTTTACATTTATTCCACATATTATCCACTGATGTCACACACTTCTTACATCGGTATTCCAAGTTCTGTAAGCCTAGCAATAAGAAGAATTTCGGTTGTGCCTCAAACCAGGCATCTGTAGCAGCCATGGCATCAGAAATGATGTGAAATTTAGTACCCTTGAGATGTTTCTTCAGGTTTGGAAACAGATGATAGCCGGAGTGAGCTACATCTGGTGAATAAGGTGGGTGGTCAACCAGCTGGAAGCCTGAAAGCCCAGCTCTGCCAGTTTTGCTGTGGTCTCTTGTGCAGTGTGAGCGGGGGCATTGTCTTGCAGGAACAAGATTCCTTTGGACAGCTTGCCGTGCCATTTGATCTTCAGACCTGCCTTCAATTGGTCCAAAAGTTCAATGTAATACCCTGCATTGACGGTGGAACCCTTTTGAAGGTAGTCCACAAGCAGCACGCCCTCCTTATCCCTGAACACAGACGCCATCACCTTAGTAGCTGATTTTTGCACCCTGAACTTCTTTAGATGAGGAGAACCACTGTGCCTCCACTCTTTTGACTGCTCCTTGCTTTCAGGTCATGCAAATAAGTCCAGGTCTCACCCATAGTGACCAGTCGATCCAGGAAGTTCCTATCAGTCCGGAAATGCTGACAAATGGACCAGGAAGTTTTCACACGCATGCTTCTCTGATCTGTTGTCAAACATTTGGGGACCCACTTTGCAGATAGCTTCCTGATGTCCAAATGTTCATGGATAATGACACAAACACGCTCACGGGAAATCCCCATGATGTCTGCTATTGCTTTCACTGAAATTCATCGATTCTCCAATATGAGGTTGTGCACAGCATCGACGAGCTCTGGAACAACAACCACTGTCGGTCGTCCAGGACGTTCCTCATCATTGGTGCTGAAGTGGTCCATTTTAAATTTGACAACCCAGTTCTTAACTTTGGAATATGAAGGGGATTGATCCCCTAATGTCTGCGACATATCACCATGAATATCCTCCGCGGACTTTACTTGCAGAAGCAAGAATTTTATCATTCCTCTGCTCTCAGTTGCTGTAAATATCGCATTAGACTCCGCCATTTTGTTTTCCCATGTGCGTAGAATCCTGTTGCCATAAGCAACAAATACACAATTTTGAAAACATATATTAGACACATAAGGCTTTTAGATGATGTAGCATTCGTTACCATAGAAACAAAAAAAGATCACAAAGCCAAAGACTTATCAGCAGCCTCTCGTATATCTTCACTTGTGCCCTTGTAGCTTCTTGCTCTCCTGCATGCTGTGCCAGGAATATTTGGTTGTTTTTAGATAGTATCTTTGAGATGGGAATACCCCTTTTAAGTTTTTATTTCCAGATGGAAAGCCTATGAGTCTCATGGCTAAAGGCAACCAACCAAAGCCAAAATGTGAATATAAGAAAGACTATATGGAACGATATCCTCATGCCAGGAGGCCATCAAATCGATTGGAAAGTGATAAGGAACCAAGTTTTCTGAAGCGCAATGACATGGTTTTATATGGCAAAAAAAATCAGACTAATATGTCCCTGTTTGCAAAAAAATGCAAGTAAAGTGAACCATGCGGAAATTATCTGCTGCTTGTCCAATGTGACCACACTTCACCCAGCTTTCCTCCCGCTTCTCTATTATCAGTAAGGTGAAATAATTTATATTTCAAGTCATTAGAAATAAACCTTAGAAGCAAGTTTTTGACTCTATAGGCGTTTCCCTTACACTGAACCATTGGGATCCATTATTTGTTCAGAACCTCTATTCTCTGGTGGACCAGTCTGATCCTGACAATAGGACTTAAAACATGTTTCATAAAAAGTCGTCTAACCAGGAATCTGCAGGTATTGTGATCAACCAGAAGATGGCAGCATTGGCAAATAAAATGCTAAATTTCTACTAGAAAGCAAATTCCCAAACTGCAGAAATCAGCCATTTATCATGTGGAGTAAAAGCTTTACAAACATACCGCAACACTTACTACACTGCCTATTAAATAAGAGTAATACCTGATCACTGGGCCCTGTTTGATTTATGGTAAGCAGCACCGGTTCAATAGTCTATCATTGCTGAACCTCTGTTAATAATGAATTAAGTAGGAAACAGTTCTTTCAAATGACAAAGATAAAAAGGTTTTATAAATGTATCACTGGTCAGCAAAGTAAAAGTATTGTAAATTTTGCAGAGGAATTATTAAAATAGTATTACGGTGATAATGTGGGACAAATAAGATAACTATCCTCCTGATCCCATCCCGTGCAGGGTTCAGCTCTTTATCCTTAAAAAATTATTAATCCCAAGTAATTATATATTTACCGCACACATTACTGTATTTCGCTGGGCATGATATTACACAATGTGGAAATAAGCGATATGACTAAAGGATTTTGGAATATCTACAGAGGTTTTGTGATATCCCAGTCTAAATCCCTAGGCATTAATATGGAGTTGAGCAAATCTGAAAAAATAAGCTGGAATATAAGTTGGTACATGCAAAATATAAGAGCATGTTCACACTGACCATTAAACAAACAATGCCGAAGATAAAAATAAAATGAGCAAATACCCTGCTCCTGCACGGGCTGACATGCTCCTTACTCAACAGGTAATGGCTGTGTGTTTCAGCCAGGACCTGCCTCCGACAATCATGGGTGGAGCAAAGCACCACCCATGATTGTTACCTTGTTAAATGCCACTGTCAAACTCTGACAGCGATCTTCACAGTGCACTCGAATGTGGGTGCGTCATTCTACTTGCCCACTGGCGCTAGGGATCTGCTGCTTCGTTCTAGACTGTCATGATTCGCCTCCCTATCCACATGGCTAGGGGGCAGAGCCTTCTCTCGGGCCTCACTTCCGGCCCCTGGATGCCTTAAAAGCTGACACTTCCAGTGAACGAGCGCCGGCTATAAGCTTAGCTCTGCTTTGCCTGTGATTGCTGGTCCTGTGAGTGATATCCTGATCTGTCTGTTCCTGTGCCCCCGTGCCCTTGTCTGTGTTCTGTCCCCTGATCATCCCTCCTGTCCTCTGTCCACTCTCCTATTTCCCCGCTCGGTTGCTTCCCCCGGTACTGACCTTGGCCTGACTTTAACTTCGCTTTTGCTCGTTCCTCCAGTCCTGCTTCTGCCCGTACGGTGTTTGACCCAGCCTGCCTGACTATTCTTTGCATGCTCTGCAGCTCTGCTTCTCAGCTGTGCTTTGAGGTAGTGTATGAGAACGCTGTGAATTTACTTCCTGGTTCTCATTGCTCTGTGTAGTGTTGTCTGCTGCAGAGCTCTGGCTTCCCCTGGTGGCAGCATTACAGTATAGCCGGCCTCAATAGGCTTTATCTCCCATAGGAGAAAAAAAAAAAAAAGTCATTTAATTCTTGGTAGTGGGATCCAACTTTGCAGGATAACGGACTGTAATGGATCCACTCAGTACTTTGTGTGAGCAAGTAGCCAACCTTACGCAGCTGGTGCAGGATTTGGCTGCAGAGCATCGCACCCTGGTAGCTTCACACAACATTCTGCAGAGTGAGGTTTCTGCTTCTGCGAGGGCCACCTCGGTGGCAGTTACCTCACAAACCGTAGGACAGCATAGTCCCACTGATGTCCAACTGACCTCCCCCGAACCCACGGTGATGCTCCCCGATAAATTCTCGGGGAAGAAAAACCTATTTCGGACATTTATGGAGAGTTGCAGGCTTCTTTTCACTCTCCGGCCTCGGTCCTTGGGGAATGAGACCCAGCGGGTGGGGATCATCATGTCGTTACTTAGAGGGGGTCCCCAGACCTGGGCGTTTTCCCTACCCCCTACTTAACACTAGAAGTCCCAGAAATTTCGACCTTCCCCCTGAAGTCCCGGAAGAGGGTCAAATGACCCTTAGTCCAAACTGAATAGAACTAACTAGAAACTAAATGGCTAAACTCAATGGAAAACAACAACCTCCTGTGGTGCGACAGTAATGGCCTTAATTACAGAACAAAAGACGGTGATTATAGGATGTTAGCTAAAATCCTTCAGGTTATTCGACCCGTCTCTGGGTTCCAAAAGTAGAAATGTTAAATGACCCCTCTTTGGGACTTCTAGTGTTAATGGTGACCATGCCCTTATTGTCAGTCTATAGAAAAAACGAAAATGTCAGGCTCACTGCTAGTACTGGTGCTTGGAGGGAAACAAATTACTTAATATATCTAAATATCCCCAGCACACACAATGGAAATAAAGGACAAAAATATGAATGCAAGTGACTTTATTTTGACAAACTGCAAAAAGGTGGACCTTGACTAAAGCAACACCCGAACATTTCGGCTTTTACGCCTTTTTCAAGGTGGTTGCCTGTAAAATCTGTCATGAATGATCCCACCTCTCTCAAAAGGTTTATTCCCAGTAGGTCCATCTTCACCAGAGCTTTTTACCAGCATGATCTATTTTCATTTAAGGTTTTGTCCACAGATATGTATCTCTATCCATATCAATCCTGCAATGGGGATAGACAACTGGTTAGCTGCTGATAGTTGTGTGGTCGAATCTGTTCTGGAATGCAACATCTGTGAAATGTCATTGGAAGTACTACTCAGGCATGGTGGTCACCTGGGAACCTTTCTATCAAACACTGGATTCTTTGTCCATTAAATTCTGTCTATGTTGTGGGTATCTCAGAAACTAAATCTTCATAGTATTCATCTCCCTCCCCAAAAGTGTTGAACCCTAGAGTTTGCTACTAGACTGTGGAAAATGTTAGTTTAATGACCGCCCTCTGTGCTGGTTTTCTTGGTTTGGGTAATATCTGGAGATATGTCCTCTTCCTCTGCAAGTCCAACTTTCAATTCTGTATTCCTCTGGTCTGCGACACAGCTGATACTACTGACATCTAGAGAAAGGATAGTTCCGATATGTTCTTTCTTCATATCGGGGTATGGTGTTTGGCTCTGCCAGTTTTGCAGAGATTCTTCTGACATCATGCAATTCCCCCCCTGATTTCTCAGATCTCTTGCCACAAATCTCAAGCCCAATCAGGCTCTACATTAGGCAGAAGTAGCTACTCCATGGCTCTGAAAAACACAGGTTAGGAGTAGCATTTCCCGTTGTCGGACCCTCACTTCAGCTCTTACTTCTAGGAAGCGCCTGCTGAGGTTGTATTCTAAGCTTTCTTTTAGAGCTTGTCTTAAGTAGGGATCCCCCAATCAGGCAATCAACTGGTTTTGCAATACTTTGTCCAGCAGGCCCAGTCCATGATGGTCTTCTTTAGTCTTCTTAGTGATATCGGCTGTCACTTACTGCAACATGATTACAAACTTGGGCATGATCTCCCCTTCCCCGAACCCCACGGAATAAATGAATGTGCAGATTGCCTAAGTCAGTGGTGTTTCTGTGCATGTCTTCTACAACCCTAATGACTTTGTCCACCGTGTCATGGTCTTTTGGTTGCCGAAACAATCAACTGTTAGGCCACTCCATGTAAGGTCAGCAGACATATTTCTGTCTCTAAGGCAGGGGTTATGGGGTGCAAACATAGCATGCTATTCAGTTGCTCTACCCAGTAACACAACAGCAGGTTATCAACTTGCTGAGCATGGCAACCAGAAGAATGCTCTCAGTCACTGACTGGTCCACCATTTCTGCGTTAGAATATTTCATCCTGCCAACTACACCAAGTGTAACACTGAGGCTAGGAACGCAACACACAGTAAAGGGGATCAAGTGATGACTACAACAGATTGTTATTTGGCGGGAACAGGAAGATGAAGGTGGAATAGGTAAGCAAACAGCAATACAGAAGTTGAAAGCAAACAAATCAAATTACAGTTAGCACATTTCATAGTTACAATTAACTGATTAGATACATTCAATCACTAAATATTATTATAAACAAGTTCTTTTATAAACAATCCAATCCTGGTCAAGGGAATGTCGGGGTCGTCCTTATGATCACAATATGCAATTACACAAGGAAAACTTATTCCTTAATAAATCTATCTACTCTAGTGGTTCACTAAACATAGTGCATTCATGTTGAAATGTTAACTTTAGTCATTAACATTTCTTTGTCTCAATAACATAGACCAAGGTAGGTAGTAATGGCCTGGCTCACTTGGATGCTGCTGTGGAACAGATGTTCATTTCTCAGTGTCTAGTTTTTGATGTCCAATCTTTGGTGTTTGATCACCTAGTCTGATCCTCTTCTAGTGGCAATTTTTGGTGTTTGGTTTGAGGTTCCTCTGGTTGCAGTATTCGGTCTTTGGGTTACTTCAGCAATGGTATGCAGTCTTCAGATTTCTCTTTGCTCAGTAAACTTCCAGACTTCTGGTCACCCTCTTACACATTAATGGATACATGTCCACTTTGTTAAATGCAGCAAATGTTATCTGATGTGTTTTTGTGGATCAATATCAGTCATTCAATATGAGGCTATGCTAAAAAAGGATGACACACATAATCAGATGTTAATTGATGCCTTTTTTGCTTCTGCAAAAATGGACAGACATCTGAGCAGTAAGGATGGAGGGTCTCTGAACAAGAAAATTACATTACAAATAAAAATATTAGTCATCATATTGCTCAAATGAAAAAATTAAGAACGAATCATATTACCTACTGTGTATAGTACAGCATTACACAATGTGCAGATTTCTAGTGGAACCTCAACACACATTTCACTTCTCTAGGTTCATAAGAACAAGCTGGTGTAAGAGTGAAATGAGCGTCAAGGTTCCCTTGGTTTGTCTGTTCATTCTGCTAATAAAAGGCAAAGTTGGTATATAAGTGAAGCGCACATCAAGGATTTCTTGCTTTGTCTGTGTGTTATATTAACACTGCACTCAGGGACTCTTCTAGGTATTTAATGTTGAAACTAGAAGTTTACATACACTATCTAAAAAGACACATATGCACCTTTCCTGTTTTAGGTCAATTAGAATTAACAAAATTATGTATATTTGCCAAATGCCAGAATAATGAGAGAGAATATTTTTAGGTATTTTCTTCTGCAAAGTCAAATGTTTACATACAGTACATTTCATTAGTGTTTGGTACCATTGTCTTTAAACTCTATATCTTCAGTCAAAGATTTTGGATATCCTTCCACAAGCTTTTCACCAAAGTTTAAAGAAATTTGGGCCCATTCCTCTTGTCAGAACTGTTGTAACTCAGTCATGTTTGTAGGTCGCCTTGCTCACACCTGCCTTTTCAGCTTTACCCATAAATTTTCAATAGGATTGAGATCAGGGCTTTCTGATGGCCACTCAAAAACTTTGACTTTATTATCCTTAAGCCACTTTGTAATCAGTTTGACAGTATGTTTTGGAAGGTCATTGTCCATTTGAAAGACCCATTTCCACCCAAACTTTATGGTCCTAGCTGATGTCTTGGAATGCTACTTGAAAATGAAGTATTTCTCCCAGAAAATTATTGCAATTTATTATACACGTTTATTTCTTTTGTGTGTATTGGAACAACACAAAAAAAAACACAGAGAAAAAAAAAATGCAAATTGAGCAGAATTTTACAAAAAAACCCCCATAAATGGGACAAACAAAATTGTTGCCACCTTCAATTTAATATTTAGTTGCAAACCCTTTGGAATAAATAATTGCAATCAGTTGCTTCCTATAACCATGAACAAACGTCTTACATGTATGAACTGTAATTCTGGACCACTCTTCTTTTGCAAACTGCTTCAGATCTTTTAAGGGTCCTAACAGCAATTATAAGATCTCTCCACAGGTGGTAAATGGGATTTAGATGAGGACTCATTGCTGGCCACTTCAGAACTCTCCAGGGCTTTATTTTCATCTATTTCTGGTTGCTTCTTGAAGTATGTTTTGTTCATTGTCCTGCTGGAAGACCCATGACTTAGAATGCAAACCCACCTTTCTCACATTGGGCACTATATTGTGACCCCAAATCCTTTGGTAATCTTCAGATTTTATGATGCCTTGCACAAAGTTAAGGCACTCAGTTCAAAAGGCAGCAAAAGAACCTCAAAACATATTTGAAACTCCACCATATTTGACTGTAGGTACTGTGTTTTTTTCTTAGTAGGCCTCATTCCATATTCAGTAAACAATAGAATGGATGTTAACTTACATAAATTTTGGCAAAATGTCGCCCTGACATGGATGGCTATTCACCATCTGAACTATCATGTGTTACTACCTTTCATCAATTTTTCTCTGCCATCCACAATCAGGGATATTAACTACAGTGGCATAGGTTGTAAACTTCTTGATTATGTTGTGTACCATGGACAAAAAGACATCAAGATCTGTGGAAATAACCTTGAAATTACTGATATTTTTCAACAATTTTGGCTCTCAAACAGTCCTCAAACAGTTCTTTTCTTCTCTTGCTGTTCTCCATGCTTAGTGCAGCTCACACAGACACACAATGCAAAATACTAACCAAGGAAAGTCCCAGTGGTCAAAAACACCAGTGGATAGGATGGGAGGAAGACCACTGGTAAAAGAAGAGACCAAGAACAAGTACTTAGTGAAATACAAAATCCATTTTTAATTAAAGTGCACGTGACACAAGGACAGACAGTAATGACAAAAAGATCTAAAATTCATCAGACACACAGAATTGCACAAACACCACCAGCAGATATAGTGAAGCTGCTAGAGCCAAAGGGTTAATATCAAAAAACAGAGGCAAGGCAGATAGGGAAAGCATGTAATTAAGAGTAGACAAATAGTAGTCCCCATTGTGTTTACTCTCCCTTTGCAAGCGCTAGGGTGACATGTCAACTAGATATACAGTTTAAGGGAAATTACCTTTAGATATGATTAGAAATACTAGCAGGCAGGCAGGCTGGTGGCGGTGGGTGTGGCCTCGACGCGCGTTTCCCATCCTATCCACTGGTGTTTTTGACCACTGGGACTTTCCTTGGTTAGTAGTTCTTACTGAGACCCCCCCTTTAAGGGAAGTTGTAGGTTTATACACAATGCAAAATGTCAGGACTCTGGTTTTTCTCTTTATCCTTTTTGGGCTTTTTGCTCTTTTCCAAGATGGTGTTTCCTGCTTCATTCTTCTCCATGTGTTCTGTGTCCTCTTGCCTTTGTAATCCCAGTTCAGCCTGCAGTCCTCTGCTTGAATATTCTGCCTGGTTTCCTACTCCTAGTGGCATCTCAAGTTACTTCAGCAAATCCTGTGTGAAACTCCTGTTGCTGCTCTTCAGAGATTCTGCTCACCTGCTGCTGATGCCTAGCCCCTGCTGTGGTTCTAGTCTGACCTACTTTGCTGTCACATAAGCTGGCTTACTTAATTAACTGCTCTTCATTTGTTTTCTGATCATTGTAAACAGCTTTGTTGCTTCCACCATTGAATTGATGCCGTAGCAGAGCACGGGACTGTTCTGGACACTAGAAACTGCTCTGTATTTGGTTTTCTGACCATTGTGTACTGCTTTATTGCTTCCACTATTGAACTGATGTAGTAGCAGAGCACAGGACTGTTGTGGACACTAGAATCTGCTCTGTGTTTGTTTTCTGAACATTGTATACTGCTCTGCATCTTGCTTCGGACTTTCAGAGACTTCCTTACAGAGCTTCAAAGACTGCATTGCTAAATCACATTATCCTGTGAGGTTTTCAAGAGACTTTCCTTAAAGGCTTCATTTGATATTTTCACTGTGTGTTTATGGACTTGATTGTTTTTCCTCTGCACTTGTTTGCTAATCACTGTGTGTTATAATACAAACTTTGTTTCCTATAAACCGGGTTCAGTTGTGTCTTTGCTCCATGCAAATAGATTCCTGAGTTATCCACTATAATTATTACACAAAGATTGAGTCAACATCTCTTTTTATCTTGTTTCAGGTTTGATTTCTTTATTGCCCACAACAGTTACTTGCTACAGGAGTTTGAAAAAGCATCACATGCTTGAAACACAGTTGTTTACCAACAATTTTGAAATGGTAGTGAGTCGACCATCAGGGTTTTCGGTAGGGGTACTCTGGCGCCGGGACTACGGATACTTTACTCTCAATGGCGTTATCACAGGTGGTTGGTCCCGGCTTCGTGCCCTGGGCGCTCACTCTGCGGCTGTGGAATGGGGTTCAGGGATGATTTGGGGGATATACGTGACGCCACCTGTGGTGTCTGGTAAGCGGGATATACCAGTGCTGCCCGTGGCCGACCTCTGAGGTGATGGTGACGGTAGCTTAAGATCTCTCAGCTCCCCACAGGTGGAGATTTCTTACCTCAGGGTGGCGGGTCGCTGACCAGGAGGAAAGCGACCGAGCGGTGATGGCTGCCTTCTTTTCTGAAGGGTCCTGTAGAACGGTGGAGAGATGACACACCGAGTCCACATCAGCTTAAACAAGTCCTTTTTACTAGCATCTGGTTTATTTTGCACAGTTCACAGCAGCAACAGTTCGGTTACCAGAAGGCCAATGGTCACAAGTTTCGGAGGAGATTTGATGACAGAGTCTCTCTCTGAGGTAACCTTTCTTTGCTTCTTTCTTGGTCTCTGCTCTGAGGGATCTGTGACTCCCTCTTTAACCCACTTGTTAGTCTCGTCACTGGTTTTCCCAGGGGTCTGATGCTGCACGATTTCTTTATCTATCCCGCAACAGCGTCGTGAACTCGGCTTGGGGTTAGTAGTCAGACTCTTGATGGGTACCGGGACTCCTCTTATTTAGGATCCCAGGTTAACGGTCAATGGTTTTGGGGATAAACCGGCTTGGGGTTAGTAGTCAGACTCTTGATGGGTACCGGGACTCCTCTTATTTAGGATCCCAGGTTAACGGTCAATGGTTTTGGGGATAAACCTGACAAACCTCCTCGGTCCCGTTATACAGGTGTCGACCTGAACTCTTCAGCCGGCTCTCGACAGACCTAAAGCGTCCCCTTTCCGTCTGGGTTACCCCTTTTCCAGTGTCTTTCTTTTCTTTTGGTGTACCCTCGCTCAGGACGTCGGGCCTATGTTATTTCTAGCCCTTCTTTCCGTCATCAATTTACTCTCATCTCTTCTTGTCACTCCTTACTCACTGACTGTTAACTGACTAACTGTCACCCAGTCGTCCTGGCAACCACGTCGCGTCTCACGCTCAGCTAGGCTCCACCCCCCCCCTATGGACCTACTATATAAACAGTCCC